>NW_006256414.1:1298112-1502576 GCF_000478725.1 Eutrema salsugineum
TGTTTGTCTCAGGGCCAATTAGTCAGGATTTTTTAAAAAAGGTTACCAGTTCTACGTTAAATTTAAGCGGTTTATTACATAGGAGTATATTTATTTGTTTTTTTTTACTTTTTAAACTATGCAAAAAAATAATTAAAATGACATTTCTTTATAAAACAAAAAATAAGAAATTTCCTACAACACTCTATCAACCTTCTTATTTTTCTTATATCATATGAAACATTTGTTCACACCACCTAGACGAATCTCAACTAAACCAAAAAATTTAAATTGTCTAAACCAAACCAATTTAAGTTGAAGCAAAAAAATTGAATAAAAACAACTGAAATACTTTTTTTCATGGAATTAATTGTATGTTAGACTCTTAGTTTTAGTTGAGAGATTTAGTTCTAATATAACACATACATGTTATGTAACTCCATCAACGAAATTTTAAGCTTGTTTACAATTATAATTATATTTCTTATGCAAAAGAAAACAAAATCTGTTAGTCACTGTTTTTAAGAATAACTATAATTTTCTTTGTGTTTTGATCTAACCCTTTTTAAAAAATGTAATTTTATAAATTTTATACACAATTGGTGTATTTCTTATGATTTATTAAATAATAACATGAATTTGGTGAAAGCTCGTACAATCTGGATTTTGGATCATGGGATTTTGGACTCCATTTTATTAGATTGGAGTGTTGTTGTCATTTTTTCTGATAAATATGAGGGCTTTGGAGGCAATATTTGAGGTAGCAGATTAAATTTGCCTCAATTATTATTTGTAGTGGTTGTTTTTTATAAAAGAAAAGTTTATTATTGTTTAATATTGTCGGGGTTTTAGACAGAGATCTGTGAAGGCGGTGGGGCGAGAAATTGTTAATTTAACACAAATGAGGTTCCACTTCATTGGAGGTCTGACTTTCCAATATTTAATATCCATTACAATCTTGATTAAGAATCTCCTTTTACAATCTAAATATTTAGCAGAAACTGTTACAAATCTTTCCTTTTTAAAGTATATCTTAATCTGAAACATCCAAATCGTTTCATTTTATTTAGAACAAAGTGCTAACTTAGTAATAGAATCCGTCGATGAATTGACAAACCATTATTATCTTTAATATTAAGCTATTAACGACAATACATATTTGGTACTAGTTTTTGTAAATTGAATACATATACTGTTCTAATTGATCTGATGAAGAGGTTTTTTTTTGGTAACCAAATATGGTGGTTAATATTACAGACACATAAATAATTCCACTACATATGGTACTATTTTTGGTAGTTGAAAATTTTCAATATTTATTGTAATTGAATTGATAAAGAGGTTCAATCAAACATCAATACCCTTAAATATCATACCTTTTGATTGAAGATATATACAATTTAACATCTCGTTTAATTAGTTAGTGTAACTTTTCTGTCAACAGTTTAATTAGAATAATGTAATAGTATGAGATTTAGGATATGCATATACAATTGGGCTACCGCATGAGGTTGTTGTACTAACTTTTATATATACAAATTAAACAGATCGGATCTTCTGTCTGAATCGTAGTGGACAAGTGATGGGACTCCATTTAATATTTGTCTTTGCTAAGATCCAAATCTCGATCTCGAGAGGTACTTTTAAGTTGAAAACTTAACATAATTATTTCTCAGCATATTTTTTTATGTAAAATTATTTAAAAATATTTTAATCACACAAGTTGAAAGGCTAGAAATGAATACTGCTTCTCAGGTCTCAAAGTCGATGCTCAACACATGTGGTGGAGAGAGTTGCGGCACAGGCTTAAGGATGGTTTTGATCACAATACAAAGAAAGCTCTCCACTCTCGAGCTTAGCCACTGCTTTGGGCAAAATATCAAATGGACTCTTTCCATTTCGAGTACCTTTTAAGTGTAATGTAGAAGCTTCATAGTGTGACAATACAGAACAATGTGGTGTAGAGTGGATTTTGAGGGATAAAAAGGGGAAAGGTCAGATGGTTTGGAGTCAAATTAATACTATCCTAAACTACAGTCGGCTTTGTCTTGGTCTATGTTTTGTGTCAACAATTTGAGAATGGAGAACGAATCATTCAAGAGTGATTCCAAAAGCTTAATGTGTAGCCTCAAAGATCCACCAACACAATGGCCATGAATACTCCAAAAGTATTCAATATCTTTGAATACACTATAAGAAGTAAAACAAAAAAGAATTACAATCTAACAAATAGTAATCACTCCAAGCACAAATCATATGATGGTGAGGGGGTGGGGGGGGGGTTAATAAGCTAAGTAAGTACATGATATTAATGATCACACCTCGTTATTATCAATAACATGAATTACATAAATGATCATGTATGATAAAGCAATGTAATTAGTATGAAAATGTAGTGGCAACTATATAGTACTAATTAGTAAGAAGATATTAGTGTTTGCGCTTGGACTTCAAGGAAGTGAGGGAGTGAGAGTTGTTGTGCCAATTCCTCTTGCGTTGATTAATGAACCAATTGTTGATTTGCTTCAACTGTAATCCTGTCTCCTCCACCAATTTTGCCTTGTCATCTTCCTGTTGAAATCACATCTTTCTTACATTATATACTTATTTTGTTGTTGCTAATTACATTATAGTTCTCACACTCTACTTATTTATTTTCTGTTATTTATGTTGATGCAATTTTATAAAAGGAAAAAGACACACAAAAAATGACATGTGTAGATTTCGTTATGTTTTCACACTTGTCTAAACATTCGAATTCAGAGCAAAAAGCTGGTTATATATATGATTAATAAAATTTTAAATCATATGTAAATACGTATGTATTAGACTATTAGTGTTGGTTAATAAATGAAATAAAAATGCATCGAGTGTAAATCAAAACTGAGCCCGATTGTTTCTTTGCGTTCACATGTTTGCATTTGTTGTTGGTTCATGTTATAATACTGAGAATATTATTTCATGAAAACGTAAACGCAAATGAAGAATCGGACCCAAATATGTGTGTTTGGTTCGTAAAACAAGAGTATAAAAAGAAAGTATATATACTCACAGTAGGGTAAGGCCACTTGCAATGTTGTTGCCACCAATTTTTCAAGACAGTGGTTGTGTCTCCAGGCAACTTCCCAGCCCTTCTTTTCCTCATTATTTCTTCTCTTACATCTTCAATTCTCGATTTAAAACCCTTCTCGGAAAAATAAAGTAAATTTAATACAAGAACGAAAAAGTAAATATCATAAACATATATATTGTTGTTGTGAGTCATAACATTTGTTTTACCTGTTTGAGTTCGAGTTTAAGTTCTTGCCTGACTCTTTCCATAAGAGATCTTTCTGATTCAGTAGGAAGCAATGGACCAAATCCCGTCATATCGTGCCCGCCGGTAAAATCAACGCCGGAATTATCCGACGAAAAATCCATCTGAAGATCGTCCTCGTCCTCGGACATTGTCGCACCAGACCCTTCTCCTAACGTTGCTCCTACAGGGAATAGAGAGAAAGTTTAACTAACCAAATGTTTTTTTTTTATTGATAAATAAAGATTACAGCAACGACTTTAGTATTCCGCTCTACCAACTGAGTTAAGGTCGGATGCTAGCTTAACGAAAAATTACTCCAATTACAAAATTTTAGATGGATTAAGCCCAAAATCACTTTAGCTTAAAACAAGCAACACAATGAAAACCAAAAATATATCAATGTGTGTATACATGTACAAGTGTGTATATACTTAAACAGTTAAATTTTGTTATTTGGATGGTTGTGCATGTCGGAATATTCTATTGTCATGAGAAGAAAAAAAATATAATAGGGTAAGTAACTACGTGGAAATGTGGCAGACTGTTCCAAAACTGAGTAATTGCGTTTCAACACACCAACACGCATTTTCTTTATTTTTAATCTCCTTTAAGGAAAAAAGTTAAATGATTCTACTGCCTTTAATATATCCAAGGCTTCGCAGGTACTGTCTCTTGGCACATTTACATCTTTGGAATAATCATATATAAGTTAAGCACAAATAAAATCCATATCTTATATCTTATATTTAATTGTGAAAGCTATATTCTTCATCATCATCTTCCAACACATACATTTAGATATGTTTACCGGTTGTTCCTATCTGGTATGATCAGCAAGAACCTTTACATACCTAACTTACTTATTTGTTTTAAATTGCCTATTTTTTCATTGAAAATTTATTATCGTTATTATTGTTTGTGGTACGTACGTTCTGTTTTTTTGGTCAATCGTTTTTGGTTCGTTCACATAATAAAATACTACTCTTTTTAATGTATATATATGATATTTATAGCTTTTTTTTCATGATATTCACATTAATTAATAAATGAAAATGTCTAAAAGGCTATATATTTTCTTTAGAAAAAATCTGTAGAAAAATTGACATTTGATAATTTGTTCTTAATATTTTACATAATTACATAAATAAATATAATAAATTAGGAGAAAAAAACCTGTAAGAGAGTGGAGGTTGTTCTCAATTTCACGGCAAGCCATCACAGCTTCGACGGCATGAACCCTCACGTGTTGTTGCAGCTGTTCTTTGAAGCTACACAACACCATTATATATTGTGCCTGTTTCCAATTTATTATTATTATTTTTACCAACATATATATTACTATAATCATTCAATTCCTTTAAAATTAAAAACGTTTCCATATATATGTATACATACATATAAATATGTACATCTGGTGTGGTCTGTTTTGAGCGGTTGCATCATTCTATAGTCCTAATTCTACTAAATAAAAATGAATTCGAATTACTTTTGAAACAAATCTCAAACCAATTCCAAAACTATAGTTGAGATATCAATTCCCACTTTAATGTAGTTGCAAATTTTAGTATGGAGTAGAAATCAATCATCGGCTTCAACCAAATTTAATAAGCAAAGTTTAAATATATAATTTCAATTTAGTAACAAAAATAAAATTTTGCATTTTCTCAGTCTATATAAATTTAGCACCTACTCATACAGAAATGATACACAATATTTACAAAATGTCTATGCGTGAGTGCATAACATCGTTTGTACATTTTTTCAGATTGATTTCATACAGATGTTGTAAAAATAAACCAGAAAAGTAATTAAAAATCATGATTGTTTTGAAAAATAGTATTATAAACTTTATGGCTTCATTAATAGTTAATTAGTCCACTAGCAATCATTGAGAAATTTTAAGACGATGCGACACATAAATTTCCATCAAAATTTACAAAGTTTACATCTTGAATTGCACGATTAAATTCGCAAAGATCTTGTAAAAGTAAACTCCCATGAAAAGCATTGACAAAAAAATAAACCTTTTTTTGAAAAAGAAAAAGAAAAACGTAATTTGTTCAAAAGATAATATGTGTCCACATTATTGATTAGCAATTAATATATATTTATATAACTTCTTTCATAGTTGGTCCATTAGAAGTCAATCTTTCAAACAAAATCAAAGAACAGAACATGCAATCAAACTTTAGAGTTTAGAGTAGGTTCTACGACAATTAATCAAATCGACGTACCAAAAACTTGTCGAGCTTCATTAAAAAAAAAAAACTTGTCGAGCTCTAGCTCGTAATAAAATTTCAAAAAAAATTCAAAAAAAAAATACAAAGAACAGAACAAGCAATAGATTAAGTTCTTTTATAATCAACGTACCAAGAAATTGTCGAGCTCGTGACGATCATGGTTTGAGAATCCAACGGCGGTGGAAGCATAAGAACGGAGAAGATGATGAGAGTGAGAAAGCTGAGCTTCAATGATCGGAAGCTGATCGATCGGAGTAGCTACTCTCAGACATGCCACGTGTGCGGCCAATAATTGCTCGTACATCGGATGTGTCGCTATCTCACCTTTCATCTGTCTATTCTGCTCCGCCAAAACGGCTGCGTCTCCGTCTCCTCCTCCGCCTACGGTGGCTCCGATCATACCTAACGCCGCTTCTTGCATATTCTTGACTCAAAACCCTAATTCTTGAAGTCGATTTTGTTTGTACGATTACTTCATGGATAGAGAGAGAGAGAGAGCGAGAGAGAAAGAGGGGAGAGAGAGATAATGATCGGAAGAAATCAACGTATATAAAGCTGACCTGATTTCTTTCCCCTTTATTTTTTTCTCACTTTTTGTCTCTAGATTTACTTATTTATTTTTGTTTTATTTGTATACATTTAAATAATGTTTTGGGGTTTTTATACACTATTAAAAATTGAAAATATAAGAAAATGAGTTATACTAAATATTTTTGTTGTTTAAATTTTATTTATTTTATTAGTACGAATATGCATAGCCTTTAATTTTTGCATGTGCAACTCTAACATTCAAACATGATCTCGGTTTAAAAGATCAATTAAATTTTTATTTCTTTTGTTGAACATGTATATAATTATTTGCTTGAATATTTACTATATAAATGTTTTTTTTGAATATGTATATAAATTATCTGGTTGAATATGTGCCTAATTTATATAGATGCTAATCTGAAAAAAGTATTCAAACACTTTTTCAGGAATACAATACTGCATTACAATTTGCTTAATTCATATTGTTTGAAGGTTATATGACTTAGAAATGGTGCACTGAAGCTGTATCACATAATTGTTCATATAATTTTTGGATGAGTACATATTTTGTTCTATTAAAAAGTAGTATTAATTTGGTGTTATTAGTTCAGTGGGTGTAAGTGGATTAGGTGTGTCCACCGGTCCTGTCGTTAAAGGTAAGACGATATTTTCTTTATCTCATCCTTTTCATAATTTTCAACTAATTTTTAAGTTCAAGTTGTTGAATCACTTATAATTAGGTCTCAAATCATTGTCAAGACAAGAAAAAAAAAATGTGTTTTCATTTTACATTTTACAGACATATAAATTTTCATAATAAGTATATTTTAATAAAGCACGTTATCAACGTGTACTTTTTCATAACTTTACGTCAAGCAATATCAGCATATTTTGGAACCAAACATGATAGCAGTTTTTCTAGTTTCGTTTTACCGTGTATGGTTTGAAATAAATATACCTAATGGAATGAACAAATCAAAAGTCAAGTTTTTGTGTTTTTGGACGGCAAACGAAAAGTCAATATATCATTCTCTATTAAATGCGAAAATTACTTATTTACACATATCATAAGTGCTTTTGATCTGTTTGGTCGGTGAAACATTGACTTATTAAAAAGGCGGATTGCTGTATATATCCTATTTTCATTGTGAAAATTCATATAATTTTGGTATTCTTTTTTGCCCAGATCGAATATGACTACGTAGTTCCAAAATTCTCAACCAAATTGAAATTGCACCTGTAATATGATTATGATGATGATGAATGTTTATTGAGTGTATAAACAGCAGGTTCAGATTCACTTGGAACTCTTTTTTTTTTGTTTACTTTCGAACAATCCCAAAGAAGCGCAAACTTTTGTTTTGCATTCACTTTTTATCTTCCATTTCTCTTTGGTCCATAACCTTGGAAAAAGGATTAAAGGGATTTTGCAGATTCCTATGCAATCAGTTCACTTAATTTCTATTACTGATTAATACTATCTCCGTTTCATAATAAGTGTCGTTTTAGATTTCATTTTTTGTTTTTAAAAAAGTGTCATTCTGCATTTTCAATGTAACTTTTTACTCTTATTTCCTGTTTTATCCCTCATTTAAAGATAATAGTCTTTGTAACTAAATGTTATAAAAATATATTAATTAGGGGTATATTTATATGTTTTATTAATTTCTTAATCTGTGTAAAATGTGTCAGAATGACACTTATTATGAAACAGAAGGAGTATAAAAGTATACAATTGTTATAGTCTAAAAAATCAGAATTAAGTTAAGGTTCCAAAAAAAAAAATTCAAAATTTAGTTAAACTAAATAAACAGTTTTGTAATTAACATATTATGTTTAGGTAGTAAAACAGAAAATATTGGTAAGAAAATAAAAAGGAGGTTATAGTGGGTTGAAAATAATAAAGCAATGGCAGAAGATTTATAAGTAAAAAAATAAAGATAAAAAACCAATTAAAAGGAAGGATGTTGCATTTAATCAAATAAGAAGAAAAAGATTCACGCAATCACCAATAAGGAAAAACTAGTTTTCGTTTCTCCCTCTTGTGTTGTTACTGTACAAAAATAACTTTTGGTTTACGCAATGAAATAAAAATATTCGTTTGATGTAGAAAAGATGAAAGAAACAAAATAAAGAGAGACAGAGTTGGTCGAAACAAATACAAAGATGGACAAAATTGTCGTTTTATTAAGCCTAAGATTTAAGACATCTCACATCTGAAACTGTTTGTGGTCCCCATTTAGAGCCGTGCTTACCTTGTATATAAAAAGGCGGTTACCTCAAGCCCCCTATGATATATCTAAATTTTATGGTATGAATTTTAAATTTTAGTTATAAAACAAACTATTGTATATATGTGTAAATAGTATCTCTTTTATTAGTTTCCCATCCAAATAATAATTTTCTATAAACATAGTGAAGTTAGGCTTGAATCCTTCTATGTTTAATCATTATTAGTTTTCACATATAAAATTCTCATTATTTGTTCTAAGCTGATTTTTCTTTTGATTATGTTTTTTATTACTATTTTTTTGCTTCTCGTATATTATTTTTAATATATAATTTCTATAATTTATTTCATTTTATATTTTTGTTTTTTTTTTTAAAATACAATTTGATCAACACAGATTTTATAAGATATGTACATACTCTTGTAATAGATGATCTTTTGATATTGAAATTTTGTTTGATATAGTAAACTGTATAGTTTGTCTATAGACTGAAAATATTAAATCTAGCTTTTTCATAATATTGGATGTATTTTACTAGTTAGATGTTTCATATTTTTTTTATTAACGTACTTTTGTAGAGGCCACATTTTTAAATTTCGCCTTAAGCTCCTTCAAACCTAGGCACGGCACTGTCCCCATTCCTATGAAAACTACTTCTCAACTTATATAATGCCTCACAAATTATTATCAAAGATAATCATAAAGGAGATAATATTTGACCAAAAATTAAAGGAGATAATATCACAACAATACTCAATTATGTGGTTTTATTAATGGGCCGGATAATACTTTTAGTTTGGGCTCTATCGCGTCACCGCAATATATGGATTTTTTTTTTGACAACCACCGCAATATATGGATTTGCGATGCGAAATTACAAACCAAACCGTACCAGAGAGCACAAAATGAACCGGAGATTAAACCGTGTTGCATCTCTCAGGCTAAACCGTGTTCAATTAAAGGCTTATCGAAGTCGGAGATTGTGAAGGATCCCCAATCAGAGAAAATGTGGAGGAGGGTGATTGTGATTTCGTCGACGGCAAAGAGAAATGTTCATCGGAATCTTCTCGGGAAAGGTAAAGCTGGTTACAGAGTGATGCCCAGAAATGGGCTACGTGATTTGAAGTTAGATGATGCAATTGCTAGAACTGCTTCTCTCTCAATATCCCTTTGCAGTTTTCGTTGCTGGGTACGAGCTTTCTCTGGTGATAGTTGTGATTACAGAGAGAAGATTAGAAATGGGTTTCTAAAGGATATTAAGTTAAACGATGCAATTGGTTTGTTCGGTGAGATGGTAAAGTCTCGTCCTTTTCCTTCCATTATCGAGTTCAGTAGATTGTTGAGTGCTATTGCGAAGATGAAGAAGTTTGATGTCGTCATCTCTATGGGAGAGGAGATGCACAAGTTGGGGATTCGACATGATCTCTTTACTTACAGTATTTTCATAGGTTGTTTTTGCCGCACCTCTGAGCTCCCTTTTGCTTTAGCAATTCTTGGGAAGATGATGAAACTCGGGTTTGAGCCTAGCATTGTCACGCTTTCTTCGCTTCTCAATGGATACTGTCACGGGAATAAGATTTCGGATGCAATATCACTGCTTGATCAGATGGTGGAATTGGGATTCAAACCTGACACCGTCACATTTACAACTCTGATTCATGGACTTTTTCTCAACAACAAAGCTTCCGAAGCTGTGGCTTTCGTTGACAGAATGGCTGCGAAAGGATGCCAACCGAGTCTAGTTACTTATGGTGTGGTGATAAATGGGATTTGTAAGAGAGGTTCTATGGATTTGGATTTAAATCTACTCAAGAAGATGGAGAAAGGGAAAATAGAGCCAAATGTTGTGATCTACAGTACAGTCATCGATGGTCTTTGCAAATACAGAGATGTGAATGAGGCACTCGACTTATTCAACGAAATGGAGAACAAAGGAATTAAGCCAAATGTTATTACCTACAATTCCTTGATAAGCTGCCTTTGTAATTACGGAAGATGGAGTGATACCTCTCGACTACTCAGTGATATGATTAAGAGGAAATTGAACCCCGATGTTGTCACCTTCAATGCGTTGATCGATGCGTTAATGAAAGAGGGAAAGCTTTTGGAGGCTGAGGAATTATACAAGGAGATGATCAGAAGGTCTATAGATCCTGATACTATCACTTACAGTTCATTAATCAACGGGTTTTGTATGCACGATCGTCTAGATGAGGCGGAACGTATGGTTGAGTTCATGGTTAGCAAGGGTTGTTTCCCGGATATAGTGACTTGTAATACTCTTATAAATGGATTATGCAAGTCTAAGAGAGTAGAAGATGGTATGGAAGTCTTCAGGGAGATGTCTCAAAGAGGAATTGTCGGTAACACAATCACGTATACCACTCTTATGCAAGGGTATTTCCAAGTTGGCGATTGTGATAATGCCCAAAAATTATTCAAACAGATGGTTTCTGATGGTGTGCCTCGTGATATTGTGACATACAGCAATTTGCTACATGGGCTTTGTAACAATGGGAAGCTAGAGAAAGCATTGGTCATATATCATGATATGCAGAAGAGTGAAATCGAACTTGATATTACTACATATAATATCATCATACACGGGATGTGCAAGGCTGGTGAGATTGAAGACGCGCATGAGTTGTTTTGTAGCCTCAGGCTCAAAGGATTGCAGCCTGATGTTGTAACCTATACTACAATGATTTCGGGATTTTGTAGGAAAGACTTAAAGCAGGATGCGTATGCCTTATTCAGTAAAATGAAAGAAGACGAGATTTTCCCAAATGACTGTACGTATAATACGCTGATTAGGGCATATCTTAGAGATGGTGACAAAGTAACATCAGTCGAACTCATCAAGGAAATGAGGAGCTGCAAGTTCTGTGGAGATGCTTCAACAATTAGTTTGGTCTATGATATGTTGTATGATGGGAGATTAGACAAAAGCTTTCTGAAGATGCTTTCCTAAAACATTTTATCCTGGAGAGAATTTTCGAGCAACCTTGTTCCTTCTATAGCTGAAACAGTAAAAATAAAGAGATAACCCCCGATCTTAAGATTCACCGAGATTCTGAAGATTAGGTGAATACTAGGACTAGGAGGAGGTACAGATGTAGAAGGACCACCTCTAAGTACCAAGATTCGTTGGTGATTTGCTTTAATGGCATCAGAGATAAAGGACAGAGAAGAAGAAAGATGCTATTCTCATTAACCATTCCAAAAAGCTAAAATGCAGTACAAATAGTGTGACGTGAGGCACAGCTACAGCACGTGACTCTTGAACCAAAAACAAACTTGAAAACCAAAGCGAAATGTAATTAAAACCGACTTAACCGAGATAACCGGTAATTATTGAAAACGAGTAAAGAGACGATGGGTAGCTGAAGGCGATTCCTGTAACAATACTTCCCCCTTCAAGAACATCCTTGTCCTCAAGGATGAAAATGAGGATACTTGGCGGCGAAGTCACGGTAGAACTCCCAAGTTGCCTTGTCAGCTGGGTAACCTTTCCACTGCACAAGAACTTTGGTGACAGGTTGGTTCTGACGCTTGACCATTCTCGTCTCCAGTATAGCTTCGGGTTCTTTATCCGTTCCCATGTCAGTAAGGTACTGCGGAAGAGCTGTCGGGGTATCAGGAGGATTAGGACAGAGCTTCAGCTGACTCACATGAAATATATTGTAGACAGCAGCATCAGAGGGGAGGTCGAGCTTGTAAGCGACCTGGCCGATACGATCTGACACACGGAATGGACCGTAGAAACGTGGAGAGAGCTTGTGAGGCAGGGATCTATTCTTGAGGGAGTGCTGGCGATAGGGTTGGAGCTTGAGGCAAACGAAGTCCCCTATCTTAAACTCACGCTGGGAGCGATGTGAGTCAGCCTATTGCTTCATACGATTCTGTGCTCGGATGAGGTGAAACTTCAGCATCGAAATGATCTCTTCACGCGAGCGTAAAGTGCGGTCAACCGTATCAGATGAACTTTCACCAGGGAGATAAGGTAAATGAATAGGAGGGGGTTGGCCATAGACTGCCTCGTAAGGGGTGCACTGCGTCGCTGAATGGAAGGAGGTGTTATACCACCATTCGGCCAAGGGTAACCACTCACTCCAGGTGTGAGGAGCATCAGCCGTCATGCAGCGAAGGTAAGTCTCCAGTGTTCTGTTCGTAACCTCCGTCTGGCCGTCGGTTTGTGGGTGGTAGGAGGTGGAGTACTTCAGTTCGACGCCGTGGACGCGGAAGAGCTCAGCCCACACCGTGCTCAGGAAGGTCGGATCTCGATCACTCACAATATCCTTGGGCATGCCGTGGAGCTTAAAGACGTTGTTCAGATAAGCGGTGGCGACATCCAAAGCTGTGTAGGGATGTGAGAGAGCGATGAAGTGAGCGTTTTTACTCAGTCGATCTACCACAACCAGAATGCAGTGTTTCTTTGATGAAGGAGGAAGGCCTTCGATGAAGTCTAGACTGACGGATTCCCAGATGCTGCTTGGAATGGGGAGGGGTTGGAGTAAACTCGGCTTTGCCGCGAAATCATACTTATTCTTCTGACAAACTGAACAGTTCTGTATGTACGCCTGAGCCTCATCGGCCATTTTAGGCCAGTAGAAGAGTGATTTGAGGCGGCGGAGTGTGGCATCGCGTCCAGAGTGTCCACCAGTTGGAGAATCATGCAACCACTTGAATATCTGAAGTTTGAGAGAGGGGCTATTACCGATGACCAGCTTACCCTTCCGGCGAAGTTCCCCATTCGTGTAGGAGAAAGTCGGATGAGAAACCCTGTTGGTTTGCAGCTCCTGGATGATGCGCTGAAGCAAAGGGTCTGTTTGCCAGAGGGAAGAGATGGAGTTGAAGAGCTCCAGATCGGAAGCTGATAGTGAGATATGGAGGAGCTGTGAACCGGTGACACGGGAAAGCGCATCCGCCGCGACGTTTTCTTTACCCTGCTTGTAATGGATTTCAAATGTATAACCCATCAATTTGGATAACCACATGTGTTGGAATGGGGTTGACACCTTCTGATCGAGAAGGTACTTGATACTCTTCTGATCGGTCTTGATGATGAATGGTCGGTGTTCCAGATAGGCATTCCAGGTATGCACCGCGTGTACTACAGCAAGCAGCTCCTTCTCGTAGACAGAGAGCGATTGATGACGGGGGCCTAATGCTCGGCTGATAAAACAGATTGGGTGATGATCCTGCATCAACACCGCTCCAATGCCCGTATTGGAGGCATCTGTTTCAACAATGAACGTTTTCTCAAAGTCTGGAAGGGCCAGGGTCGGAGACGAAACCAGAGCAGCTTTAAGACAATCAAATGCCGCTTGAGCATCATCGGACCAAGAGAATCCTTCCTTTTTGAGGAGGTTGGAGAGCGGTTTAGCGATGATACTGTAGCCCCTGATGAACCGGCAGTAGTAGTTGGCCAATCCGAGAAAGCTTCGCAGTTGCTTCTGGGACTTAGGCGCAGGCCAGTGTTGTATTGCTTCGATCTTCTTTGGATCGGTGCTGACTCCTTCGACCGAGATGAAGTGGCCAAGATATTCGATGATTGTAGCACCGAAGGTACACTTCGAGGGTTTGAGGAACAACTTCTGCTCCCGGAGGATGGTGAAGACTGAGGAAAGGTGCTGAAGATGAAGCTCCCACGACGTACTGTAGACCAGTATATCGTCGAAAAATACAAGCAGGTACTTTCTGGATATATCGCGGAAGACGTGGTTCATGAGACTCTGAAAGGTACACGGCGCGTTGGAAAGCCCGAAGGGCATCACAAGGTATTCGTAGTGACCGGCGTGCGTCTTGAAAGCCGTTTTGAAGATATCATCGGGAGACATTCGCAGCTGGTGGAAACCGGAGCGTAAGTCGAGCTTCGAAAAGAACAGTGCTCCCCCGAGCTCGTCGAGGAGATCCTCCAGCAAAGGAATCGGGTATTTATCTTTGATGGTTTGCTTATTCAACCCCCGGTAATCAACACAAAGGCGCCACGAACCGTCTTTCTTCTTGACGAGGACGATGGGGGACGCGTAGGGGCTTGAACTATATTGGATGATCCCCTGTGTGAGCATCTCCTTAACCATTTTGTCTATGACTTCCTTCTGTAGTGATGAATAGCGGTAAGGGCGTTGACTGATGGGATTCGAGCCGGTTACCACGGGTATCTTGTGATCAAATCCTTCCCGAAAGGGAGGGAGCTCGGTTGGCTCGTCGAAGAGGTCAGCGAACGAGCTCAGTAGAGCTTGCATCTCAGGATCGTCGCATTTATCATCTCCGGTTGTGGAGATATGTGAGAACATAGCTTCTGGAAGGAAAGGCGAGGTATCGGAATCCTCCTCCATGTCTCGAATGTGAAGTAGGGCTATTTGAGGACCCTGAAGGAGAAGCTTATTAAGGCGATCCCCCTTTATCGTCTTGCATCCAGATTTAGTGACTCCCCGCAGAACATTCTTCACCCCATTGAGATTAAACTCCATCCGCAGGTTGAGGAAATCCCACAAGATGGGACCGAGAGTGCTTAACCACTGAACCCCCAAAACAAGATCACACGAATCCAATGGCAAAGTTCGAACCTCAGAAGAGTAACTGTACCCCTGAACCCTCCAGGAGAAGTCCTTGCAGATGAATGTGGTGCGTATTCGACCTCCTAATGCACCTGAAACTGGCATTGGCCTGATGTTATCCAACTTACATCCCAACTCCTTGGCAATGGATAGATCGATGAAGTTGTGAGTGCTGCCAGGGTCGATCAGAATGTAGAGCTTCCTCTTGTTGTACTGCCCAATCACGCTCATACATTTGAAGGATGCAGACCCATCAAGTGCATGAATGGAAATGGACAAGGCGTTCTCGCCATTGGGCTCATTAGGGCCTTCAATAGGTGTGGACTCGGCAACTGGGAACTCCAGGAACTCATCATCATCGGAAGCTGGGTCGTCCTCTACCTCCAAAAAGTAGACTTGGGAACACCTATGTTTCAGGTGATGTCCTGGTGTATAGGGATCTTCACAGAACATACACAGACCCTTTGAGCGACGCTCCTGCATCTCCTCATAACTGAACATCTTTGGCCTCTTTTCGTTACTCGATTTCGCTGGGAAAGATGATTTGAGTGAGATCTGTTTAGTAGCCTCCAGAGATGGTAGAAGAGGAGCTGAGGGTTTGGAGTGAAACTGGTTATTACTCCTCGGAAATGGATTGAAGGGAGCTTTAACATGTCTCATCGGTGTGTGGTTGAGCGATGATTCATGAAGCTTGGCTATGCGAGCTGCCTCGGCGACCGTTTTGACATTGAACTGCCTGGTGTGAAACGCTAGGTGTGGGTTCATATTGGAGAGAAAGATACTGAGGGCATGATGCGCTGGTATTGTCACTCTCGAGCGAAGGCGTTCAAACTTCTCGTGAAAGTCGGATAGTGAGTCGCTTCCCTGCTTCAGGCTCACCAGATCGGACATTGGATCATCATACAGTGCAGCAAACCGAGAGGAAATGGCCATGACATACTCTGTCCAAGAGGGAATGACTCCATAGCTTTCCGCGATGAAGTTGCGGTGCCATTCGAGGGCTATCCCTGTCAGATGCAAAGCCGCGAGTCGCACTTTCAGATCTAACGGCGTACCGTCAAGATCGAAGAATTGCTCGCATCGGAAAACCCAACCACGCAGATCGGATCCGTCGAAGCTTGGAAAACCCATCTTCGTTAACCTTGACGCCAAGCCGTTGGGCAACATCGAAGATCGATCGGCCCCACTCAGCTCGTTGGAGGGAGCTGGTGACTGGAACATCTCCGGGTAGGAGACTCCAACTGGAGGCGCTTCGCTTCTTCCGATGTTGAGGTGATCGACCCCACTCAGTCCCGTCGGGACTGGTAACTGGACCATCCTCGGAGAGAGGATTCCAACCGGAGGTGCGATCCCCTTCCCATGCGCTCTTTGCTCCACCCCACTCAGATCTGGCGGATCTGGTAACTGGATCACCCCTTGAGAATGGGCTCCAACTGGAGGTGCAGAGCAGGATCCCTGGTTTTGCTCTTGTCGCGCCGATGATCCATCGCGAGAGAAAAAGGAGCTGATCATCGATTCCAGCTTCTCAAAGCGTTCTTCCAGAGAATTAGTTCGGGTCTGTTGCTCCTCGAGCTTCTTCTCTTGTTGTAGTCACAACTCCTCAGCTTGCTCGGCGAGAGCTAGCTTAGCTTGCTTTTCCTGTTGACGGGTTTCCATCCCCATTTCGTAGATCCAAGGATTGGAAAGCTCTGATACCAATGAAACAGTAAAAATAAAGAGATAATCCCCGATCTAAAGAATCACCGAGATTCTGAAGATTAGGTGAATACTAGGACTAGGAGGAGGTACAAATGTAGAAGGACCACCTCTAAGTACCAAGATTCGTTGGTGATTTGCTTTAATGGCATCAGAGATAAAGGACAGAGAAGAAGAAAGATGCTATTCTATTAACCATTCCAAAAAGCTAAAATGCAGTACAAATAGTGTGACGTGAGGCACAGCTACAGCACATGACTCTTGAACCAAAAACAAACTTGAAAACTAAAGCGAAATGTAATTAAAACCGACTTAACCGAGATAACCGGTAATTATTGAAAGCGAGTAAAGAAACGATGGGTAGCTGAAGGCGATTCCTGTAACAATAGCAACATCTGTGAGGTAAATCAATGTTTGATGTTGCTTTTGTATTGATTGATTTTTATATATAACAGAAGTTAATGGCAGTTTGGGTGATTCATGATTTGTTATGTTCTTGATTGGTCTCTGGTTTCAGGTACTTACTCTGTCTCTGATATATGTCCACAAACTCCAAACATACTTTCAAGTCAAACCTTTTTACAAGAAAAAAACAAAAAAAACAATCCAAAAAGCGAAATAAACGTAAATTAATTAGGAACACACTCATGTTCCATGAAACCCGGCAAAGTCCTTGAAGCAGAAGCAATGAAAACCCTAGAATGACCCACCATTGACACTACTCTAAGAGCTTCTTCTTCATAAGCTATTCTCTCCATCTCTTCCATTTTTGCCCTTCTCCTCTTCTTCTTCGCCGCCACCACAGCCGCCGCAACCACCAGCCCTAAAAGCACCACACCCACCGTCACTGACCCAACAAGCCCTCCAACAACCGATCTCCACCGTCCGATCTTCTCCTTCTTCATATCCTTTTCTCCTCCACCGTTCGAGTTAGTCGACGCATGATCATCCTTCACCACTAATCCAAAATGTCCGTTAGTTTTAACGGCGCAGACAAACGGCTTTACTTCTCCGGCAAACGTTACTTTTCCGTCGAGACCAAAAGTAACACATATTGGCTTATTCAAGAACGTTCTCTCTACCATCGATGGTCCAGAAACATTTCCGAAATCAACGGTGGACAGATCTTTAGCACCGTCTAAGAGGAGACTTATTTGATAAGAACTGCTCACATTGTTCCCCAAAACAACGTCGTTTAACGCATTGTAAGCTAATAGCCCAAGAACCGGAGAGACTAGTCTATAACCAGAGAGATCATAGTTCTTGTAATATATATCAGACCAATTTGATTCCAAGATTTGTCTCACTACCACAAGACGTTCTCCACACGGCTCAAGAATCGCTCCAACACCGATATGGAACTCTTTGATCTGAGCTCCATATCGTCTGAGACTCCCACACCGGAACCTAACGGCGTCAAGTTTTACGCCGGAGTAGTTAGAAGGAAGATGAACACGACGAAGAAGGCCTGTCTTGATTGAGTTATGTTGGTTCTTGAAGGAGTTGAGTGTGTAGTCTCTTAGAATGAGATCAAGAAGTCTTGAAGATTCGTTGAAAGGTTCTTGAGTAGTAGAGGTAGAGCCTTCTAGATGAGAAGAAAGAAATGTGAATACTATAATTATTAGTATTAATGGAAGAGAGGGAAAATAGAGTGTTGTAGTTGTTGCCATTTTCGGGACTTGATTGAGTTTTTTTGTTCTCGTTTGTTGTTTGTTGAGAGAAGTTGATAAGAAGAAGTGAAGAGGACGACATTAATTTAGTTGATCATAACATGTAAAATTTTCTTTAGCTCGATGAAGGCTTTGAATTGAAGGGAAAGGTTTGCTTTTATATATGTATAGATATCTTTATGATTATATGAATATATGTTCATATGCTAACCAATATGATTTTTTTTTGGATATGAAACTAAAGAAGGCGTGAAACTGTTTTGAGTAAAGTGTACGTCTACATATTTAATGAATAAATATTTTTGAAGTAAAAGAAAAACACACTTGAGTATATATTTTTATTTTGTGGATGACTAAACATTCGTCAAAGTTGTATGTTTTAGTCTTATATACTTCTGATCGGTTTCCGGGGCATGATCAAAGTAATTCAATAGTTTTTTTCCTTTTTCAACGAAGTAATTCAGTAGTTAATTAAATAGAAGATCATGCAAGATAAATCATAAAAGTAATACTATCTATACTATTAAAAGAGAAAGGTATGTTGTGTCCAAATATGTTTTAATTAGTTTTCTACTATTCTATGTTTGGATAATTTCTGTTTATGTTACCAAACAAGTTAATTTAATATAATATTAATAAAATAATATATTTTTAATTTATATTTTAAAATAAATTCGAAAATTTGAATTTGAATGATTTGTTATAGATTTTCTTTAATTTAAGTTATATTATTTATCAAAAATTATAAAATAAGTTCTTATTATATTTTTACAAAAATATATGATATCAATTTAGATCTAACTTACATATTCAAATTTAAGTAATATTTCAATGACAAAAATAAAAATAATATATTACTGTATATTTTTATTAAATCACTACAAAAAAATGAGCATATTGTATCAGTTAATTTGTATTATTAAACTAAATGATTTTAAATTAAATTACTTATTAGTAAATGATATAAAATTTATGATTTAACATCAGTTATAATAATTGATGCTGTTCTTTATTTATTTGATATCACTTGAATAAAATTGATACAAATCTAAGATAGGTTACATCATTTAAAAAAAACTGATACAAAATATGAATTTTCATCACTTAAATAATCGATGTATTTACTAATTTGTGTTAAGATCAGTTAAAAAAATGATACAAGATATAAATCAATTAAGTAAAAGATGCAAAGTTGGCATCAATAATAAAATGATGTCAACATAGTTTCTATTCAAAAATCAATATTTCTTTTTCAAATTTCCTTTTTATTTTGAATAAATCTGATCCGATCCTACCTTATTTTGAGTTAAGACATTCAACATCGAACATATAAATTTATAACTAAAATATCAATATATTTACCAGCTATCCTATATTTTAAATGAAACAAAAATTGTATAAAAATTTTCCTTGATAAATAACTCATCAACGTCTTTGAATGGATTAAATATATATATGGAAAGCATAACTTTTTTTTTTAACGTCTGGAAAGCATAACTTTTTTAAAATAAAAAATTCAACATCTTGAATCAATAAAATTGCAGTTGATAATAAGTATTGACTAAATAATATAATGAACTTCTGACAAAAAAACAATATAATGAACGTACAAATATTAATTAAACAAAAAAAGTTAGTTGGAAAGAAAAAAGGAAAATCAGTTTAATGTGCCAGATTTTCTCAATCAATCAAATAATTAGTTATTAATTTCACATTTATTACCTTTACTGTTTTAGAAAATGATGGTGCCGTTAAAAGAAATAGATATATATTTGCTCCCAAAAATATAGTGATATCTCATACTTTGTCTCACAATCTAACTAATTAGATTTTTTTTACTCACCCACATTCCTCTTTCTACGCCCACAATCGCTCTTCTTCCACCCACAATCCTTCTTGCTATATTATCTAAGGAAAACACCAGTTTTTGAAATCAGATGACTGATAACTCTCATAGTTTTTCAATTTTAATTTTGTTGTTATGCACAATTTTTTTTATCGATGCAGATATAGTGAACTCCAAAATCGATGCTGAGATGATCGTGTGTGTTTCCTACATGGCCTGGAGAAAGAAAATAAAGGTACTCTAACACTTTATGCTATTGGTTGTTCTAATGTAACTCAAACAAATATTATCAATGATTTTTTAAGAGATTTCTTATTATTTTTTTACTTTATTCTAAATTTTGTAGAATGAAACCTTTTCAGGATATCTACTCATGAGTAACTTATAATCGTTATACTACAAGTAGATGAAATAGAGCATACAAGAAGTATTGATTGTAAGATGAAGGAACAGAGGCAAGGGAATGAAGATAGATGGAGGAATTTTATTTCGATTAAGATCTTAGTTTTTATCTTTAGTTTTTTTTTATTGTAAAAAAGATGAAGTCTATAGTAACTGATTTTTGTTTATGATTTTTTTCTCATATTTGTAAATGAAAAAATTGATCATGATGTAGTAATAAAAATCTTTTCAAAACAAAAAAATTGATCGTGATATGGATAATGGAAAAGATTTTTTTATAAAGAAAAAAATTGAAACAATATTTTTTCGTTAATCAAACAATTATTTCTTACAAATATATTATTAGAATCATTTATGAAAATTGATATTAATTATAACATCAATTTATTATAACTAATACAAATATTTAACATCAATTATAACATATGTTACAAATACTAACATCATTTATATTAATTGATTTAAAAGTTAACATCAGTTTTTGCAACTGACATATATTAACATCAATTACAAAAAAATTGATGTAAATTATTTGCATCACCACATTCAGAGTCATTTTTATAAATTTATAAGTAATACAAATATTTTAAATAAGTGATTTAATACACACTTTTTTGTAGTGAATAAGTCTAAAATTTTTAATATTCAAACTTAAAAAATATAAATAATATAAATAATATAAATGAATGAGTTATAATTATATTTCAATAACTATGATCTTTTTCGGATTAATATTAATGTACATATTATAATAACATTTTTATAATTATTATACCTATTGAATTAATATAAACGGATGAATTAAAATAATATTTCTCTAATCGCAGTCATATATATATTAGAAATAATAAATTAATAGAAATATAATATATATAAACAAAAAAAATATTTATCATTCATTAGAAAATTATTTATAAAAAACAAAAATATAAATTATATTACAAAATTTGATGAATTAAAAATAGTTCCCGTGCGGATGCACGTGATAGAATCTAGTTATAGATTAAGCAGTAGTAATAATGTACATAACAGAAAGATTACGAAAAAAAACCGTCATATTGGTTGATAACTCTTGAATTAGCTAGTCTTTGTTGCTCTCATCAATTCTAAATTAAAATGAAACAAAAATTAAACACGTAAAAGTCTACAATTTGTCTCGTTGAAGCAAACGAAGGAGATATATCCTTTTCTCAAGAACCAATGATGGACAAAAAATAAAAATAGACAAGAATTAAGTACTAATATATATAATCAAACCGAGTTATTAAAAAAAGTAGCCTCTCGGTCGATTTGCCTCAAGAACAAAGGGCAAGAACGGTTTTCCTTTTCTTTTTCAATCAAATAATCAGCTAAAATTAGCTCTGCTCTTGTAAGTCTTGCCTGCGCTCCAGCTAGCCGGAGCAGCATTCCAAGCATAAATGGTCTGACGAGTTGTGTAAGAAGTGACTCGGAACGAGAGAGATTGACCATAGAGAGAAGAGAAAGCTTGGTACGAAGCTCCCCAATTATGGCTCATGTTGATCCAGTTCGTGCGGCTACCTTTAACAGCCATTGACTTGATATCACCAGCACCACCCACGTTCATTACGTACACAAGTAGCCAATATCCATTTCCTTCAAATTTGAACCTGATTCCTCCCATCCTTCTGCATGCCACTCTGCATGTATTGTTATAAAACAAATGTAAGAAAAAGATTAAAGAGAAACTAGAGAATTGTAATATCTTATGCATATATATATATACTTGTAATGTAAGGTTGTGGTGGTTTACCTCCGGTATGAGACGGGGACGATACCAGCCTTCCAATTAGCGATTTTCATGAAAGCCGGTTTAGCTAAATCAAAATGGGCACGTGGCGGATTACACCAGCCACCATTGTTGGAGTTTTGGCCCCAATTGGGTGGACATATGTTGGTTGCAGTCACCACGGTGGCTGGTGAACGGTAGTAGCAGTTAGGCGAGGACACGCACCGTATTTGGAAACATTGACCGCAAGAATAACCATCGTTGAACAGCACTGTGCTTAGTGCCGTCGTGGCCGCGCCGTAGCCGCTGTCCCATAGGTTGCCGTAGCCACAAGCCCCACCTGATCGACGTAATATATAACATGGTCAAGCCAACAAAAATTGTCTATTACATTTTAATGATAACTTCTATATGTACATACATTTTCATGTTTATCCTTCCTTGTTTTTTTTTTTTTTATGTTAAGTTGTCAAATTTAAATTGTTCTTACATTCTGATATTATTTTAAGAAATTAATGCGGCTTCAAAGTGAAAATGTAGATAAATAAGTAAAAATTTGTTTAACTATAGATAAGTTTCGTTTTAACGGTCTATTAAAGCAAATTTATTGTTTTGAAATGATTAAATTTTTGAAATTACTATATAGTAAAAATATGATTGTAATTTAAACCTAATAAGTAGATTTCTTCCTCCATACAATCTTAAGCTTATAATTAAGATAATTTGTGTTAAAATTAGTAGTGACGTTAATCTTATATTGATACGTGATCTTACTATGTAA
This sequence comes from Eutrema salsugineum, assembly GCF_000478725.1. Lineage (NCBI taxonomy): Eukaryota > Viridiplantae > Streptophyta > Magnoliopsida > Brassicales > Brassicaceae > Eutrema > Eutrema salsugineum. Next base: position 1,321,096 of record NW_006256414.1, read on the forward strand.
TATAGACCGTGTTCTACGTACATAGATTAAAACATAGAAAGTATTTGAATTATACCCATAGTTGCGCTAGCAGTCTCGTCGCCATAGAAAGTGGCCGAACCCCGGCGCCACACGGACCCGCGATAATACGCCGTTGATGTTCCGAACATCGCCATCGCCAACAAAATAACCAAGCACTTACGATACAAACTTTGATCCATTTTTTTTTATTTCTCTCTTTGAGGGCTCCTACTCTTGTTTCTCTCTGATAAGCCAAGTCCTAAAATTGTAACATCTCTCTCATATATATAATGAATATATACAATAGAATGGCTTACATTTGTTTGGCTAAAATGAAAGGCAAAAAAATTGGTGTCAACGTGAGACACACTAAGAAAAGAAGTGTATCAGCAAGTGAGGAATAGACGTGCATTCATGTTTGTTTGGTCTGCGCCTCCCTTAGCATTCTAATTATTTAATCTATCTTGACTTTAATATTGTTTTGTTTAGGCCAAAGTGTACCAATGGGTTAGTAGAATAACATAGCACTTCACTTATATATTATTCTTATGTTTTTGGTTTACCTCCTTTTGTACTGATAAAAATATATATATTATGATACACTATGTTTTGGCAAATTTTCCATACATAATCAAGTGATAGTAGTTTTGGTGGTTAAAAAAACTTATGATAAGGCGTCAACTCGCTCCCCTAAGTACAATTCCTACTAAAAAGGTGAGAAATTGTGTTTTACTTTTAAACATTGTTTAAAAATATTTTATCGAGTCAAATTATGCTTTTAGAGACTTTAAATTCTTTGTAGTGGAGTTTCTATAGGTTTAAATTATTTGGAGAAAAATAACTATTTTGGGTACAAAATGACCATTTGGATATGAAAAGAGCTTGCATAAGTATCTTAATTTTAATTCAAACATGGATTGTACTATTGTAGGATCGTGTAGAACTGTAAGAGATTTGATACTTTTTAAAACTTCCAACCGATGAATCAAGTTTAAATTTGATAAAAGATAGTATTTTATTTGAAGGTGATTTGAGATCATTAATCCAACAGTATGACCAAATATTATGTCAATTCTCGTGCAAACAAGGCAATGTGTCTTGTGAATGATGATAGAAGCTGAGTCAATACCGATCGGTCCACAATGGTTTCACGCGGATAAACCGATGAAAAGTTAGGACTGATTAGTCCAATGACCAGACGCTGATTTTCAGCCCAAATCTATATATTTTGCTCTAGATACCATCCAATTCGATTTCTATGATTTATATACCTTAGGGAGAGGCAAATCGATTATTCTATTCAGTTTTTGAGTTTTTAAGATTTGAGAGAAAATATGTTAACCTTATTGACAATTTTGGAATTTTTTTCTAAGCCTCTTATTTATTTTATTGGATTATGTATCAGTCTTTCGTTATTTCATGTTCTGCTTTGATTTTTACTTTTTAAGCCCACTAAATTTTTTTAATGTAATTTTTTACTTTATGGTGTTCTCAGAATCTCCCATGTTGCTTCCATCGACCTCTTTGCCAATGTTCTTACCTTAGTCGATGCTTGACTCACGTCTCACTCCTCTTTTGGATAAGATTGGACTGCTCGCACATACATATAATTTATCTGTCCACCTTGAGGGGAGTAAACGAGATTTTGAGGAATGTTTCTCAACATCTTAAAATAATTATAGACGTCTTACATGTTGCCTAATTTATTCTTTTAGATCCTTATTGTAATTGCATAAATTATATATATATATATATATATATACATTGATACAAGTCATTGAAAAGTGCTTTCTAATTAGTTTATTTTTGTATGAACAGATTTTAGTGTATCTCAAAAATGTCAAAATCTATTATATTAAAACAAAAGCACTTTTATTGCTTGCATCCAAACACTCCTAAAGTTTTTTTAAATAATTATTTGAAAATTATTTTAAAATTATTTTATTTTGTTGCGATATTATTTTTTAAAAACAAATTTTTTATATATAAAACTAATTTCGAAAAATTAGATATCAATTTAGATAACTAAAGATTTCTTTAATATATGTTATACTTAATTTAAAAATTTAAATATTTAAAAATGCAATTTAATTTAAATCTAAGAAGTTAGATATTAAATTAAATTACTTTAGACTTCTTTAAATATAGTTTAGAATTAATTTAACATTTAAAATTTAAATAATATTTTTATAATAACACATGTGATTAACGAATATGTTATTATAGTTTTTTAATCATAATCAATCAGTCGAAAATTTTACATATTGAAAATTGATAAATATTTATGTTATATAATAACTTGATGGGATATGTTAGGTTTTTTTGATAATTGTGGTCTTATGTGAGTTAAGTTATCAAAATATGCAATATATTAAACTAAAAATTATTTTAAAATTAGTAAATATTTATATTATATAGTAATATGAACGGAATAGTTAGAATTATGTTTTTATAACCAGTCATTTTAGATTAATAGAATGAATGAGTTAGAATTATATTTTTTAATAACTGTACTTTTTCGATTAATAGAATGAACGGATTATAATTATGTTTTATGATCGCGGTCACAATAATACAAAAAAAAATTAAATACAATATATATAAACAAAAAAAAAAATCTTTGATTAAAAAATTATATCTATAAAGAAAACATAAATTATATTATAAAATTTGATAAAATTCTCGTGCAGATGCATATGATAAAATCTAGTATTGAATAAATTAAAAGGTATCAAAATGATATTTATTTTGATATAAAAAAGATTATATAATGATAAGATAAATAGCAATTTGTAACTGTAGCTCTAAGCACTCAACACTAAAACAATATGATCTTAGTAGCTAAAAGCTCAAATAAAATATACATTAGAGTTTAGTAAAACTCCATATTCAAATGACGAAAAATCATAATACTTGATAAATTCCTTGTATGGCTACATATTCAGTATTTTATCTTTAAGCTCCGAAATATTGATCTTTATTCCATCGTCGACCTGAAAATTTGAAACCATGATATATTGCAATTACTTATTTTTATAATAAAAGTCAAGATTTATGGTCATAGCCTAGTGACTTTTACTAATTAAAATTACTATTGTAGCATGTGTATAGTTTATATATGAATTTTAGAATATAGAAAGATACTATAAGAAATACTAGGGAACTTATATGTTATTTTCGTTGAAGATTAATGTTTTCATAACTTATTTCTCTTAATAATTTCGAAGTGATAAGTTTACCTGAGAAACAATGGTGTGCATGAATCTCTGTTGCACCCTAGTTGAGAGGCAACTAACTACACTAAGCCTTACTTCTTGAGTCAAGATTTGAAGAACACTCGAAAGACAAGACTTCTTTCGTCCGAGACAACAACTTATGATGATCTCAACACCGACCAAACAAGGTATGATCACAACCGTCATGTGTTTGTCATCTATACATGAACATCTCGATGATGATGTTGATAATGATGATGTTGATAAACTGCTACTTGTGCATTCCTCCGTATATGGATGAATTGTAACTGTGCCCCGTACGGATTTTTGTATCCGATTTCTCTTTTCGTTGAGTTCTTTGATCCTTTTTTCTAAGTCTTTGATATAGTTCACTGCTTGGCAAACGTGATCTGCTGTCGCGCGTTTACCCTGCATATTAAACGATATGGTCATTTTCATAGATAAAAAAAACGATATGGTCATTTGTATAGTAACTACTACTAATTATTTGATTCAAGAGTGTAGTTAGAATAGTTAGTGTTGAGGAAAAAAATATATTAGTTAGTGGGATGTTTCATTATCGTCAGATTCGAATTCAAGTAAATTCACTTTAACTAAGTATACAAATTTCATTTAACTTTTCATCTTTAAACTACCTGCAAAAATAGTTATACAAATATATGAATTAATTTAACTAAATATTATAAGTTTACTAGTGTGAAAAAATTATACCAATTAATTTAATGTAGCTAAGATATAAACTTATAGGTATATGAAGGATTTAAATATGTATAAATTTAAAAAATAAATGGACGTATTTATTTTAGTAAAATCTACAACAGTCTACATTTCATTTTAGTAATAAAAAAAACTGCGTAAGTCGCTTTCCGTCGCACGTAATAAAGAAAATTGTTTCTTAATCAGTATGTAAGGAATATAATGGATTAAAGATGTGAAATAGTTATTAAGATAATCAGATAAAAGATCTTATAGATAATTACCTGGATATATTGAAATGGCAAGAGAGATCTTAGACTTTTGAAAAGAGATGAAACTTCTATTCTTCTTTGCCTTTCAGTGTCTCTGTGTTTCATCTTCTTGACTTCTCGATCATCATTCCCTTTGTTGTCTTCACATAAACTTCTTTTCTTGTTGCTTCCGCCATTTTTGTCTGTGATAGGATTGCAATCATCATAGTTTTGGTATGACATAATCGGCGAAAGAACAAAAGAATCAGAAAATAGTAATCCATCTTCGTCGGTAGAATCAGGCATAAACATTGAAGGAACAAAATCCATATTTTCTTGGTAAGAAGATAATCTTAGAGTTTGATTTGTGACTTTCTTGCTCATGATGAGACTCTTTATACTTGTCTCCAAGATTTCTTCAACTTTTTCTTCTTCCTCTTTAATAGGACAGATGTGATGACAGGTAGTGACTGATCTCGAAGAACTTAATTTTAATTAAAATCTCCATTAAGATATGAGTAGTTGGGATTAAATATTGGTAATATTATTTAAATAAAATTTGGCACTGTTCATTTAGTGGCTATTGAATAATCACGTCAAAGGGGGATGGGAACATATGTTTTAAATGTGCTTGAACATACATCTCAACTTTTATTATACATCACCAAGATTTTCAACTCGAATTGATATCTGTTCCACGATAATTCGATACTCCCTAATTAAGTTTCTTAAACATATATATTTTAGGTTTAGAATTTTGCTTTATATAGATAGTGATCAATAGATATGTTTTAAAAATTCTTATGCAAAGTTAGATTTTATTTACAAGTATAACTCTATCGAATAACCATCGTTTAGTTACAAAGTTATATATAGTTCTCAAGAGCAATAACTAAATTCAAAGGATATAGTTGACATTATTGACAATTTATTACATGTCAAAACTCTATAAAGTTTTTCTTTGTAAAACACAGAAAAAGAAAAACAATGGACATTCAGCATGTACTTTAGCAGATTTATTTGAGACTTAACTTGAATTTTCAAGCAACACTAACATATGCTTATTCCATTTCAAATTAAATGTCATTTTTTTCAATTATAAATATTGTATTCTATTTGTGTAAATTTGCATATAAAACACGCAGTTTAATCCGAAATCATAATTAATCAAAAATCACTGAAATTTTAACATATTTGTAATCTCTTGGAAACACATTTAAAATGACAATGAACTTAATCAAAAACACAAAACGAAAAAAATTAATGGTCATATATACAAATTCTAATTAACGTTATTTTGGTCTGGAAAAGACTTGACAGCGAGAGTTTAGACTTGGGATCTTTATCCAAAAAAAAAAGAGTTTAGACTTGGGATCTGAATGTTATCTCTCGCGGCATGGACCAAAATTCATTTACTGTATTTCTTTTCTTGCAGCATGGACCAAACACTTGTTTCGGAGGAGGACCGAAAATATTGGTTTGCGTCAATTAATATAATTATTACAAACTGTTGCTATACTTTGGCCATCGTTAATTTGTTAATGTCATCTTTTTTTATCTTTTTTTTTTGAACCTTCATCTTTTTTTATCTTGAGTAGTAGTGATATGTGAAGTAACGTTTAAGCCACGTATTTACAATAGTAAGGGCTGCGCTGGAGAGATTTGTCTACCACAAGCTTGTGAAGTACAATGGAGGCTGAGAATTACTTAATTCATAATTAAAAGTTAATCATAATGAGTTAGTGTAGTGAAAAGGAGATTAAGACAGATTTTTGTATTTGATATATTAATGTAACGCCCAATTATTAGGGAGTGTTATTGCAGATGATAACGTGGACACTGAAAAAACCATTAAATGGTTTGCAATAATTGTTAGTGTAGTAAATATTTGTATTTAATAGTGTATTAAATGTAATAAGTAAGGGTCAGGATTAGGTCTGACATTTTGTTAAAAGGGGACCCCTAATTGTATTGCATGTCCATTTTGATCTTCTTGCACATACAGATTTGTAGGTGATGATGAATTAAATAATTAATGATGATAACATGATCATTAAAATGTTTATACTATGTAAATAAAATTTTCATTCAGATCTAAACCGGCTATGGTGTCCAATTCAAACCGGAGTTATGAACCGATTAAAAGAAATCTCATAACAAAAACTGTACTACATACCATCGTTATAGAAGTGCCGAGCCCAACAGATATAAGAAAATTTGATTGACTAATTACTTTCCTCTTTTCTCATATATCAAACCTTTTTCTTGCCAAACATATCAATCTTTATCTGAAACTAGATTTTGCATCCACACTACGCGTGTGTATTTTGTTAATAAAAATAATATACAATTAATTATATTTATTAATATATAAATTTTATATATTAGTGTTTTAATAATATATTAAAATATTATAGTCTTGATCTAATAATTTTTATGTACATTGTGATATTTTAACGGTTTTGTTTTAAATCTATATACAGTATATCATATTTCAAAAATATATTATTTAGTCAAACACTTATAAGTTAATATACCAAAACCAACTAAAATTTTTACAACTTAATCAAATGTTACTTTTTAAACATAGTATTAACATGATAATAAAATATTATACATTCACTTATTTAAATCAAAAAGATATTTTTTTTCATCATTTTTACTTATAAGTTAATCTTTTTTCATTAGTTTGTTTAACAAATACAAATTTTTATTTTGATAAATTAATTTAAAAAACAAACTAATAATTAAAATATTTGCTTTGAGATTAATAACAACTTTAACTAAAACAATAGTTGAATATGAAATGAATAAAATCACACAAAATTTGTGAATAAATATATTTTTGTCAATTAGTAGTGTATTTAAATAATTTTAAATGATAATATGTCATCTCTTCTAATAAGAATGAAATTTTCTTATCATCTTCTTCATTTTTATTCTTGTTATATCTGTTTTTTCAATGAATCTATCATATTAATTCATTTTAATAATTTATATATGATTATATTCAGTTTCATCATATTCATTCTCACTTCTAATTGTAATTAAGTAGATAAAATCAGTACAATTTAATACATACAAATTTATAAAAAATAAAATAACAAATTGAACAACTCAAAACTAAGAACTTCTACATTAATCTAATGAATTCTAAATTGAATATATAAAATGTAAATTTTTTGATCATTTTGCATAATATATTACATGAGAAAAAAAATATTACATACTTTCGCATAATATATTACATATTTCGATGATATGTTTTGCATATGTTAAAAAAAAAAGAAGAATATAAATCATAAATATTAGTTATTTCAAATTCTACATGAAAAGTTTTAAAATCAAGTAACTTAAACTTGTATAAGTAATTATATTTTTTTATAGATAATAAATTAAATTTTTGATTTAAACAGTGATAATGGAGATTTTAATATCATGTTGATTTTTTCTTGGTTAATAGAGATTTCTTTATTTTTAATATATTTTTAATCATAATATTAGAATTATGAAACTTTTTTTTTAATTTATAATTTTGATATATACGAATAAAAATAAAAATTTAAATACTGAGGTGGATGCTTTGAAAATAATATAGCTTTAACTATCATTAATAATAGAATAATTTTAATTAACAAATTTTCCTATATTATTTTGTATTAACAATGTAATTTTATAATTTAGAGAAAATTTTAATTTTAGTTATTGATGTGAAATAATAAAATTGACCTTTTATATTTTATGTGGATGTCCTTAGAGGCATATAGCTTTAACTTTTATTTTCTTTAAATATATTTGTTTGTTAACAATATAATTTTTAAATTTAGAAATATTCTTAATTTTAAATATTGATGTGGACCAAGATAATTGAACTTTTAAATCATATATGGACATTCTTAAAGGCATATAGCTATAATTTTTATTAATAATAGATTTAGAAATCAAAACTGAAAAATCTCACACGAGGCTCGTTGCGGCAAGTGATTTTAGCCTCTCCTCTTTATTATGAGGCTTATCGAATGTATTCAGATGCTGCTTGGTCAGCTAATTGTTACTTTTGTGGTTCATGTTGGGTTGTTAAAAATCATTCAGATGCTATGTTATTTCAAAAAATTTCCTTACATACCTCAGTCTTCTCCGCTATGTTTTTTTCTCTATTTTCAGTGTTTGGTTTTTCAAAAGTGTCGAGTATCAATCACTTGACATGTTTCTCGAATTGCTTGAAATTTATCATTGTTTTCAAATTTTGTGGCCAAGCTTTGGAGATTTTATGATATCTTTTTCAATATTAAAGCGGCTTATAGTGTCTTTGTTTATATCTTTTTTCATTATATTCTTTATAATTTAGCTAATAATTAAACATATAGTTTAGTCAAGTTTGTTCTTGTAGTGGCTTTATTTATATCTTCTTTCATTATATTGTATGTAATTTAGCTAATAGTTAAACATATAGTTTAGTCAAGTTAGTTCTTTTACGTTGTAATAACTCATTTTTTAGTGAAACCTTACTCTATCTTTTGTCTTAGTTTATTTTACATGGTTGCACACACAGGAAAAAAAATTTAAAAATTATTATAATTATGTGACAAAAAAATTGGATGTTCATATAAGAATCTCTAAATATGTATGTATATATCTAATTTAAATTTAAAATTTCCTATTTTAATATTGTTTATTTTAGTTTCTTATTATTAATATCAATTTTATATATAATTTTTTTTTAATAATTTTAAAAACAATAATAGAAGTTGGAAATTTTTTAATTTTCAATGTTGAGGTGGACAAATAAATTTGTTTATAAGACCAATAAACTTTTTTAATTTCCTTTTTCAGCAATAATATTACAATTTGTAAATTTTCCTTAATTTTGAATGTTGATGTGGACCAATAAAATTGATTTTTTAAATCCTATGTGGATACATTCTTAATTTCCTTTTTTCAGCAATAATATTACAATTTGTAAATTTTTCTTATTTTTAAATATTGATGTAGACCAATTAAATTGATTTTTTAAATCCTATGTGGACACTCTTAGAAGCATTTAGCTTCAACTTTTATTAGTATATATAAGAAGATTCAATGTTATGATATAGTTTTACATTTTCCAAAAAGTAATAATATAGTTTCGATTCACTGCTATCCATTGATATCAAATTGATCTTTGAATCGATACTGTTAAATTGAAAACGTTATCGCAAGTTTCTGAAAAATACATTTTGACTGTCAAAGTTTAACCTTTAATCATGATTTGGGGTAATTTCGAAATTACATAGTCAATGAATAAAATTTTACAATCCTTATTAGTAAAGTTTTACAGCATAGACGCCAAAGTGGGTGAGTATGACTGATTGGTGAATGGTGATATGTCATATGTCTCACCTATGCATGACCAAAAAAAATAGCTCTGATCTGTATTCTGTTTATAAAAAAATTGATGCATATGCAATATTGATTGCATTAGCCCATATACGTTACAATAACAAAGTAACGAAACAAAAAAGTGAAAATGATTTTTTATGTTTACTTTATCTAAATCAAAATCCTAAGTGAACAATATATGATTCTCCACGTATTTCCCATACCAATAATCCAAAAAGAGACACCAAAACATTACTGATCACAATAGAATCACAATAGTTATGTTGGAAATCAATTCAAAGTCTCACATCGGAAATTTAGACCAATATAGTATAATATATAAATAATATTTAAATCCAATTAATATGAAGTCTTTTGGGAAGAAACCCAAAATCAAATCTGTGTGGACTTTGTCAGTTTACCCCAAAGCGGACAATATCATACTAATTAAGAAAGTTGGATATGAGCTTAAAAAGCCCAATAAATAATATCAGAGCCCACGTTAAAAAAAAGTGGACCTGGAAAAGTTGGTTAAGCTAAATGTTCGTTGTTGTGAGAGGAGAAACTCTCAAGATAACCTTGCGATTAAGATGTACAAAATGGTACTAAATCAATGGTTGCTTCTAAACTTAACCCTCGAGCGTCGTCTTCTCCACTCACTCAACATCGTCATCATCATCGCTGTCGTCTTCTTCACTCACTCAACATTTTTCTTTATGTTGCACGTACCCGTGTCATGCATGGGTGATGCCGATTTAAACTAACTCAGAGATATGAATTATGTGTTTATAGGTTTTAACCGTGATAGTCCGAAATCTATCTGTTGAAATACTTTTTCTCTTAGAAAATTTAACTAAGAGCCAGACTAATAAACATATCGTCAATCAAATTAAATCTCTCGTCTCTTAAGCTATGTGCAAGAGTTGTCGTGCTTAAGTACATACAAACTTGAATTTGTAAATCTTCTATCTTTGAAAATGTGATAGAGTGTATATATATCTTATGACCTTAATGCAATATAAGAAAACTTTTACTACATCTCTAGGTTTCTTAGCAAGTTATATGATTCGATTTGACAATTAGATATCTTTCTTAAACTTTACAGTATATAATCATGTGGTTATGATTATTTCGAAAAGGAACCACAAAAAGTCTTTAAATCGAAATCGCAAGTGAAGTGAGGAGCCCACATGATGATTCATGTTATATAACGACCAAAACCGTAGCCATCTCAACTTGAGGCGGAAATACACACAGAAGCCAAATCCATGTGTACTTATCAACATCTGTCTCGCATTATTTTTATAAGATAGCAAATATTTTTGTTGATTATCGCTTTTTTTAAAAAAAATTGTGTAAAATGGATAGCCCGCTCCTATAAAATTTGTGGATAATGCAATTTGGGGGAAAATATAAGGACATTATTTCTGATATGGATTTTGTTTGTACTATCTACATTTTTCGACCATATAAGAATAGATATGAATAATACTACTACTATCTACATGCCAGCTGGGATTTAATTTATAATTTTAATTGATTTCTTTTTCTTTCTTTCTTTCATTTACTATTTCCTCAAAGAGAGAAATGTTTTATTATGTTCGCAAGTTTTGTTAAATTCTTGAAAAACAAAACCTCTAAAAAAAATGTAGAAATCATTGAAATTAAATATGTAGAAAATATTGAAAATATGTAGAAATTATTGGAAAATATGTAGAAATTATTAAAAACATGTAGAAATTATTGAAAAATATGTAGAAATTATGGAAAACCTCGCATTCGTTTTGTTTTCCAATTTTAACAACCTCATATTACACCTTGTTTAGATTGATGAACGTGTAATATTCATTCGCATTTTAGCTAGTGTAAAAATAGAAACTAAAATATCCATTTTTTTAACCCATTTTTATGCAATGAAAAGAGTGTAATCAAATAATTTTAGATTCAGATCCAGATTCACTCAACTCCAAGTCAATCAAAATTCTCCATTTGGACCGCACATCTGAATCTTACAGTATTATGGCATATAAATCCAATTACATATCCCAAAATAACATCTGCACACTTTAAATAAATAAATTACTTCCATTTTCCATATTATACTTTTATTTGAAAATCTATAGCATAAAGACAGAAAGTTCCCAGAGAATCCAAAACTTTAGGGACCCAACTAAAAAAAAACAAAAAGCAAGGGTAATATGGTAACTTACACAGGCTCATCTCTCCCTCCAAAAATTCTCAACGACCCAAAATCTCCAAGGACCGAATGAGCGTACACCGCTCCAATAGAAATTCCAAAAAACAAAATCCGATTTTTCGTTAAACCTAAAATTGAATTTGTTTCTCTTTCTTTCAATCTCTTCGCCGTCGAACCCAATACCCGTTAACCCGACCCGGAAAACCTTCAAAGGCTCCGATTTTGATTCTAAACACTTGCAACCCAAAACATGAGTTCACTACAATGACCCGTACCGAACCCTACCGGAGCCGGAGCTCCAATTCTAATTCCGAGAATCCCGGAGACGGCGGAGCAAGCGGCGGAGGAACCACCGCGATGAGGGTTATCGTTCCGTTACAAGGCGTGGTTCAAGGTCGTGGCGGTTTGTTCTTAGGCTCTGTGATTCCTTGCGCTTTCTTCTACTTTCTCCAGTTTTACCTTAAACGAAACCGGAAAGACGAACCCGATTCCGGTGAACAAAACTCCGCCTCGTCTCCGAACTTGGATACGAATTCGGGTTTTCCGGATCCGACCCGGTCACAATCCGCTGGGCATCTCACGGAGCTTACTGGTTTGCCTCGTTCCCTCTCTCGGATCCTCCTCTCGCCGAGAAATTCCGGTGGATCCGTTTCGGTTTCGGGTCGGGTTAGTTGTGTAATCAAGGGAGGAGACTCGCCATACTACGTGGGTCAAAAACGGGTCGAGGAGGATCCGTATGATGAGTCGGGTAACCCGGACGGAGTTATCGAACTTGGTTTAGCTCAGAACAACAAGGTTTAATCAAAATTCTCATTTTTTCACCTGTTTTTGTGATTTTGTGGATTTGACTATCTCTTTCTTCTTAAAGTTGTGCTTGGATGATTGGGTTTTGGAGAATCCAAAGGAAGCAATCTCAGATGGATTAAGTATCAGTGGCATTGCTTCTTACGAGCCTTGTGATGGACTTATGGAACTAAAAATGGTTATTCAAGTTCTCAACTTTTTTCATCAATAGCATAAAAATCGCATCTTTGGAGTGTTTTGAGATCTTCTTGAGATGTTTATTATGTGTTCCTGAGAAAAGTTTTCTGGATTATGATGACAGGCTGTGGCAGGATTCATGTCTGAAGCAACCAAAAACTCGGTTTCTTTCGATCCATCACAGTTAGTGTTAACTTGTGGTGCAGCTTCTGCCATGGAGATTCTTTCCTTCTGCTTAGCTGATTCCGGAAACGCCTTCCTTGTTCCAACTCCATGTTCCCCAGGGTAAAGTTTTAGCTTTTAACTCTCTACTGCTATGAGCCTATTGTATGATATCGAATCTTTGATGGGGCATTCTTGTGTAGATATGATAGGGATGTGAAATGGCGAACCGGAGTTGAAATCATACACGTTCCTTGTAGAAGCGCGGATAATTTCAGTATATCAATGCTTGTGCTTGATCGAGCATTCTATCAGGCCAAGAAACGAGGTGTCAGAATCCGTGGCATTATCATTTCAAACCCATCAAACCCCATGGGAAGTCTGTTGAGCAGAGAGAATCTCTATGCTCTTTTGGACTTTGCTCGTGAGAGGAACATTCATATAATCTCAAACGAAATCTTCGCTGGGTCTGTCCACGAAGAAGAAGGAGAGTTCGTTAGCATGGCTGAAGTAGTTGACACGGAAGAGAATATCGACAGAGAAAGAGTTCACATCGTCTACGACCTTTCAAAAGACTTGTCTTTCCCTGGACTTAGTTCCGCTGCTATCTACTCCTTCAACGAGACTGTTTTATCTGCTTCAAGAAAACTCACAACTCTCTCGCCTGTTTCATCTCCATCCCAACATTTGCTCATATCTGCAATCTCCAATCCCAAGTTTGCTCAGAGATATGTGAAAATGAACAGGCAGAGATTGCAGAGGATCTACACGGAACTCGTCAAGGGGTTGAAAGAGTTAGGCATCGAGTGCACGAGAAGCAATGGAGGATTCTTCTGTTGGGCGGATATGCGAGGATCAATGTCGTCCTACAGCGAGAAAGGCGAGATTGAACTGTGGAACAAGCTCTTGAACATTGGCAAGATCAATGTTATACCAGGATCTTGTTGTCATTGCATTGAACCGGGATGGTTCCGGTTCTGTTTCAGTAATTTGTCTGAGAGAGATGTGCCTGTAGTTATGAACCGCATTAGAAAAGTTTGTGAAACATGTAAATCTCAAAATTGATTTATGCTTATTTGATTTTGATTTTCCCTCTGATGACTCTTTGTATCAGTGTACTAGCCTGCATTCGGATCGGTTTTGAGTAAACCGGAATTTTACCAAGCTTGGAAAGTGAGCAATTTTACCAACAAAAGCGACAAAAGAATCGATCTTTTTATTCCCTCCGGTAAAAGAATACAAATTTTACTGAAGAATCAAGTCTAAACCGGAAAAAAATGAACTAAACACTGCACAATTTCTCTGCAAAATCTGAGCCATATTTCTCATGATCCCATTCCATTTCTGATCAATTCAAGAACCTGCACAACCTCTGCCATGCTCGGTCTCTTCAATGGACTCTCCGTTGTGCAAATCAGACCTAATTTCATAACTTGAATCAGCTCATTCTCTTCAAACCCTCTCAATCTTCTGTCAAAACAATCAGAAGCCGACCCTGTCTCCAACAAATCCCTCACATGGTCCCTTAGGATCAAAACTTCGTTTTCCGATGGAGACTCCACCGGTTTTCTACCAGTAATAAGCTCAAGAAGAACCACACCGTAGCTATAAACATCACATTTGTCACTCACTCTCAAACTCTGAGCTAGCTCTGGAGCTATGTACCCAACCGCATTGTGGAACTTGGTTAAACCGTAGCTATTCAAAACCGGAAGAAACTTTTCCAAACCGTAATCCGATAGCTTTGCCTCGTATCTGTCGTCGAGTAGTATGTTGGTAGACTTAACATTGAGATGAAGAATCGCAGGTTTACAATCATTGTGAAGGAAAGAAAGCGCCTTTGCAGTTCCTAACGCGATTTGGAACCTTCTCTGCCAGTTCAACTCAGTGTTTCCATGGCTGCTGCTACTACTACTACTGGTTCTATGGAAGATTCTTGCGTGAAGATTATCGTAAAGGCTTCCGTTTGGGACAAACTCAGAAAGAATTAACTGCATTGTCGTGGAAAAGTAGTAACCTTGAAAAGAAGCAAGATTCGGGTGACTTAAACCTCCAAGCCTTCCAATTACTAGCTCGAACTCTTCTTGGTTTTCGATTCTTCCTAAAGTCTCGAGCTTTTTCACTGCAATGGAGACCCCTCCTTCGAAAGATGCTCTATAAACCGCTCCAACCGATCCTATCCCGATTATGTTATCCTTGTCAAGCAAAGCTTTCGTTCCCGCCTCCCAATCTTCATACTTGGAAGGCAAACTCTTGCTGAACAGAACAAGTTTCCCGAACGTGACACCGCCATTGCCAGATTCCGTCGAAGCCAAGGTTGTTGTGTTGTCGAAAGCGACTGTGTCTTCTTCGTGGTTCTTCCTTCTTTTACGAGCTCTAAGGTTCAAAACAAGAACTAGACAGATACCAACCAAGATCACAGCAGCAGCTACAATAACAATGATCACAGAGGTGCTTAGAGCTTTTGCGTTTCTTGATCTTGTTCCGTTTCTGAGAGGATTGCACGGTGTTTCGAGAGGATCACCACAGAGGAAAGGGTTGTTGGAAAACGAAGAAGCTCCCGAAGCTTGGATCTTTGGGATAACGCCAGAGAGGTTGTTGTAAGAAACATTGAAATGTGTCAGTCTATTCAAATTCACGAGGGAAGAGGGTATAGGACCCGAAAGCAAATTCTCTGAAAGATCAAGGAACTGTATTCTCGTGAGGTTCCCGAGATTAGGTGGAATACTTCCATCGATTCTGTTCTGATGCAGATCAAGAATCTCTAAGTTCGTTAAGTTGAATAGTTTCTTGGGGATCTTTCCTTCTAAAGCATTCCCAGAAACATCTCTGCAAACAAACAATAAAGATTGAGGAAACGAAAACTCGCTAATTGTTTGTTGGAATTTAAGAGATTGAAAGACTCACAGTTCAAGAAGTAGTCTGCAATTGCATATATCCTCTGGAATATCGCCAATGAGATTGAGATTATGCAAATTCAAAACCTGTAGAAACACCAGATTTCCGAGCTCTCCAGGTAGCGTCCCATCTATAGAGTTATCGCCTAATCTGATCACAGAGAGCTTCTCCATGTTCCCAATACCTAAAGGTACACTCCCACTGAGCCTATTTGATTCCAAGTCCAAAAGCTTAAGACTTTTGCATCCGGTTATACCGCTAGGTACATTTCCGATTAACTCATTCGAAGAAGCATCCAAAAACTCCAAACTTTCACTGCAATCAACGATCTCACCAATCTCCCCTTTAAACCGGTTTCCAGAGACGTTGAAATAAGTCATGTTCTTGAATCCAAGAACCTCCAAAGACATTAATCCGTCGAAAGAATTGCTTCCTACATCGACATGTTTCAAACCCTTGCATTTCGAAATCTCCTCAAACACAACACCAGACAACACGTTTCTTCTCACAGACACAAACTCGAGAACCGGGATATCGCAGATCCTAGGCAACAAACCGGTAATGCCATTGTAAGAGAAATCGAAACCGATGAGATTGTTACAGTTTATGATTGATTCGGGGACTGATCCTGAGAGATTGTTGTGAGACAGTGAAACGAACTTGGTCTTGTAGCAGAATCTGAATAGAGAATCCGGAATCTCTCCGACAAAACCATTTTTCGACAGATCCAAGAACCTTAGATTAGTTAAGTCACCGATAAACTCAGGGATGGAACCAGACAATGCATTGGAACTGACATTGATATTCCATAAAGTCTGTAACTTTGAGTAATCCAAAGGTAAGTTACCTGTAAATCTGTTACCAAACAGATTCAAAACCCTCAAAGAAGTTAAACCGGACAATGCCGGAGTTAGGGTTCCGGCGAGACTTGTGTTCCAAAGAACGATCTTGTCGACGAATCCTTCTGGGTTACAAGATACGCCATTGAAGCTATTACAGAGGTCGTCGTCTTCGTCAAACGAAACCCAAGAAGCTAAGCTGTTGTACGGATCGTCGATGATCTTGTCTTTGAATCGAAGCAGAATCTCTCGTTCGGTGATGGAATCCGACAAATCAATAATGTAAGCAAATGTGAGAATTACCAAAATCAGGAAGCGAGAAACTCTTATCATTCTCAAAATCGAAAATCGGAATTTACCCGATTGGCATTGTCGGTTATCAGATCCTAACCCAGACCCAAAACCCGGTTCGCAAAGCTACGCTATTTTCAGTAGCATTTTTTGGAAATTGAAGAAGAAGAAGAAGAAGAATACATAAGTAGCTGCATTTTAACTTAAACCCAATCCTCGAAAGCGAAGCAAGAATTAGAAATTAAAAAGTAGAAGTGTAGAACAGAATCGGCATTCTAATTTTCTTGGGGATTGAGCTTTAACAATTTCCATTTTTCAGCATCTTCAACGGCTAAAAACGACAAAACCAAAGTCAAGAAAAAAACCAAAAAAAAAGGACCTCGATAAGCGATTTTTTCAAGAATCACGGAATCAAGAACAAGCCTTGATCAAGAAACATAGAATAAGATCTGGGTGTTTTGAGTTTCCAAACTAAACCCATTAATTAAAAATAAATAAGATGAAAGTTTCATCTCAGCTTTGAGAAGAAGAAGAAGAAGAGTGCGTGGAGAGTGTGCCTTGGCTGGAAAAGTGGAAAGTAAGCAGGTGAAGCAATTTAATACTCTCTTTCTTTCTCTCTCTCTTCTGTAAAGGTTTTCTCTCTCTCTGTGAATCGATACATCTGTGTGGCTTCCACCATGTGAACAAGAACCACGTGCAAGCTTATATTATATGTATGTGTATGTGTGAATATATATATATATAGAGAATTTGTATGTATGTATATGTGTTTATTAATATAAGAGTGGGAGGATGGTGTCTGTTTGTCTGTACCATCAAGCATTTATTCTCTGCCTATACCAATCCAACATTCATAAATATAATTCACAACCTACAAAATTAAATAAAAATAAGTTTATAAATCAATGAGGTTTTCTATAAAATTGATCATGTTTTCTAGATTCTATAAAAAATGTACCATGTACATTTTTTAATAAATAAGAGCTTCAATTCCCAATTATGCTTTCTGTCGAAGTTTTTGTGTAAACTCCTAGAAATAATGCACTGAGAATCATAGATACTAGCGTATATGATAATTGATAAATATACGTATAGACGTTGTTTTTTTTTTATTGTATTGAATTTATAATATGACCGTTGGTTAAGTACGGAACTATTTTTCTTTTTTGTATATTTCGAAAACTCAAAGTCTGACTTCTGCTCGTAAGATTCTTAGATTCTTCCTTTTCTCGACATAAAATGACTAGATATTTGACCAATGCACATAGTCCCAAACAATAATATGTTTTAATTAAAGACAAAAAAGAATTAGATCATACATCATTTTTTCAAGAATTAAATCCTATTCTGAACCATACATTATACAAAAAAGCCAGAAATTCATATGATGCACAACCTACCAGAAAACGAATTAAAGTAATCTTATATAACAAAAATTATGTACATAATTTTTATCATCTCAAGATCCTATAAGATTCCATTAATTTGATCAAACTTTTTTTGTAACTTTTCTTGTGTTTTATAAAGACTCATCGTTGTACATGCAGTTACATGTACAGATGGCTAAAACTTTTACTATATTCTGATGAAGAGTGAGAGAGATTGCTCATTATATGCATCTACCAGTGTTACCATCGGCCAGCTTAGCTGATTGTCCCCACAACCGAATCCGGTTCGAATAAACCGGTTCTATATTCAAACCGGTATAACGCTATAAAAATTCCGATTCGGATAACTAATATTTTGACTAAACTTCAGAACCGAATGATCTGTCTGGTTCTCGTCTCTTTCTCTCTGTCTCGCAAAACCAAAGAGTTTCAGTTTCGGTCGCCGATCAAAAATCACGAGCACTTGTCGGAAATGATCAGATATAGATAAACTTCGAGGTATCTTTTCCTCAGCCTCATATTTTCTCAAATAAGTAAATTTCGAGTCTCCGGAGACATAACCTGAAGAAAGTCGGAAATTTTCTTTCTCCGGCGGCTGGAATTTCAATCGGAGAAAGTCTCTCCCAAATCTATTTCTCTTTTCTTTTGTACAATTTTGTGATGTATCGATTCAGTTCGATCGAAATCAGCTTAAAATCGAAATCCCACAAGAAAAATCTATCATTTTTTCATTTTTGTCAGAAAACATTAAACCCTAAATTCAAAGTCTGCTCTTTTATGAACTGCCCTTAAATTCGATTTCCGTTTTTTTATATTTGTTTGCAGAGGAACTTAAAAATGGGTTCTGAGCAAAACGAAAGCACAAGCTTCTCTCCTTCAGAGCCAAAGCTCTGCGTCAATGGCTGCGGATTTTTCGGAACGGCTGCTAACATGAACCTATGCTCCAAATGCTATCACGACCTTAGAGTCACCGAAAAGCAAGCTGCTTCAACTAAATCCGCCTTCGAGAAATCTCTAAAACCAAAACGTAAAATCTCCGAGATCACAACCTCCCTCGAATCTGCTCTTGCGTCATCATCAACGAGCGGTGATGAAACGGCGGCGTTTTCTGAGCCGCCGCCACGGACTACGGCCAGGACGAGGTGCTTGAGCTGTAACAAGAAAGTGGGATTGATGGGGTTTAAGTGCAAGTGTGGGAGCACATTCTGTGGAGACCATAGATATCCGGAGAATCACGATTGCGAATTCGATTTCAAAGGAGAAGGAAGAGATGTAATTGGCAAAGCCAATCCTGTGGTGAAGTCTAAAAAAGTGGAGAGAATCTAAGTAAGCGTAAGCCGCGAATGTTCTTGCCTGTTAAAGATCCTTGTGTTATATGTATATTGATAGCTCTGTTTACGGTTTGATCGCTCTAGGAAAATGTTAGATCGGTTTGTGCTCTTGCTATTGATTTGGTTTTGGTGGAGTCTTGTTCTGTAATAAGAAATGTATAATAGAACTTGGTTTTATCAGAAATGTGTGTTCTTGTTTGGTACTAGCAAGCTAGAGAAAGTTGAATTGAACTCTAATCTATGTGATCGTCTACTAAGAATCCGTGAAGAATTGAATAGTTTGAAGTTATCGAATATCGCAGCTTTGTGTAGCATTTTGCAGCTTGAGAAAGTTATGAAACTGAGGATATTGTGGAAGTTAGTTATTTGTTAAAGGGGAATCTTGTAGATTACTTTGAGAAGATGATGTTCTTGCGGATTGAAATCGCTGGTCAAAGTAGAAAGGTTGGTCGAGTTTGTTTTAATCTTTAATAAGGAAAATGAAAAGGATGATAATTCTTGAATTATAAAACCACAAAGAGTAATGTAATAAGGACACATTCTTAAACCAAATGAGATGAATCAATGGTTTTTCTTTCTTCTACTTCTTCTTCATGCTGAGGATTTTGTCTCTGAGAAGCCTCCTCATGATCTTACCAGAGAGAGACTTGGGAATTGAATCCACAAAATGGACGGCTCTGATCTTCTTGTAGTGAGCTACGTTCGCTGCAACAAAATTAAGAATGTCTTCTTCTTTCTCTTTCGCTTTAGGGTTTATCACCACGCAAGCCACCGGGATCTCTCCGGCTTCCTCGTCCGGTAACCTTTTACATAATTTCATAATTTGTTTTAATCAATCAATTCTTGAAATTTCAATACTTAGCTTCAAGAAATACTCACGGAACTACGGCAACGTCTTCAACAGATGGATGAGTGAGGAGAATAGCTTCAAGCTCCGCCGGAGCCACCTGCCGGAAAGTAAACAACTCCGTTTTCAGACAGAACTAAACCCTAAACCCTAAAAAACCAAATTCACCAAAAACCAAATCACATTATACCTGAAAACCTTTGTATTTGATGAGCTCTTTGATCCGATCAACGATGAAGATATCACCATCATCATCAATGTAACCTATATCTCCAGTGTGAAGCCAACCTTCTTCATCGATCGTTTTGTCCGTCTCTTCCTTGTTCTTGAAGTAACCTTGCATTACACATTGGCTCCTAACACAAAGCTCACCAGAAGTGTTCTTGGGAAGCGACCTGCCTGTGACTGGATCTACAAACTTCACTTCAAGATTCGGAAGTATAAAACCAACAGAGTTTCGTTTCGCGATTCCTTGTCCCTTTTCAGGATCTCCATGAGTTAACGTAATGCAGCTATGCTCCGTTAATCCATAAGCCTATATGTAAGTAACTCTCGTTAGTTCAACAGATTCCAAGAAACAGAGCTTCGTCATAGTTGTTTAAAACACTTTACCTCTTGGACTTGAACATTAGGAAACTTGGCTTCAAAGGCAGTGAGAAGCTCAGGAGCTAAAGGAGCAGCAGCAGTCATAACGGAACGGAGTTTAAGCTTGGAGAGATCAAACTCATCAACGATTGGATTCTTGACAAGATTCAGTATTATCGGAGGAACAATAGGCGCAAAGGAGACCTCGTGAGCAATCAAAGCATTCAAGAAAAGCCTTAGATCGTAACGACTCATAGCAACAACTTTGCCTTTGTTCTTCATCGTAGCGCAACAGATTCCAACGATTCCGTAAATGTGAAAGAAGGGAATCAAACCAAGAGTCACGATCTGACCTATCATCTCAGACCTGACGCTGAAGAGAGAAGAGCAAAGATTTGCTATGAGGTTGCGATGTGTGAGCATTACTCCTTTTTGTAACCCTGTTGTGCCTGAAGAGAAAGGAAGTGCACAAAGATCTGTCTGAAGAATCTCTTCTTTGTCGTTGTCTCCGGATTTGTCTCCTGCTTCTAGAAGTTCTTTCCAGTTCACTGCTCCTTCGATCTTCTCTTCACCTATCACTATTACTGGTAAACCCAAAGTCTTCACCTGTCCAAAACCGGTTCAGGTTATAGGTGGATCAGAAGATTTTAACCGAACCAAACTTCAACCGAAGTAAGTGCTGAGCCTAACCGAAACCAATTCAATCTTAAACTGACCAGTATAAAAAATCTCACTCCAAAAAAACAGATCCAAACTCTAATTTAGTCCAACCGAACCGAATTAACCAGAGTACATTGTACACTATTCATAAAAAATTTGTTCGTTTTTTTCATCTAAAATCGAACTGAATCCAAACCGGAAACTAGGACTAAACCCAAATTTAATTTAAACCAATCACAGAAAAAAAACATATTTTAATATTTGTAAAATAAAATTTATTATTTCTGTCTAACTGATTAAAAATAAAATCAAACCAAAAACCGAACCGACATTTTACCACGATCAATTAAAATACTGTAAATACAGTTTTAACCGAGATAAAATTCTGCATACCAAATACTGATATAACCAAACCGAACCGTATTATATATGTGATGTTAAACATTGAAAATATATGTTATACATTGTATTCATATGTTTTGTTGTTGGTTTTTTTAATCCAAAATCGAACTGAATCCAAACCGGAAACTAGACCAAACCCAAATGTAATCTAACCAATCACAAAAAAAAAAAAAAATTAATTGACTAAGAATCAAATCAAATCTGAACCGAAAACCAAACCGACATTTTACCACAATGAACTGAAATAAATATGGTTTGAACCGTGATAAAATTCTTAATACCAAATACTAAGATAACCAAACCGAACCGAATTATATGTGTGATGATGTTAAACATTGAACATATATATATGTTATACCTTTTCGTAGTTAGTAGAATCAGTGATGATTCCTCTAGCACCGGAAGCTTCGACTTGCTTTTTGATCTCGGAGACAAGAGCCGTCGGATTAGCGCCGGAGAAAACTCCACCGGCGGACATAATGCCAAGGGCAATAATCCCATACTCGGCGACGTTTGGTAAAACCACAACCATTACTTGACCTTTCCTAAGTCCAAGAGAGGTCAACGCTTTGGCTAGCCTCTTCGTGTCCCTCACTACATCACCGTACGTGAAGGCTTTACCTGTCACGGCTTCTACGAATGCCACTTTCTCTGTGTATTCTTCAACTCCTTGGAGCACAAACTCAGGCTTTAACACATAGTAAATTTTATTAAATGGTCTCATTAGGCTAGTCAAATAAACCGAAATCGAACCAAAAAATGATAACTGTAAACCGAACAAAAAAATTGTAATACAGCATAAACAAGTTTTTCATTTGTCTAAAGCCAATTCTAATCCATACCAGTGTAAGCTTGTCGGGAATGGGCACAGATGAATATAGACTGCGAAAAATGTGCTCATTGTCTTGCTTTTGATCCTCCATTAATATTTTAGATGGTTTGAATTTGATTTATGTTTTTTCTTTTTCGGAAGAGTGAATATAAATAGGAGGAAAATTTCTTGTTCGTATGTCATGTCATGCGAATGTGTGTGGAAACCAGTATTGGTAATTAAGAGGAAAGTAGAGGATAATCCTTCTTTGACTCTCTCAGACATAGGTGAAGATTTGTTGAGCCACGGCAATGTTGTGAATTATCTGTTTTATTTCTTTAGAAGCTAAAAAAAAAAATCATTTAATTAACGAAATGAGACTGTTTTATATATGATATTTCGACTTCAAAAACTTGGAATCACAAATGGAAACTTTTCTCCATAGGTGTCGGAAATGCAAGAATTAGACTGAAATAGACACTTTCATCTTCTGCAAGTGTTATGAACTCAATAAATTGTATTGAAAAATCAAGACTTTATTCCTCTGTTTGTTGGAAATTCAAGAATCTGAATTGAATTAGACACTTCTTTGTCCTGGAATTGGGAATTTAAAGAACATGACTTCAAAAACTGGAACTTTTGTTGTCTTTTTGCATAAGTTTTAAAAATCCGAAACTTTTTTGTAAAAATGAGCTGCTTCTGTGAGTCTGAACGCTGAAATTTTTGCAATAGAAAAGTAACCAATAGAAAAGCTAACATCAAAAGTTAATTCTCTTCACAGATGCTGCCTTCAAGGGAACAAGGTTGCTCGACAATTCTCTCGAGGATAAGCTTTATTTTAAGAAAGCATCTTCAGAAAGCTTTTGTCTAATCTCCCATCATGCAACATATTAGTGACCAAACTTATTGTTGAAGCATCTCCACAGAACCCACAACTCCTCATTTCATTGATGAGTTCGACTGATGTTACTTCGTCACCATCTCTAAGATATGCCCTTATCAGCGTATTATATGGACCGCTATTTGGGATAGGCCCGTCTTCTTTCATTTTACTGAATAAGGCATATGCATCCTTCTTTAAGCCTTTCCTACAAAATCCCGAGATCATTGTATTGTAGGTTACAACATCAGGCTTCACTCCTTTAAGGTTGAGGCTGCAAAACAAATCCCACGCATTTTCCACCTTACCAGCTTTGCACATTCCTTCAATGATGATGTTATATGTAACAATACTAAGTTTGATTCCACTCTTCTGCATATCCTGAAATATGACCAATGCTTTCTCTAGTTTCTCGTTGTTACAAAGCCCATGTAGCAAATTGCTGTATGTCACAATATCACGAGGCACACCATCAGAAACCATCTGTTTGAATAATTCTTGGGCATTATCACAATCGCCAGCTTGGAAATACCCTTGGATAAGAGTGGTATACGTGATTGTGTCACCGACAATTCCTCTTAGAGACATCTCCCTGAAGAGTTCCATACCATCTTCTACTCTCTTAGACTTGCATAATCCATTTATGAGAGTACTATAGGTCACTACATTCGGGAGAATACCTCTGCTAACCATCGAATCAAACATCTCCTTGGCCTCCTCTAGACGATCATGCATGCAAAACCCGTTGATCAATGCATTGTACGTGAAACTATTAGGATATATAGACCTTCTGATCATCTCCTTGTATAATTCCTCAGCCTCCAAAAGCTTTCCCTCTTTCACAAACGCATCGATCAACGCATTGAAGGTGACAACATTGGGGTTGATTTTCCTTTCAATCATATCGCTGAGTAATCGAGAGGCATCACTCCATCTTCCGTAATTACAAAGGCAGCTTATAAGGGAGCTGTAGGTAAAAACATTTGGCTTAATTCCTTTGTTCTCCATTTCATTGAATAAGTCGAGTGCGTCATTTACATCTCTGTATTTGCAAAGACCATCGATCGTTGTGCTGTAGATTACAACATCTGGCTCTAATTTCCCTGCTTCCATCTTCTTGAGCAGATTTAAAGCCAAATCCATATCACCTCTCTTACAAATCCCATTTATCACCGCACCATAAGTAAGCAGATCTGGTTGACATCCTTTCTCAACCATTCGATCAACTAAATCCACTGCTTGAGAAGCTTTGTTGTGGAGAAAAAGCCCATGAATCAGAGTTGTAAACGTGATGGTGTTAGGTTGATATCCCAATTCCACCATTTGATCAAGCAGTGATATTGCATCCGAAATCTTATTCCCGTGACAGTATCCATTGAGAAGCGAAGAAAGCGTGACAATGCTAGGCTCAAACCCGAGTTTCATCATCTTGCCAAGAATAGCTAAAGCAAGAGGGAGCGCAGAGGTGCGGCAGAAACAGTTTATCAAAATATTGTATGTAAAGAGATCATGTCGAATCCCCAACTTTTGCATCTCTTCTCCCATAGAGATGACAACATCAAACTTCTTCATCTTAGCAATAGCACTCAACAATTTACTGAAGTCGATAATGGAAGGAAAAGGACGAGACTTTACCATCTCACCGAACAAACCAATTGCATCATCTAACTTAATATCTTTTAGAAACCCATTTCTAATCTTCTCTCTGTAATCACAACTAGCACCAGAGAAAGCTCGTACCCAGCAACGGAAACCGCAAAGACTACTAAACCCAGTTCCAGGATTACCTCTCACCAGAAGATTCCATTGAGCAGATCTGTTCGCTTTCGAAGCAATCGCAAAGGATCGTCTCATCTTCTCTCGATTTGGCTTCAGCTCTCCTTGGCGATTTCTCTGTATAATCGAGCTGCAATGTGCAAACCCCTAAATGAACGAAACTAACCACTGACTCTCTGAGACTGAGTCTGAGGATGAGACTCGCAAGACTTTCGTTTCGTATTATTTCAATAAAGTTTTCTTCTTTTTTTTTTGGAAATGAAATACAAAACCACACCTTTTTTTTTGCCGTCAAAACCACAAAATGAAGAATGGTTTATTGGTTTGTTGTCAAACCCACTGAACTAGTTTGTCCTTTGTCGTTTAAGTCCAACAAAATGAGAACCCACTCAGAGTTTATTGAGCATTTGCGAGAGAGAGAAAGCAACTCGTACCGGGTTTATTAGAGTGTATATAGTCAATATACATGTACATATTAGTTTCGGTTTAAGGGCTCTGGAATGTCCGGTTTTATGATGTAATTATTGGTTAGCTTTGGTTTAGTCTTTCTGCTTGTATATAAGCGATGTAACAAACTTTCTGGGAAATTAATGAGGATTAGTTTCTTAACAAACTTGCTTGTATATAATTTTGGTTGTACCGAAAGGAGGGTCACGAGGTGAAAGTGATTGCTCAACCCGGTTTAGTCTGAAGATTGCTTTTTTCACAACAATTATTTGGTGAAGATTTGCTTACCGAAAGGAGACTGAAGATTGCTTAACCCGGTCTAGGATTTGTTTAATTTGGTGAAGAAGAAAGGCAACAATTATTCAGTCCTTCGCTTCTTCACAGATTCATTTTCTTCGGTTTTATTTGTATCTTGCAAAAATATTGTTGTCTGGAATCAATAAAAGCTCTTAAGGAAGAGTTCGTAGCTCAATTAAAGAAGCAAGATTAGTCCGGTTTTTAGGTTTTTGTTTTGGTTCTACCAAAAGGAGACTCACTATGATACTTAACCCGTTTAGTTGTTGGATTGTTTCCGAATTTTTATTACCGACCGGTTCACTCTGTTTGGTTTTTTATATTTTAGTGTCACTAACTATAATATACTAACGAAGTCACCTAAAGTAAATGTTAAAACATGAAAGGCCTGATTTAGAAAATATGAAATACTTTAGTGAGGTTAAACGATACTGAGTGAGAGGATACTGAGAAAACCATAGAAATCCAATATAAGCTTAATTCGGTTTCTCAGAAACTGAACCGGATCAAGAATCAATACAAGTGGTAGTAAGTGGATACAGTGTACATTTCATATGTTTAATCATAAATTTCCGACGAATGCTTCTTGCTCTCACACACTATTATGATCCAAAATAGACATTTGCTCACAAAACCAATTATCATAGATCAAATTCATTGTAGAAAAAATACACTATAAGAGAAGATGGTTGCTCCTTCTGTTACACTATTTCGATGTAATGATGGTACGATTCATTTACTCCTTTAAGAAAAAGAAAACAAAAAAAAAAAAATGTCAAAATCCATGATGCTTTGGTGTGTTGCTTTGTTGTCAATGTGTAATTGGATCTCGATTGGAGTATTTGTATGTACAAATGTGGAAATCTTTTTCTTAAATTAACAGCATTCTATACTACACACCTGATATTATTAAATTGTAAGTTTTAGGGGTTTGATTTTTATCCTTTAGACTAAGTCAGCATATTATTTTTTAAAAAGGGATTAATGAGGATTCTTGTTGTCAACTGACATGATCATATAACTTAAAAACTCAAAATTGTCTACCTCAAGTATCATAAACTTGTATCTCAAGAACAGTTAATTATATAAAATTAGTCAAACAACAGAATGTAATAACTTACGCCGCAAGAAGCAGACTTTGTATTTGGAAGTTTTACAATAACTTCACACAACAGACTTGTTGCACTCATTTTCCCGGGAAAAAGTCACTCTTTTATAGATATAGAGATAGAACCCACAAGAAGATGTTCAACTTTATAATCAATGGCATGGAGATCATCTGGAGAACAGCTGTTTCAACGTGAATGCTCTTTTTCGTCTTGAGATATTTCAGTTATCTTACAAATTCTTTTCAATTTTGTAATCTCACAAGATATTACTATGATGATGACGATGATTGATTTAGCTATTAGTGTAGTTTTCATGAAGTTGATTATGATGGTGATATATGGAATGTTGATGAAGATTATATCCAATGGAATCAAGATGATTGTGATGATGGTATTGAAAACCATGATGATGATGATCATGCCCATGGTAATGGTGATGATTATACCTTGACGAGTAGTAGCGAGGATTACATTGCAATTTGCAAACGTTTACAATGGATGGAGAGAAGAGAGGCATGCAGAGAATCTGTTTGTCTGACATTTTCATAACTCTGTTTTTTTTCTTTCTCTCTGTACATTACGAAGAAATTATTGTGGTGTGTGCATAAATGTGGTTCTTGTGCATTGAGTGGAATCAATCTTGGTTTCATCAGCACCATTTTATAACTGATGTTCTTTGATCGTAGCGACTTGTAATTATCATTCAGAAACAAACAAGAACAAAAACAAAAGCGTCAAGAGATTAATATATACTTTCTGACGTGAATAAGCTCACTTCGACATTACAATGCATTATATTGGGAGAATTTCTATGAAAGCAGAAGGATTTCGAGAAAAGAAACAAAGCTAACTTCTCCCTCAAGGCAGGAACGGCTTTTGAAATCTGAAATCTTCTTAAAGGAGCTTCTTTGAGTTATGGCCACTGAAATTATCTCGACGAGTGTTTAACAGACACAACAGTAACCAAATAGAAAAATACTTTAAAAGAGACCTGAAACCATAGAGCATTCAAGATATTACTATCATCATGATGATATTTTTACCTATTCACAGTTGTCCTGTTTAAGGAGAGCTTCTTGGAAGCAGTAAGGACTAACGTTGAAGCACGAGGCCATGGACTTTGAAGATCTGTTATTATGTCAGTAACATATTCGAGTGGACGTGAACATTCCTTTGATGGAGTTAACCATGACTCTAGAGACAGAACATAACAAATCTTGAATCAACAAAACTGCCATTAACTTTTGTTATAAAAAGGGAGAACAAACAGACTCAAATATTCAAAATGAAAATAGAGCCTTTGGGACCATAATCCATTTCTAGGCATTGATTCACTTAATCCACTTCATAAAACAAAAGACATAATTTATCGACCCAAAAAGAAAAAAACATCATTTATGCTAAGTAACCGTATATTCTCAGAAAAAGTATTTCATTCTATCAAGTTAAAGAGGAGAGCATTTCAGAAGCAGAAGGATGTTGAGACAGAGACGTCTTCTAAAACTGAAATCTTCGTGAAGGGTGTTTGGATCAACTCTTGTTTGCATCCTAACAGGTAAATGACAAAGCACAAAATCAGTCATATTCATGAAGCTAGAAACACCAGTAACTAAATATACACTTATCTATCCACCGACGACATAAGAAACACATGTTTAGAAGCAATCAATATAAAAGCAACATCAAACATTGATTTACCTCACAGATGTTGCTATCAAAGGAACAAGGTTGCTCTACAATTCTCTCCAGGATAACAGTGTTTTAAGAAAGCATCTTCAGAAAGCTTTTGTCTAATCTCCCATCATGCAACATATTAGTGACCAAACTTATTGTTGAAGCATCTCCACAGAACTTGCAACTCCTCATTTCCTTGATGAGTTTGACTGATGTTACTTCGTCACCATCTCTAAGATATGCCCTTATCAGCGTATTATATGGACCGCTATCTGGGAGAGGCCCATCTTCTTTCATTTTACTGAATAAGGCATATGCATCCTTCTTTAAGCCTTTCCTACATAAGCCCGAGATCATTGTAGTGTAGGTTACAACATTCGGTTTTACTCCTTTAAGGCTGAGGCTGCTAAACAAATCCCAGGCATCTTCCACCTTACCAGCCTTGCACATTCCTTCAATGATGATACTATATGTAACAATATCAAGTTCCATTTCACTCTTCTGCATATCCTGAAATATGACCAATGCTTTCTCTAGCTTCCCGTTGTTACAAAGACCATCTAACAAAGTGTTGTATGTCCAAATACCGCGAGGCACGCCACTAGAAACCATCTGTTCGAATAATTCTTGGGCATTATCACAATCGTCAGCTTGGAAATACCCTTGCATAAGAGTGGTATACGTGATTGTGTTACCGACAATTCCTCTTTGAGACATCTCCCTGAAGAGTTCCATACCATCTTCTACTCTCTTAGACTTGCATAATCCATTTATAAGAGTAGTATAAGTCACTACGTTTGGGAGAGAACCCTTGCTAACCATGAACTCAAACATACGTTCCGCCTCATCTAGACGATCGTTCATACAAAACCCGTTGATCAGTAAATTGTAAGTGATGGTATTAGGAGTTATAGACTTTTTGATCATCTCCTTGTATAATTCCTCAGCCTCCAAAAGCTTTCCCTCTTTCACTAACGCATCGATCAACGCATTGAAGGTGACAACATCGGGGTTCAATTTCCTCTTAATCATATCACTGAGTAGTCGAGAGGCATCACTCCATCTTCCGTAATTACAAAGGCAGCTTATCAAGGAATTGTAGGTAATAACATTTGGCTTAATTCCTTTGTTCTCCATTTCGTTGAATAAGTCGAGTGCCTCATTCACATCTCTGTATTTGCAAAGACCATCGATGACTGTACTGTAGATCACAACATTTGGCTGAATTTTACCTTTCTCTATCTTCTTGAGGAGATCTAAAGCCAAATCCATATTGCCTCTCTTACAAATCCCATTTATCACCACACCATAAGTAACGAGATTCGGTTGACATCCTTTCGCAGCCATTCTGTCAACTAAAGCCACAGCTTCGGAAGCTTTGTTGTGGAGAAAAAATCCATGAATCAGAGTCGTAAATGTGACGGTGTTAGGTTGATATCCCATTTCCACCATTTGATCAAGCAAAGCTATGGCATCTGAAATCCTATTCCCGTGACAGTATCCATTGAGAAGGGAAGAAAGCGTGACTATATCGGGCTCATACCCGAGTTTCATCATCTTCCCAAGAATAGCTAAACCATGAGAGAGCTGAGAGGAGCGGCAGAAACAGTTTATCAAAATATTGTATGTATAGAGATTATGTGGAATCCTCAGCATCTCCATCTTCTCTCCCAGAGATATCACGACATCATACTTCTTCATTTTCGCAATGGCACTCAACAATTTACTGAACTCGATAATGGAAGGAAAAGGACGAGACTTTACCATCTCACCAAACAAAACAATTGCATCGTCTAATTTAATATTCTGCAGAAACCCATTTCTAATCTTCTCTCTGTAATCATCACTGAAACCAGAGAAATCTCGTCTCCAACAACAGAAACCGTAGACATTACCTTTCTGGAGAAGACTCCGATGAAAAAATCTCTTTGGCGTAAACACAATCGCGAACGATCTCATCATCTTCTCGATTTGGCTTCAGCTGAGATTGGGGTTCCTTCTCAATCTCTCTGACTCGGAAGCTATCGCTAATCGCCTCTGAACACTTCAGTAGTGTTGATTTAGACTGAAGATTGCTTCTTCACAGATGCTCGTGAAGAAGAAAGACAACAATTCAGCAGACTTTCGCTTCTTCACAGATTAATTTTTCCGATGAAGCCCAAAATGAGAAGCAAGATTTGTCCGGTTTAGGTTTTGATTCTTCCAAAAGGAGACTCACTTACTTACCCGGTTTACCCGTTGGAAATTTCCAATTTTAATCACCGACCGGTTTACTCTGTTTGGACCGGTTTACTCTGTTTGGTTTTGTAATTTTTAATCACTTCTATACTTTACTTAGGATTTCTCCAACCGAACGATGGATAAACTTTTTTTTTGTTTTATGAACAATGTCACACTACATTTGGTGTATGATTGTTCATAGCACTAAACATTATAATATTTTTTCTGATATAATTAAATTAATGTTTATTACTTGATTAAATTTTTGTAACAAAAAATAATTCTATTTTACATATTATTCTATATTTAATTTATAGTAATATGGAATTTTAGATTTAACTAATACAAAATATTAATTTCCACAAAATATCTAAATTAATATTTGAATTGATTAAGATTAAAAACATTAAGTAAAGTTCAAAAAAACACTGGAAATATATAAAAAATAGTATTTATTAACACTTTTAAAAATAAAGAAATTTTAAATAGAATAATATAATAATAAAAAATATTCTTTTTAGTGTGAAATAAAGTGTTGTGGTTGGAGAACCAATCCACCTAGAGTAAGAGTTAAAACTTGAAAAGCCTGATTTAGCAAATATGATGATACTGAGTGAGAGGGATAATGAGAAACCCATATAAAAACCAACATACTATTAGGTTTCTCAGAAACTGAACCGGATCAAGAATCAATACAAGAAGATACAATACTTTTCATATTTCATCATGAATTTCCGACAAATCCTTTTAGTTCTCACACTATTATGATCCAAAATCGACATTTGCTAATCCAAAAAACCAATCATATAGATCAAATTCACTGGAGAAAACACACTCAAAGAGAAGGTGGTTGTTCCTTGTGTTACTCTATTTCCATGTCATGATGATACGATACATTTACTTCTGTTTTTTATTAATCCATGATGCTTCGCTGTGTTGCTTTGTTGTCAATGTGAGTAATTGGATCTACTTCTCGACTGGAGCATATGTATGTACAAATGTAGAAATCTTTTTCTTCAAATAACAGCATTCCATAGAACACACAATGATATATATTTTGATTATAAGTTTGGGCATTTGATTTTTATCTGTATTTCAAAGGAAGTAAACAAAAGCCATTGTTCAAAAAAAAAAAAAATTAAGCAAGCAATTTTTTATAGAATGGATAAATGAACATACTTGTTCTCAAGTGTCATGATCATAACTTGAAAACTCAGATTGTCTACTTCAAGTATCATAAACTTGCATCTCAAGAATAGTTAATTATATAAAATTAGTCAAACGACAGAATGTAATAACTTGCGCAGCAAGAAACAGGCTTGTGTTTCGAAGTTTTACAATAACTTCACACAACAGACTTGTTGCACTTGTTTTCTCAGCAGAATCCATGGTATTTTTCCCGGAAAGCTACTCTTAATTCGAAGTTTCCTGAAAAGTTACTCTTTGATTGATATAGAGATAGAACCCACAAGAAGATGTTCAACATTATAATCAGTGGCATGGAGATCATCTGGAGAACAGTTGTTTCAACGTGAATGCTCATTTTCTTCATGAGATATTTCTGTATTCCTACAAATCATTTTCTTTCTTTTCTTTTCCTCGGTTTGATCTCTTTTTTGTTTATTATCGACCGTAATCACTCTGTATATTAAGAAACCAAAAGTTTATATGTTTTGTATACATTTGAACAAGACAGTATGCTTGATGGTAATACTTAATCCCTATAATTTTCTCTTGTAGCCTCCTCTTATTACTCACCTGTATTGGTATATATTTACAATCTCTCCCACTTAACACGAAAGACAAGAACAAAGAATGTTGTAATCTCACAATATAATACTATGATGATGACGATGATTGATTTAGCTATTACGGTGGTTTTCATGAACTTGATTATGATGGTGACATATGGAATGTTGATGAAGATTATATCCAGTGGAATAAAGATGATGGTGATGATGTTATTAAAAACCATGATTATGATGATCATGCCCATGGTGATGATGATGATGATACCTTGACGAGTAGTAGCGAGGATTACATTGCAATTTGCTAATGTTTACAATGGATGGAGAGAAGAGAGACGAGCAGAGAATCTGTTTTCTCACATTTTCACAACTCTGTTTATTCTTTCTCTCTGTACATTACGTAGAAATTGTTGTGGTGTGTGCATAAATGTGGTTCTTGTGCATTGACAAGAATCGATCTTGGTTTCTTCTGCACCATTTTATAACTGATGTTATTTGATCGTAGCGATTTGTAACTATTATGCAGAAACAAACAAGAACAAAAACAAAAAGCGTTAAGAGATTAATATATACTTTCTGACATGAATAAGCTCACTTTGACATTACAATGCCTTATATTGGGAGAATTTATATGAAAGCAGAAGGATTTCTAGAAAAGAAACAAAGCTAACCTTTCGAAATCTGAAATCTTCTTAAAGGAGCTTCTTAGAGTTATGGCCACTGAAATTGTCTCAACGAGTGTTTAACAGACAAAACAGTAACCAAATAGAAAAAAAATACTTTAAAAGGGACCTGAAACCATTGATTCCTCGTGAAGCAAGGAACCTGAAACCATAGAGCATTCAAGATATTACTATCATCATGACGATATTTTTAACTATTCACAGTGGTCGGAGAAAAGAGAGAGCAGAACAGTTTCTTGTTTGTCTAATTATCTTTTCAACACTCTGTGTTTCTCTCTGCACATATGATGAATGTGTTGTGGTGTTGTGTACATAAGTTTGGCTGTGGGCATTGACAAGGTCGAATCTTGGTTCATAAGCATCATTTAGACTGATTCATCTGTTCTTTTTATTGATCATTCTAATATTTTTATACAGAATCAAGACCAATCACAAATTGTTTATCGATTTGTCATTTTTATGCGAAATCAAGAGCAATTAGATTAAAACTCAAAAGATTATATATATACATTAGCAATCAAGAACAATCACAAATTGTTTAACTTTATGACATGAACATCTGTATATATAAGGAGAGCTTCTGGGACCGTGGTCTTTGAAGATCTGTTATTATGTCTGTAACTTCCATATAAAAGTGGACGTGAACAAAAGACATGATTTATTCTAAGGAACCGTACATTCTCAGAAATCCACAAGTATTTCTATCTATCAAGCTAATGACGAGAGCATTTAAGAAGCAGAAGGATGTTGAGACAGAGACGTCTTTCAAAGTCTGAAATTTTGATGTAGGGTGTTTGGATCAACTCTTGTTTGCAACCTAACAGGAAAAAAACAAAAGAACAGCATCAATCATGTTCATGTAGCAAGACACAACAGTAACCAATTCTACGACATAAGAAACACATGTTGAGAAGCAATCAATATCTAAGCAACATAAAACGTTGATTTACCTCAGAGATGCTGCTTTCAAGGGAACGTGGTTGCTCAACAATTCTCTCCAGGATAAAAAGTTTAAGAAAGCATGTTCAGAAAACTTTTGTCTAATCTCCCATCATGCAACATATTAGTGACCAAACTTATTGTTGAAGCATCCCCACAGAACTTGCAGCTCCTCATTTCCTTGATGAGTTCGACTGATGTTATTTTGTCACCATCTCTAAGACATGCCCTTATCAGCGTATTATATGGACCGCTATTTGGGATAGGCCCGTCTTCTTTCATTTTACTGAATAAGGCATATGCTTCCTGCTTTAAGCCTTTCCTACAAAATCCCGAAATCATTGTAGTATAGGTTACAACATTAGGCTGCACTCCTTTGAGCCTGAGGCTACAAAACAAACCCTGCGCATCTTCAATCTCACCAGCCTTGCACATCCCGTGTATGATAATATTATACGTAGCAATATCAAGATCCATTCCACTTTTTTGCATATCCTCGAATACAACCAATGCTTTCTCTAGCTTCCCGTTATCACAAAGTCCATCCAACAAAATTCGGTATGTTATAATATCACGAGGTACACCAATAGAAACCATCTGTTTGAATACTTCTTGGGCATTATCACAATCTCGAGCTTGGAAGTACCCTTGGATAAGAGTGTTGTAAGTGATTGTGTCACCAACAATTCCTCTTAGAGACATCTCCCTGAAGAGTTCCATACCATCTTCTACTCTCTTACACTTACAAAATCCATTTATGAGAGTATTACAAGTCACCACATTCGGGAGACAACCCTTGCTAATCATTAAACCAAACATCTCATTGGCCTCCTCTAGACGATCTTGCATGCAAAGTCCGTTGATAAGAGAGCTGTAAGTAATATTATCAGGATCTATAGACCTATTAATCATCTCCTCATACAATTTTGTAGCCTCTAAAAGCTTTCCCTCTTTCACAAGCGCATCTATCAATGCATTGAATGTCACTACATCAGGGCTGATGTTCCTCTCAATCATATCACTTAGCAGTCGAGAGGCATCACTCCATATTCCGTAATTACAAAGGCAACTTATGAGGGAGCTGTAGGTAATAACATTTGGCTTAATTCCTTTGTTCTCCATTTCGTTGAATAGGTCGAGTGCCTCACTGACATCTCTGTATTTGCAAAGACCATCGATGATTATGTTGTAGATCACAACATCTGGCTCAATTTTACCTTTCTCCTCCATCTTATTGAGCAGATTTAAAGCCAAATCCATATAACCTCTCTTACAAATCCCATTTATCACCACACCATAAGTAACCAGACTTGGTTGACATCCTTTCGCAGCCATTTGGTCAACTAAAGCTACCGCTTCTGAGACTTTGTTGTGGAGAAAAAGTCCATGGATAAGAGTGTTGAGTGTGACGGTGTCAGGTTTGAATCCCAATTCCACCATTTGATCAAGCAGAGAGACTGCATCTGCAATCCTATTCCCCTGACAGTATCCATTGAGCAGCGAGTTAAGCGTGACTATATCGGGCTCATACCCGAGTTTCATCATCTTCCCAAGAATAGCTAAAGCAGAAGAGAGAAGAGAGGAGCGGCAGAAACAGTTTATGAAAATACTGTAAGTAAAGAGATCATGTCGAATCCCCAACTTGTGCATCTCCTCTCCCATAGAGATGACAACATCGTACTTCTTCATCTTCGCAATAGCACTCAACAATTTACTGAACTCAACAATGGAAGGAAAAGGACGAGACTTTACCATCTCACCGAACAGACCAATTGCATCATCTAACTTAATATCCTGTAGAAACCCATTTCTAATCTTCTCTCTGTAATCACAACTATCACCAGAAAAAGCTCTTACCCAGCAACGGAGACCGCAAAGAGATATTGAGAGAGAAGCAGTTCTAACAATCGCATCATCTAACTTCAAATCACGAATCCCAATTCTGGGTATCACTCTGTAACCAGACAAAGCACCAGAAAAAGCTCGAATGCAGCAAATATTACCGTTATCAAGAAGATTCCGATGAACATTTCTCTTTGCCGTCGATGAAAACACCATCACCCTCCTCCACATTTTCTCTGATTGGGGACCCTTCACAGTCTCCGACTTCGATAAACCCCCTTTTACTGAACACGCTTTAGCCTGAAAGATGAATTTTTTCACTTTTCAGCGCCGCTGGGTTAATTTGGTATCTGACGGTCAAGATTTCATATTATCATTTCCAGTTTCAATACCCGACCGGTTCAACTTTGTATTCTCTGGTACAAGATTTGGTTTATAATTTCTATTGTCGTCGCATATCAAATCCATATAAGAACATAAAAATCCAATTTTACTAAATTCCAAAACCCCGGTCCGGTCTTGCAGAGATATGAAAAAGGTTTTGTAGGGCTGCAGCAAGAATAGTTATATATTTAGGCATAGAAAACCAATGTTAACCATTTCGGTTTTTCAGAACCAAACTATTCCAGTACATAAACTTTTCATCTCATCCTCCATACTAATCTGACAAAACACCAAGTTTTTCACCAAAAATTTCTAACACCATGTTTTGATGTTACACTGTATTAAGATCCATATCAACATCAAGTAAACAAAAAAGGGGAAAGAAAAAACAAGAGATCAAGCGGGCTTTGCGAAAGAAAGTTGGTCTCTGAACTTGGAGACCTCGCTGCGGATAATCTGCTCAGCTTGTGGCTTCACAAACATACAAATAGTGTCTAGTTTCAGTATTTGGATTATGAATCTCTGTGAAGAAGGCGACGAATTGTTCAAATGTGCAATGAACTGTGCCATGGGAACATCACTGCACGAAGAAAGAAACAAGAAACGTAAATAAAAAAACTGAAGATAAAAGATGCGATTCATTAGAGTATTAACAAGATTCTATCAGGAGACGAAGATTCCTTTGATGGAATTAACCATTGATTCAACCAGAGAGCATTCAAGATTCAGGAACCAAGATTCTTGATAATCAACAAAACCTGCAATTAACATAAATGTTTATCGATTCAGAACTGACACTTGAATTGTAGCAAAATCTAGATATTAGAATCAACTCAAAGCTCGGTTAATTTGGGATTTGACAGTATCGAACACTAGTCTTTTCAGCTCAAAAACTCACAACCTCATCAAAAGATGATCATACGAGCAAAGAAGGCTTAACCTTGATTTTCGATTTACACTGTCTTTAATCCAATTTACGAAACATGATAAGTCACTGAATTTTT
Organism: Eutrema salsugineum; assembly: GCF_000478725.1. Taxonomy (NCBI): domain Eukaryota; kingdom Viridiplantae; phylum Streptophyta; class Magnoliopsida; order Brassicales; family Brassicaceae; genus Eutrema; species Eutrema salsugineum. The sequence goes on from NW_006256414.1 coordinate 1,359,029, forward strand.
CAGAAATCTTTCAAAATTATCCAAATCTTTCAAAATTATCCATGGTATTCGATAATTACGTCCATTGCAATTTATTCACACGAAATTCAGAAGAAGAAAAAAACAACGTATAACCAAAATTAGACCTCACAAAGAAAAAGGAGGAAGAAGAAGGAGAATGGAGAAGGATGTGATCGAGAGATTACATTATTTAGGGCTTGAGGAAATTAATTTCTAGGTAAAAGAAACCAACGTCGACAGATTCAGAATCCAACGAGCAAAAAGGAAAGACCAAACTTACAAAATCACGGAAAAGTTTGACGTAGAGGAAGAGAATCGAAATCTAGAGAAATTAACCTTTGGATTTCATACAAACTGCGATCCAGAGTGTTAATTCAAAGATTTCAAAATTCTAGAGAAACAACTTACCACGATAATGAATTGAACGACAAGACAATTGAAGAATTTGTCAACTTTTAAAAGTACTTAAACCCTACAAAAGGACTAAAACCGCTGAACAAATTAGAGGGTTCCAATTTTTGATAACTAAAAACATTAATAGCTCTGGTGTTAACACACTTAACTGCATCACACCACAAGATCAAGAGAACGTTCTCTACAGACTATAAATCTGTTTCTGAAGATTACACAAATCTCTAAATGCCACAAACCCTAACAACATCCACTGTAATTAAGATACAATAAACCTTTTAGCAAGAGAGGGTTTGATCATTCAAACGGTGCGTTGCCTATCGCCTTCAGTCCTCGTAATCATCCAGTGTTGAATAGATTAACCTTTAAACAGAAGTGTACAACATAAGTTTTAAACTGTTTTTAATCTGATTTCAGGATTGAGCAAAAGACATTGAAAGAGATTTATTTACCAGAAAATGGTGAGGAAGAGAGTGAGGATTATGTAAGCGAGCTTGAAGAGTCGTTTCTTCTTCTCCCAATCAAGCAAGTTGAAAATCTCTGTGACGTCTATCAAATGCTGTTTTTTCGAGTAACTAACATAGAAAGAATGATATAAGAATCAGCTTTTACACTGGATGTTTAACCATTGCTTCTGAGAGTCTGATTTGAAACAAGAGACTCACAGTTGGAAATTGTAGTAGAGATAAGGGACACAGAGCAGTGCCATGAACCAGTGACCAGTTACGAGGTAGAATAAACATAGAGCTCCTTGAAGAATGAACTCTGGTAATACCACAAAGTTTATTCTTGATGCAGAGTCGTAAGGGTTGATGTAATCAAACTCGAGATCAGCTAAGCAAATAAGCTGCAAGAAAAGAAGAAGAAAAACGTTTCCTTTTTAAAATTGAGTTACAAAGAAATCTATTAAAATTTCCATGGATAGGGATAAGTTGTTGCTTTCTTAACAAGAGCATGGATTCAGATAAAGTATGTCTTGTACTACTTCATTGAGGTGTAAACACATAAGAAATCCGGTTTCTTGTCAATCCAAATTTCTCCAAACATGATCTACATTCACTATAAGATTAGAAATCTATTTTTACCTAACCAGAGCACATTTTATCAAAGCACGAGCAAACCCTAAAGTTACTCCATTTATCACATTTTCAAAACTGAAAACCAATTCTTACAAACGATTTTATGTTGCAAGAACACGAACCCCTATAAAAAGAAACTTCTTCTCTCAATCGAATAAGCCTAAGCAGAGTTTATACTAATACAGTAGGCAAAGAGATTCGATGGAACCAAAGTATAATTTTTTAACGGTTTCTTTGTTCAAAGTAGAAATCGGATCGAACCTGATAAACGATGAATCCGATAAGAGTGATAAGGATTAAGAATGAAATGATCCATGTCCAGACATCTCCCATCCCTCTTCCTCCTGGCTACGACAACAATAACTTCGAATCGATTTCGCTGTTTTCTTCTTCTTCTTCTTCTTCTTCTTCTTCTTCTTCCCAGCCACACTCAAAGCTTTTGGTTCTCTAAGATCCTATGACGAAAACAGAGTTAAAAGGCATAAGTTTGTGCCTTTGTGGTCGGAGAATTCAAGATTTCTCTGATCGGAACTGGTGTGGAAGGAGTTACGAGACTTCCGGTTTTTGACCTTTTTCTGTGGACCGAACTAATTCCCGGTTTACATCGGTTTTCATTCCACCAATACATCGTGTTTTTATTACCAATGAATTTAGTGTTCGTACCGGTAATCGAAGCGGTTTCGATGGGTTTTGAAGGACATCGGTTTTTATTACCAATAAATTCCCGGTTTACAGCCGATGGATTTCGAAAAAGTTTCAGCGAATAATGAAAATGTCAACATTACTAGAATAACGATATTATATGATTTTTTTCCATAGACCACTTAGTGAAATACAAATCATTTCAATATCAAAATCGGATTTAGACAACATAGTAATTTAATTTCAAAATACAGGAGTATCAGTACAAAGAACAGTATCAGAGTTGTCTGAACCAACTAACAACCGGTTTATTCTGGGTTTCGAACTCATAAACCGGACCAAAAACCAAACTTTTCAGTCTTGAGTTGGTGCGTTCTGATTGAGCTCGGCAAACCGCAAACCAACACGCATTGTGTGCTTGAGGAACTTCTCAGCACACCGCATAACACAAGTCTCCTCTTGTTTCTGCAGAGTTTTGCGTGTGAATGTATCGACACAGTCCACAAAACACCTCTCCACCAGCGAATTGTACATTCTCAAGCTGAAAATTTCCAAGAAAACCAGAAAATTACAGTCTAGAACTCCATTTTCAAGACATAAAATCTTTAGAAAAATAGGAAACCAATCAAGACAGATCAGATTCTAGACAATGCATAACTTGTTGTTCCCTTAACGTCCAGATGCAGCATTAATTGGCTGCACTGGTTTAAAGGAGATCTTTTTGTTCTCAGCTTCAATATCAAACAACAAGCAACAGGTTCAAGTGCTGGTTGTGAAATAACAATTATATGAAGCTTTCTAAGTTTTGATAAGAGCAGGAAACAAACAAACAAAATGAAACAAAACAGTTTCAGCTTAAAGTGTTTCTTGAGAACACAGTTCACTCTTTGGTTCTAAACAAATCAAAACTATTTAGAGAAACTCACTGATTCAGTTCAAATTCTGACCAATAAAGCTTAAGAACGCAAATATATTAACGATGCAAATCCCTTACAAAACCAGTAAAGACCCTTACTTTGATTCAAATTTGCTCTACAAATCTAAAAAGAGTGTGACATTTATCCCAAATCACAGGTACCTCAAATTGGCATTGAAATTTAACGATCAAAGACTGCTCCTTGAATACTTATAAATGTACAGTAACGTCTAATCCCAGTAAAAGTTCAAAGACACAAACGATTCAAGCTCGATGCTAATCGAAAATCGTGTCGAGGTTAAAACATTTCAATACATCCAAATTACATGTGATAAAAGATATAAATTTCCCTGGATCTTCCAAATAAAACCAAAAAAATTTGAAATTTTACGGCATTCCCAAATTTAAAAAAAAAAAAAAAAATCAAATGGAAAAAAAAAAAAGAACAGATTTAGAAAACGAACCTATCACGTAGCTGAAGCTGATCGATCATGGAGGCCATTTTCGCTTTGTCTTCCTCAGGAAGACCTTCAAGTCCAGCCATCATACTCGCGTCCATTTTCTCTTTCTCTTTTTCTTTCGTCTTCTAGATCAGTTTCTTCGTCTCGATCAGTTTCTTCGTCGCCTCCTTACTCTTCTTCCTCATAAACCCTAGTGATCTTCTTTACTGGGCCTGATGGGCTTGGTTTCTTACATCTTGAATAAAAGTATAATACCAAAAGCTTTGATCGATCATGTGCCTAATTCACTATTGTGACCCAAATACCCATTTTCAATATTCTTTAAATAGTTTTTATGTTTCTTAATAATATTTTTAATTACTTTGGACTATAGTACTACAATGTTATGAATGAGAATTTATGTTTCATTTTATAAGAATAAAAATTTATAATCTATTATTATTTCATAAAAAAATTATTTATACTGTTGTCATTTGTATCACTTTTTGTAATGTTATTTTTTCGCATAAAAAAATTATAATCACACCATTATTTCGTATGTCACCAATCAAAATACGATTTTTGAGCTCTTTTTGTTGTTTGTATTGATCAGCTCTACACACAAACGTAGTGGAGTGGTTGGGCACAGAATTCTAAATACAGGCTTGTGAATGAAGCAAATTAACTGTAACCGTAATATTTGATTCTGATATAATCATCTGTTAATATTGTGCATTACTGCTTTTACTGTTATCATTTCGATACGTTCAACATTTTCTTTGTGAAAATAGACGTATGCCGACATACAAATCAAAATCAGGAACATCTACTTATTATACAAAAAAAAAAAACTACTCCTATTCCTATTATATTGAATGATTTGGTATATCAACTAAAAAGGGCTAATTTTATTTTAGTTTTGGTTAATCAAATAATTTTAAGCCGAAGTCCATACACTTTTTCGTTAAGACCAAAACACTTGAGACTTAAATAGCATACACTTCGAATAGATCTAAGTAGCATCAGTTGAACTAGGAGACTGCCACACACTTGATAACAGAAGTTAAGTTGATTTCAAAAGATCATAAACTTTGAATCTTTGATGTTCCGGGATCTAGAATATTAGTTTCCTGCAATTTGTTACACCATTAGTAATAGTATCACTACAAGAAAACATCATTTTACAACGGCCGAAATGGTCGTTAATTCGTCGTAATAGGGCCATTACGACGGACTACCGACGATTTCGAAATCGTCGTAAAGTCATTATCGTAATAGACAAATCGTCGTAAAATCGTCGTATAATATACGACGGTTTTGTTTCGTCGTAACATCGAGGCAAACAAAATCGTCGTAAATGCGTCGTACAGTTTACGACGAGTTTACATCGAATTGCGTCGACTTGGTTTTTGCCTAGACCGTCGTTAAGTGGTCGTTAATGGTCGACGTAAGATCGTCGTAAAATGTACGACGCATAAATCGTCGTAAATCAATCGTAAAGTATTTCTTCATTTCGTCGTAAAATCGTCGTAACTCTCGGACGTATAATCGTCGTATTTCTCGTCGTACATTGTAGTCGTAAATTCGTCGTAATATGTACGACGAATGTACGACGGTTTGAATAAATCGATTACGACGATTATACGACGTTTAATATAATTGAAAATTAAAAAAAAAAATTAATTCGAATTAAAATTTAAATAAAAATAATAATTTACAATTTAAAATTTATGAAAATTTGAAATTAAAATTAATTGTAATTTACAAAAAAAACCCTACAGATCTAAATCTAAATCTAAATCGATCCCGTCGATCCCGTCACCGGCCTCCTCCCTATCGTCCTGGACGTGTTCCTTGCCGGGTATTCGGTTTGATGGTTCCGCCGACACCTGATCTCTGGCTCTAGGAAGCTCAACCCCGAGATATCGGAACATCTCCTCGTCCGTCTGCATCGGCGGTTGAGTCCTAGTGGATGACCCGGCGGCAGACGATCCGACAACCCCATCAGCCCGCAGCTTGTCCAACTGCGCCATGAGTACCGGATTGTCGGCTCCCATGTCTCGAAGAGACCGTAGAGCTGGTCGATCCTCGTCTCGTACCGGGTCCGCATCTGATCGATCTCCTGGCGGATAACCGGATCCGGGACCCGGACGTGACCAGTCGCCGTAGCTCTCGGGGTATCACGGATGGACCTCATCCCTAATACCCGCCCCTTTTTCTTTGGGGCAACTTACAAACATTTAAAAATATTATGGTTAGAAATATAATTTAAAACTAAAGTTAAATTAATTAAAAATAGTAATTAAAATTAATTACCTCTTCGAAGATCTGGTCCATCTCCGCCACCGTCAGCGCCGGGGTCGACTGGACCGAGCTACCTCCGGGAGACGTTTGACGCGCCTGCTGCGTCAGCTGCGTCTGTCGCTCCTCGATCGCCGCACAGGCGGCGTTGTAGATCTCCTCCGCCCGAGGATCCGTGAATTCGCCGTTACGCATTATGCGTCTCGGCGAAAACCTTCGTCATCGGAGGAAGTTCTCCTCCGTTATCTTCGACCTACAAAAGAAAATGAAAAAATTAATTAGTATCAAGAAATTAGAGTTAATTATTTGGAAAAAAAAACTAATGATTTTAATTTACTTACCATCATAAGCCGTCTTCCGGCAAAAGGAATCTGGCCAGAAGTGTGCGGGACGTTCTTCCGATTTCCCGTATCGTCAGTAGCGTTCCTGAAAAATATTTTGATTAGAATCTATTATAAGGAAAAAAAATGTAAATATTATTGAAATTAACTACGACTTACCTAGATCCGGAACACTTGGCGGCCGTAGTCTGGTTGTGCGGATCCAACCAGTACTGGACAAGGCCCCGCCAGACGGTATTGGACATAGGCGCCGGCTTGGCCTTGTCGCCGTCGACCTCCCACTTCCGCTTCCAGTCGGAAACGGTGTTGTTGAGGTGGAATTTGACCTTCTCCTTGAAGGCCGTCTTCACACGTCTGTGTGCGGATGTTTCCCAATGCCAGTTTTGCTAGGAAAAAAAAGAAGTTAGTAATTATTGTAAAAAGTTAAAATTTAAAATTAAAATTAAAGGAAATTAAATGGTAAATTACTAACCGCAAAACACTTGAACCAAGTGTCAAGTGTGGCCTGATCCAGCTTCTTCCAGCTGGTATGGGGTTGTACGAAAAACCCTTTGATGATATCCGCAACGTTACGACCGACTGCATTGTCGGTCGTAAACCTAGTCAAATGGAAAGAAAAAGAGTTAATTAATATAAAATATATAAGAATAAATATTAATTAATTTAAAAATATTGTAAGCAAAAAATTACGTACCAATAGGTGCCGGAAGCTCGATCCGGGTCGAGTTTGTTCATGGTCCCACGACCGGGTTGCGCCAGAAGATCCTGTACCGTAAATTGGGCATACGGTACAGGCGGGATAGGATCAGCCTCAGGCTCGGCCTGTGCGGGAGCTGCAGGCTCGGCTGGTGGTGGTGGAGGCGGTGGCGGCTGCGGAACAACGACCGGTTGGGAAACCGTCCGTTGTGTTCCCGAGGACTCCGGGATGGCTGAGCCGGTCGCCGAGGTAGACGGGGCCGTACCGTCAGAATCGACGAGCTGTCGGTAGTGAAATCTCTTAGCCCAAGGAGCCATCAAGACAAAATCTACAAAATTTAAAAAAAAATTGTTACTAATTTTCAAAAAAATTTTATTAAAATTTACAAAATCCGGGCCTATCTAAATTCCGAAACCTAAATCTAAATTCCGAACCTAAATCTAAATTCCGAACCTTAATCTAAAATAAAATGTAATGAAATTCATTTAAAAAAATACTTACAGATTAATTGGCTGGAGAGTAGGGAGAGAATGAGAGATTTATTTTTTAGAGAGATAGAGAGATTTCTAGAGAGAGAGAGGGAAGAGAGGAATGAGCGACGAATGAAGAAATCTCGCGTCCCTTATATAGATTTTGTGATCGTCGTAAAACCGTCGTAACTTTACGACGGTTTTACGACGATATGATTGTATAACAGTCGGTCCACTGCATGACACGACACGTGTCGTGAGGTCATCGTCGTAAAATCGTCGTAACTTTACGACGGTTTTACGACGATTAATCCAATACCGTCGTAAAATCGTCGTAACGTCTAAACTTTTATAACCTCGTACCTCGGATCAAGAGCCTATCCGGTGCAAACGTTACGACGGTTGTACGACGACTTTGGGTTTAATCGTCGTAAAACCGTCGTAAATTTACGATTATATTACAACGGTTTTACGATGTTTTTTAAAAAAGTGAGTAAACCCTAAATCTTATAAATGGGATATTGCATAAAGAACAATGCAAAGGTTATTGTATCCTAACATATAATAAAAGGTTTACAACTTTGCATGTATGATGGATTTATGACATGAGATAGTAAAAAATGAAATTCCGTAATCTAATATATAACCTTTCACTTAACATTTACGAAAACATGCATGAACTTGTAAATATGTATGTTTTTTTTCAAATTTTTGATTTTGATCAGATTGATAGCATTTCATATAAAATAAGATAACCAATCAAAAACAATTGTGAAATACCTTACAACCAATAAGATATAAAAGATTCAAATTCTTGGATTTCAACATTACGACGCTTTTACGACGAAATAGTGTACTCGTCGTAAAACCGTCATAAATTTACGACGAAATTACGATGGTTCGTCGTAAAGACGTCGTAATGTTGAAACCCTAGTCATTCAGGGCTTAAAACCTAGACTTAGGGTTTAGGGTTTAGAAAAACCGTCGTAAAACCGTCGTAAAATCGAATTATATGGTTTTAAAAAAATTCAAACAAACAAAGTTACATTGATACTGATTAGGCTGATGACCATAATTCGATTCATCAATATCAACATGACTTTGATAATTACTACTACTACCAGCATTCCCATGAGTATTACTGCCATATCCTTCTCCATGTAGATACCAAACAAAATATTGCGGCATAAACCTTCTATTTAATAAATGCGTCCACACGGTTTTGGTTAGTGTATACCTCGTATTCTTGCATTTCAAACAAGGACAAAACATCTTCCCACTATCTTTCGTTCTCTCCATATTTGTAGCCTGATACATAAATATTTCTAACCCGTTCTTGAACTCTTCTGTCAACGCCCCATCTGAATCTTTACGCATATACATCCAACTTCTTAGCTCGTATATAGACATCTTGAAAATAAACTCAAAATACTATCTCTTTTTATTGATTAGACAATAAAGGAGGTGGTCTCTTGTGTCACGTCTAGCCACGTGAATGAAGTAAATTAACCTTATAATATTATTACTTCTTTGATTCAAAGTAATATCTTAATTCTGGTTTTCAGCAATTGACAACCCAATATATAAGGATTTACAACACTATACTAAAATTTAAGAGACCTACAATGGGTCTCCAAGATGAAGATGCTCTTATGTTTGAATGATGATGTGTTGTGATTGAATGAAGGAATGAAGATCTATTTATAGGAAAATTTCGGGCTTTACAACGCTTTTACGACGACTTTTTACGACGGTTTTACATTCAACAATAATATTACGACGAGTTTACGATGATTTTGCGATAAAATTTTTCATCTACAATTGTTAGGTAAACATGTTTTAAATGTTTTTCACCTAACTCCTTTTTCGACGTACAATCGTCGTAATATGTACATCGAAATGTAGTCGTCGTAAATTCGTCGCAAAATTACGACGAATATACAACGATTTTACATTTACTAGCAAATCTTTCGTTATCGATGTATAATCGTCGTAATTCGTCGTAAATTGAACGTCGAGTTTACGACGATTTTTATATACGACGGTTTTACGACGGTTTTTAAATTAGACGTAAGATCGTCGTAAAATCGTTGTAAATTTGCGACGATTTAAAATCCGTCGTGGACCGTTGGAAAACGATTGTTTTCTTGTAGTGTATCATTAACGTGGGTTTAGAATGTACATATAGGATCACTTGAAGAAATCACTAAAACAAATCATTGATTAAAAAACAGAATAGAACATTGAATTTATTTGTTACTTAAGCATTTTGCGAAATATAACGTACCTTAAGCTAAAATGGTCACGCAAATTATATTAGAATAAATAAACACTTGCGGAGTTTTGAAATCATCCAGCTATTTTGTATAATAATACCAGAAGTAGTAACCATAGTTTTGTTAAAGTGGTAATAATTCATTGGAAAAAAAGGTTTTGTATATAGTAGTATATACAATGCCTTTGATGTGACTTTTGTATGGACAAAATCATGCGAGTTACGAGAGTCAAATTTTGGTTAGTGTTTCTTGTCTACTTTTACTCTTTTCTTTATTGTAATTGTGGTTTGACAAAAAAAAAAAAAAACAATGTGGTTTAATCCGTCCTCTTGTTCTTTTGCTAGTTAATCACTTATTCTTCTTTCCCTACAAAAACCTTTTGCATGTTAAATTCAATTATTAAATTAAGCTATTAAAGTCTTTATTTAACTTTTTTTTTGGAACAAAGTTTCTTTTTAACTACAACAGTCTTTTTAGAGATAGGAAAAGAATTGTGGCAAAACATTGTGACGAATGAGTAGACACGTGTAGCGGGGCAAGTGGATAAAATAATAACAATTCTCTCACGTACTGAGACAAATCATCACCTTTATTTATTTCGTTTCAAGTAGAATATGATTTTTTTTCAGGCGAATGTAAAACTCGATGGATAAAAGAGAGAGTATAATGTGCGTTAATTAGTTTTTTCGGTTTTGTTGCTAGTTCGTAATCGGTTCGGTTTAATTTTAGCTGGCTCAATTTTTTTATTCGTTTCAAGTAAGAATCGGTTTTAAGACAACCTAAAAAAAAACAATGTTTACAAGATAAACTCTGAATTCTTGCGGATAGTATGTAACACAACGGATTCTCAAAACTAAGGACTATTCTTTTATTTATCTTTATTTTTATCAAATCTCATATTAAGGACCATTCATCTTTTAATAATTGGGCTGTTCACTTTATTATAGTACGTCTTCTTGTCTTTTTAACAAAATCAATCGTATATTTATGTTCATTATACGATCGTACACAAGAAGGTGGGAGACAGTTGTGACGTGTGGCTATATTGACATTAAGATATTGACCAATTATATCTTGACTCATACTAATCTCCACTTGTTTACTTTAATTATGGTTTTAATTTTTGATACAAAGTTTTATTTTTAATTTTGCGATCCAATTGTTTTTTTTTTTTGGTGATAGACTACAAAAAGAGGTATGTAATATTCTGAAAAAATAGAAAAGACTGAACTCCATTGACGATCCTATATCAAAATTCTCAGAAGCAGATCCCAAATATAGATGCAGTGCAGTTGTAGGCAAACAAAAAAATATGACCCGAACATTCTTTCATTTTGTAACCCTACGTAATATTACAGATCTTATGATTAAGATAGCTCATTGCATTAATAATCTAGATATAGGGATACTAGCTATTGGTTTATATATAGTCAAGAAATCGACATATGATGAATTAATTAATATTGGGACTTCGAAAAAAAAAAGATAAGTTAATGTGGGATATGAACCTAATGTTTAATGATAATAAGAACATAAAAGCAACCTTAAATCAATACAACCTTCTAATAAATTTATATTCACTACGATCTATATAACAGTAGCGCTCAAGTCCAATAAAAATTGTGATACGTAATGTACGTATAATGTATATATCAAGTAGAATATTACATATATCTGTTATTTTTTTAATACCTATGCTCAAAATTCCACAACAGATCTGTATAAAAACAAACAAAAAACTCCACTCAGAAAACACATAATTGTATAAGATAAGCTAGCAGAAGTAGAGTAACTAGGTAATCTAGCTAGAAAAAGAAGTAGAGTAAATAACTTTACAGAAAAAAAGGTAGAGTAAAAAGAACAACGAAGAAAAACATGAAATGAGTGTTGTAACAACTAACAACCATGAGATTCACGAATGCCACACAAGACAGTTAAAAAAAGTGAGTAAAAAGTCATTGCGGGGAAAAAGAGAGAGTAAGAAGTCAAATATTTCATTAAAATGGCAAGAAACCAAATTATCTACTACGCAAAAGTTAAATTTTAAGTTTTTAACTAAATAGGAAAGTAATATATTTATGATGAAAAATGGCTTTCCACAGTGTCCCCACCATGCTAATGAAATGAAACAACATAGAATAGATGAAATGAGTGACGGAAAAAAAAAATAAACGTTGATGGTATTTATTCATTTCTATACAAGATATGTTTAAATAAATTGCTTACAAGTGACAACAAAATTACTAGTGAAATAAAGGATATCCATTTTACAATCAATGATCAATACTAAAGCCGATAATAAAGATATGTAGGTAAAACATTTTTTTTTGCATTGAAAAAATAATAAAACAGCACTTAGTAGTTAATCAGTAGTAGTAAATTAAACTAATTAAATCTGCTGAACATCATTGATTATAAAATAGAAGCAATAATCTTTGATAGGAGCAGTAATGATTGATAGGAGCAGTAATTATAAATCTGCTGAATATCAAGTTTCAGCTAAAGTTTTTAATATTCCGAATGAGAAAATAATTCTTTATCACAAGTTACAGTAAAATATGTTCATTGTTTTCACCATATAAATCCAATAAACATTTTCACTGAATTGTTTTGTGGAAATGAATAAGTATTTTTTACTAAGGAGTGTGTCCTTTTGGTCAACAAACACATTCACAGTCTCTCTTTCTCAGTCACAGACACAGTCTCTATAGAAACAAATTAAATTCCTAGGTTGCCCTTTTATGCCCACATTCTGAATATATCCCACATAGACAACAAGACACAAATGGAAACCCCACTCATCATTCTTGTATTTTTCCTTTTTTTATATTAATAATAGAAAGTAAATCTATTAAATTAAGAATTTCATATCTTTCACTCATTTATAAACACTTTCACACAATTATCTACTTAAAAAAAATCATTTAATGATTTCGTACTAAGTTTGTGAACTGCTTATGTCATGAATGATTTCCCTCTCCCCAAATTATAATCATATGGGTGGTTACTGGTTAGTTCACAACACGAATTATATACCACTCAAAAAAAATCTTAAAATACCAAATTTTGATTACGTGGAATAGTTGATACTATAGAATAGTAGAAAATATTATAAATTAAGGAAAGGAGAAAACAGACGAAGACCTCTTCCACACAAGAACCCAACAATTCACTCAAAAAAAATTTTGAGGTGAAAGTATGAAAGCAGGAGACATAAAAAAAATTGAAAAATAATGGGATTATTTTTTTTAATTTTTAGAAAAGGTGTAAAATAATTATATTAAATAAAATCCCTTTATGAAGAGCGTGAGTTATACGCACCAATGAGAAGGAAGTGAGAGAGTCTAACATCCAATGCTTTGTTTCCGTTCTCGTACGACGTGGGACTCTGGTCTCACCTTGTTCCTATCAAACGTTCCATTCGATGATATATTTAACTCCACGCGCTTACAACAAGCGCGTGAGATTCACTCTTTTAAAACTCTTGTCTCCCTTATTTTCTTCTCCTCTCTCTCTCCCTCTTCTTTGTTCTCTCTCTCCTGTCTCTTTCTTCTCTTTGAATTTTCTTCAGAGTTTTTTTTTTTTAAAACGATCAGTGAAGAGAGCACAGAGAGGAAACAGATTTTTTTTTTTTTTTTAATAGATAGAAAGAGAGGAAGTGAACTCTTTTGTTTTTGTGCCGTCTCATTTACACCATGAGAAATCACCGGAGCTCCGAATATCTCCGGCCGTCGGCGAATTTCCCGTATGAAATTTAACGGCTTTTCGTTTGAATAGAAGGGACTAACAACGACTAAAAACTAAGAATCTCGCTTAAAGGTTTCAACTTTTTTTCATTTTCCGGGAAAGTTCTTCAATTTTCTACTCCGAGTAAATTTCTAGAATTTCTCTGATTCTCTGCTCAATTCAACGAGAGGAGGGTTTGTTTCAAGTTTTTGACTTTACTACAATGGCGACAACGACGAACGCGACGCAATCGCAGTCACCGCAACCGCCATTACCGTCGGCAGAAGAATTAGCGTCCAAAGCGTTACAGAAGCGTTACGAAGGATTAATGATGGTGAGAACAAAAGCAGTAAAAGGCAAAGGCGCGTGGTACTGGAGCCATCTCGAACCAGTCTTACTTCACAACACCGACACTGGTCTTCCCAAAGCCGTCAAGCTCCGTTGCTCCTTATGCGACGCCGTTTTCTCCGCCTCTAACCCTTCACGAACCGCCTCCGAGCATCTCAAACGCGGGACTTGCCCAAATTTCAACTCTTTACCAAAACCCATCTCCACAATCTCTCCCTCTCCTCCTCCTCCTCCGCCGCCGTCAAATCGAAAACGCAATTCCTCCGGCGGAAGCTCCGTCGCCGTCGAGGCTCCTTCTCCGTTGAATCATCACCATCCAGTAGGGTCTTATCACGTGACGCCTCTCACCGTCGTTGATCCGTCGAGGTTCTGCGGCAGAGATTTGCAGTACTCTGCGTCTTCTCTGCCGCAGCAGCCGCATTTGATGCTTTCCGGTGGAAAAGACGATTTGGGTCCTTTAGCTATGCTTGAAGACAGTGTGAAGAAGCTTAAAAGCCCCAAAACTACGCAGACGCAGAATCTAAGCAAAGCCCAGATAGAATCGGCGCTTGATTCTCTCTCCGATTGGGTTTTCGAATCTTGCGGCTCTGTTTCTCTATCTGGTCTTGAGCATCCAAAGTTGAGAGCTTTTTTGACGCAAGTTGGTTTACCGATCATCTCAAGGAGAGATTTCGTCGCCGGAAGGTTGGATTTAAAGTACGATGACTCGAGAGCAGAAGCTGAATCGAGAATCCACGACGCAATGTTCTTCCAAATCGCTTCAGACGGATGGAAATTCGAGAGCTCCGGCGAGAATCTCGTGAACTTGATCGTAAATCTTCCCAATGGGACGAGTCTGTACAGACGAGCCGTGTTCGTGAACGGAGCTGTGCCGTCAAACTACGCAGAGGAAGTTCTGTGGGAGACGGTAAGGGGTATTTGTGGAAATTCACCTCAGAGGTGTGTTGGCATTGTTTCGGATAGGTTTATGAGTAAAGCGTTGAGGAATCTCGAGAGCCAGCATTCATGGATGGTGAATCTCTCTTGTCAGTTTCAAGGATTCAACAGTTTGATCAAAGACTTCATAAAAGAGCTTCCTTTGTTCAAATCCGTCTCTCAAAGCTGCTCTAGGCTAGTAAGCTTCATCAACAATACGGCGCAGATACGTAACGCTCTGTGTAAGTATCAGTTGCAAGAGCAAGGAGAATCAAGAATGCTGCATTCGCCTTTGGAATGTTCCTCGTTTGAGCCATTGTATAATCTCCTCGAGGACGTGCTTAATTCCGCTAGAGCGGTTCAGTTAGTGACGCATGATGATGCTTGGAAAGTTGTTCTAATGGAGGATCATTTGGCTAGAGAGGTTGGTGAGATGGTCGGTGATGTCGGGTTTTGGAACGAGGTAGAAGCGGTTTACTCGCTGTTGAAGCTCGTTAAAGAGATGGCTCGGAGAATAGAGGAAGAGAGGCCATTGATAGGTCAATGCTTGCCTCTTTGGGACGAGTTGAGATCAAAGATCAAAGATTGGTACGCAAAGTTCAATGTAGTTGAAGAGAGGCAAGTAGAGAAGCTCGTTGAGAGAAGGTTCAAGAAAAGTTATCACCCGGCTTGGGCTGCAGCGTTTATACTTGACCCGCTTTACTTGATAAGAGACAGCACCGGAAAGTATCTTCCTCCGTTTAAATGCTTGTCGCCGGAGCAAGAGAAAGATGTTGATAAGTTGATCACAAGGCTTGTGTCTAGAGACGAGGCACATATAGCCATGATGGAGCTTATGAAATGGAGAACAGAAGGGCTTGATCCGGTTTATGCACGAGCCGTTCAAATGAAGGAGAGAGACCCGGTTTCAGGGAAGATGAAGATAGCTAATCCGCAAAGCAGTAGACTTGTTTGGGAGACTTATCTTAGTGAGTTTAGGTCATTGGGGAGAGTTGCTGTTAGGTTGATTTTCCTTCATGCGACTTCTTGTGGGTTCAAATGCAATTCCTCTCTTTTGAGATGGGTAAACTCGAACGGTCGATCACGTGCAGCCATGGATCGAGCTCAAAAGCTAATTTTTATATCAGCTAATTCCAAGTTTGAAAGGCGGGATTTTTCAAACGATGAAGAGAGAGATGCTGAGCTTCTCACTATGGCAGATGGTGAAGATGATGTGTTAAACGATGTTCTCATAGACACATCCTCGGTGTGACTTGTTAATTTTTTTTTAGTTTTTTTCATTAGAACTTGGCCATTTTGTTAGGATTGCTTGAATTCTTTTCTTTTTTTTTTACAACCCTTAATTCAATTTCTACTTGGCTCCTCTAGGAGGTGAGAAAGAGAGCCATATCATTGTGTTTCTTTAGCCTATCGATTTTTCCAGTGTCTTTTTTGACTGTAGCAATGATCTTGAGACTGGTTTTGGATAAATACAAGTGATTCTTGTAAAGTTTCTTGTCTTTATCATATTACCATTTAAAACTTCCAATGTTTCTGCACAAATTTTTGGCTTTTGAGTAGCAATGAAATCTAATGTGAAACGACTTCTATTTTGGTTTCTTCTCTTGTCGTAATCATCAATCTATTGGTTCAAAAGCTCAAAGGTTGTAGTTAAAGAACATTAATGGAACATTAATGGCATCAACACGACAGCTTCATCTTCTCTATTGTAGTACATTGTAATGATCCCTTTATCTGTCTCTTTTGTTCTTTTTTTCGTTAACGTTAATATTCTTTAATCATGACTCGAACCAATGTCTTTCCATTTCAAGAAATTGACTTCATGAAAAAAAACCTTTTAGTTTTAATAAAAATTTCACGTTCTTTCTTCATCATAACATGTAAGTTTTCAGTTGATGTCGACGACGAAAGATGTAGACCTTTTTGTCATCCAAGAACATAACCGGGTTTTGGATGTTCGCTTTCACCGCCTATATGATTATGATTATCTATCTATTTATCAATCTAGACTGAGTTACATCCTTTTTCTACATCTTTTCTAAAAGAAAAGTGGATCCCCACAACGAAAGCAAGTAGTGGGAGGTTCTTGCATCAAAATCAAAGCTTTTTTTGATGTTATGTATTGAAGTTGTGTAAGTGAAACTGTCGAAGTTAGAAGAACAATCTTTAAAACACTAAACCCAAAATCCACAACCTTGTTTTTGTTTTTGTTCGTTGAGAATTACAAAAAATGATTTGATTTTCATGGATAAAGTTCCAAGATTCAGTCCTTGTGTGTTTTTGTGTGTTTAGTTACCCATAATTTGTACTGTTGTGAATGGTAAAAGAGGTCAAGTCTTTTGTCCTTTTTCCCCAAGCTCATGATTTGTACTATTTATGATCCTTTTTAGATTAGAAAAGAGAATTATTCTTTTTTGAAAACCCATGATTTTACACTCTTGTAAAAAAATGGTATAGTAAAAGAATTTAAAAGTGAACTTCTGTTCAAAAAGTTTTCCTTGTTGTATATCTTTTGATATGCAAATCTAACCTCCATAATATTCATCATAGCTTTTTATCAATAGTACTGAACTTTGAAAATTTAGGGATAAAAATAGCATAACTGTACTGACTGGACAGCTAAAGTGAAATTACACAAATTAAGTAACAACAAAACCACCAACAAACAAAAATATAATAAATAATAAATTAATGAATGACTTAATAAAAAAATGTTAAGAAAGTAAAAGAAAACACATTCATTTTGGATGGTGTTTTACCAGACAATAGATAAATCTAAGTACTCTCCTTTTTTTGTGACAATGCCTAGTCAACAACCATTTTCTTACGGACATATATGTATTTTTTTTTCTCTCGACATCTTACAGATGTAAATGCATGCATATATTCTTTATTAAAAGATAGTATTACTATTTTTTCAACTGATGATTATCTATCAATTTGAAAGTGTGGAGAAATAATTGTTACTGAGTGCAAGGGAATTCGTTTGCTTTTGAATTATTTCATCAAGGAATCATTTTTACTTGCCCAAAGGAGGGGTAAAATAAACCTATAAAGTATATTTCAATAATTATACCCCACCAAGAGCATATTATAATGAAAAAGAATACACTTTATTTTTGTTTTGATAACTTTATACTTGATTGGTATTAGATTCATCTTACCCACCTCCATTAGCTGTTGATCTCAAGAAAATTCAAAACTCATAACTACACAGAAAGTTTGGCTAAAAAACATATTGGATCATTCAAATACATTAATATCAGAATTGTCTAAGAAATACTACAACTTTTAAGAGATCATCAGATGAATTTTTTAGGTTTTGTTTTCTAATAATACCATAAATTAAAAATGCCATTATATCTGTATTATGAATACGACTATGAACAATATCTTTTGATTAAAGATGACTTATTCCATTCCAAACCAAAAGATACAAGTAAAAATGATTTATTGAAGATTTATGCAGAAAGCGGTTATATATATATGATCAAAGGATCAATAGTCGAATCACAAATTAATTTTCGGAATCTGTGAAAGAATTAGATGTTCATTTTATCTGTTAAAACAAATGATCAAAGGAAAAACAAATGAAAAAATAGATTAGAGTTTGTTTTATTATTTTGTTGCAATCATATTTTTCCAAAAACATCGACATTATGGAAACTGTATTGCTGACATAAAAAAAAAAATGCGTAGACGCCAAAGAAAGAAGTAAAAAAGTTACGACCTCAAAAAAGTAGTTAGGCATTATTGATTTGGTATTTTGGTGGTAAGACAGAATTTCCTGTCGGCAAATGCTGACTTCTCACCAAATCTCTCTCTCTCATTATTTGTATCTGTTTTTAATTAGTTTTAATATTTATTGTTGCTTAAAAAGATTTTAAAAGTTGAAAAGAGAAATTATAATGATATGGTACAGAACAATCTTTTTGTAATACACAAGAATCTCGTCCTCTCCCAATGCTTATTCATCATTATACAAACCTCCGTTTTTTATATAATATAACAAATAAAGTAGATTCGTTTTTGACATGTTTTAAACAAATTTAGGATCTAACTCGTTATATTAATTTTATTTTATTTATATATACTATGAATATTGTTTTATACAGATGACCATTTTTCAACAGGTAATGATATTAGCTTAAAACAGGAGTGGCTTTCTTAGCCTATTATGATATTTTTACATGGTAAATCGTCTAATCACTGTTTTCAGATATAAATAATGATGTACGATATCTACAATATATCAAATTTGATTACGCTTATGATCCTGATATGTGGCATGATTAACAGAGATTTTTGCTCTTCTGTAAAGATTATTGGTTATTAGTATATCCCCTCTAATTTTATTTAATAAGATTGGATCTATTTAAACATTTTTTTCGAAAATTTTATTATGCATAAAAGGTATAGTTGGTAATCTGATTCTCGACCAAAAAAAAAACCTTCATCGGCTATGTAGTTGTATGCATGAAGCGTAATAGATGATAGCCTCTGTAAGAAAACTGTAGGAAAAACGGCGTCGTTTACCTGACAAGCTCATCTGTCTTCTGGCACGTGCGGTCAAACATCCCAAGTTTGACTGGATTATCATTGGAATTTGTTTGCATTGCTGATGCGATTGTCCCTCTCTGAATGACGTCAAAGAATCTCTTAGTTTTTTGAAGAACATATAACCTAATATTAAAATATTTGCAACAGATTTGGACAGAAATTATTGTATTTATTTATGAATCAAATAATTAATAGGTAACGTAAAGAATAGTAGATATATGTCCCGTATTTTTAAAAATGTTTGTTTAGAAACTAGTGGTATTTTATTGATCATATATACACATATAATTTATTTGTTTGTGTTTATTTTAATGTTGTTGAGGTGGGTCCACGATCCAGAATACTAACTTAATAAGTCGAATGTTATTTGATACATAGGGTATTCAATACGTAGGGTATAATCCATACATAATATACAATCGGGTTTCTTAGGAGTCCAAATTGTTACTCCATGTTTTTGTATTATTAAATTGTTAAAATAGAAATATAGAATATTATTTGAAAAGAGAGACCATTATTACTTACGGGGGTTTGATATGAAATGCATGATGATAAAAAGAGATTATGTCTCTTTTGAATTATGATTTCGAGTAATAATATTATAAACATTAGATTTTCTTATGGAGCATGTGATGGAATTATATCCAAGGTTTCCATGTTTGTAAGCAAATCATGAATCAACACTATCGGTTAGAAGACTATAATACAAAATAATAATTATAATCTCATAAACCCATGACCAAAAGAAAAATCTCATTAACACCATAAAAGCATAAACTAACATCGTGTAATCATGAAATAGCAGAGCTTACCAATCGAAGCTTAAGGTTATTCTTTTTTTATAAAAAATTATATAATTTATTAGGTATATTTGAATATGGATCATGGTACATTGACGACATTATAAGTATTATTATACTACATGTCTTGGCCAAATCATCTCAATTTTTTGTTTAAGAAAATGATTCTTAATAAATACAAAAAGTGGTATATTTATCTACTTAACCCTTAAAAGCCAATAGTTACAACCCCAAAATTATTGAGAAAATATAACAATTCAGAATATATATTTTTTTCGGCAAAGTGAATTTTATTAGCTTGAACTAATATAGTCGGAATACAACGTAACAATTCAGAATATATATAAGTTAAACTTTAATAAAACTGTAATTTTTATTAAGAAATGATGCGGAGCATGTTATAACAAAGCTATAATTAAGAGAGTGACTGAGAATCTACTCACTTTTATAACTGATATTTGTTTTTGAGACAAATCACAATCACTTTTTTCTTAATTAGGTAAGGAAGATCCTACTAGTTTGACAAATATATGAATTTAAGTTAGTTTAAAAAGAAAAGAAAAAAAAAGTTTCTACTCCTCGACCACTTGACACATGCAATTTTTGTTCCAAAGTGGGATACTTCGAGACTCCATGCATTAGTGTTTCTTTTAAATTAGTTATAGGATAGATCTCAATATGAAGATGTCTAGAAAATATTGTCAAAGGCTTTATATCCCAATAACAATGCATTCTGAATTTTATGGCTCCACCAAACTATGAACGACAATATTCGTTGCCTCATCACTTAGAAAGGAAAAATTCAAAAATTACTGAACCAAGTAAACAGAGTTACACAGCTATAAGCAGTTGCGTTTTGAGTCTTTTGACACTACAAATTAAGTGAAGACACTACACAACTACATTTGTTGAATGTATTGTGGAAATGCTTGAGCTATCTAAAAGCATTGGCCACCAAACCCAAAAAAGCATTAATTGGTTTTATTCAACAAACCCAAAAAAAAAGCCAGAAGTTCGGCCCAAACAAACACAAAACAAGGCTATCTAATTCCGAAACTGGCGGTTTTGAACCGGGAAATCACGAAGTAACGCCTTTAGACCGGACTATTTAAAAGTAGGCAGATAACCACAAAAAAGTTCCGAACCGTGTAACCAAACCGTTGAATTTAAACAAACCGGAATTTGGGAGCCACGCAAAAAATTTAGGGCCTTCTTCTCGTAATCAACATTGACATCGGAAAAATTCGGAAATCTTCAGGCCGAGAAAAAATGGCGGCAATCAGGACGATGACGAATATGATCCTTCGCCAAGTTATCCATCACCCGCTTCTCTTTCACTCATCATCTAAAACTCTTCAATTCGTTTTGCCATCCCTCCGTCGCACTCCCCGGAATGTTCCGGTTCTCTCAAATTCCCGATTCGGATCCTTCCGATGTGCGGCGTCGACCTCCGGTGGAAGCGACGGTGACCGGAAAGTTTCGTCTCGGTTGTCTCAGGTGCAACAGATGCTTCATGAGGCAGAGGAGCGGGCTAATTCCGCCGGCAATGAGCCTATTCCTCAAATCACTCTAGTTAAGCTTTTTTACTTCACCCATCTACTAGTTTTCCGGGAATTTCAGAATTTCAGAAATATAGTTTTGCGGGAATTCCAGAAAATTTCTTGATTAGAAAATCAGGAAAGTGAGGATAGTTTGATTAAAAGAAAATGGGTTTAGTTTGTTTCTATGAAGAACTCTACTTTCTGATGACTCTTACACATTGTATAGAGCCTGTGTGCAATCGTATACATGATTCTCTCAAATCGATTCAATTAATCACCTGCCTTCGTTAATTATGTTGTTTGTGTATATAATTGCTCTTGGTTGAATTGTTTTGTAGATTAGTAAAAGCATAGTTATATAGAATTATGTTTAGTATACTGGTAAGATGATGTAAACAGTTGGGATTTGATGTGTTTATAGTTTCATTTCTATCTTCTGTTTTGTTACTTTGCAGACCATGTTACACTTAACTTTGCTAGAAGCGGTGGTCCTGGAGGCCAGAACGTGAACAAAGGTGTGACCTTTATTTTTTGCATTTTAGCTTTTTGACTCAATGCTTGTACTTCCTTCTTATGTACCAATTCACTGTTTTTTCTTTCCTTCAGTGAATACCAAAGTAGATATGCGCTTCAATGTGAAAAACGCATACTGGCTAAGTGATAGGATCAGAGAGAAAATCATACAGACGGTTTGTGTTTTACTCTATTAACGCTACATAACTATGAATGCGAGTTTTATCTCTATCATGTTCTGTGGAGCAAGTTCAAATGGTTATGCGTTGTGTAAGCTTGCTTTTGTTGTTTGTTAACAGGAGAAGAATCGGATCAACAAGGACGGAGAACTTGTGATATCTTCAACCAAAACCAGAACGCAGAAGTCAGTAAACCTAAAACTCTTGTCTTTCTTGTTCCATTTTCAAGGAAACTCCGTTTCTGATAGTATGTTTTATTGCAGAGGCAACATCGACGATGCACTTGCTAAATTACAGGTAAGATACCAAATGACTCTATTGAATGTCCCTGTCTTTGGTCATGGTGTTTTTTCCTCGTTCTATATAATGCCGATATGTTTTGGTCTAATGATCTAATCATACAAAACTTAACAGGCGATAATTGATGCGGCTTCATATGTTCCACCACCACCATCAGAAGAACAGAAGAAGAAAATTGTTAAGCTGTAAGAATCAACCATACCATTACTTCTTTCCTTGATCCCATCTTTCTTCCTTCCAATCTTTAAATCTTTACCTGGTGAATTGTGACATTTTCAGGGCTGCAAAAGCTGACAATAAACGACTTAAAAGCAAAAAAGTTATTTCGGACAAGAAAGCTGCGAGAAGAGACCGTAGTAGTTGGGATTAAACTTCAAACCATACATACAAATGGAGTCAAGGTTGATTCTAAAGCTTTAACTTAGATGATTATTATGTCATTTCCTTGAAATTCAATGTAATTGTAACACAACAATCAAATCTTCCAATAAATATTGCAATATATTGGGTTTTATGTACAAATCACTCTCATACAAATCATAAACACGGAAAATATCAAACATATCACTCCACACTGTTTTTTCTCTGTATAGTCACTTTCTAATAACATGTTCTTCTCCTGATCTTTGATCAATATGCTTGATCCATTTTCTCTTGCTGTTGTTATCACTCTTCCCAGAGCTTCTCGCCGCCGCCACATGAGCGATTTCTAGTCCACCGGAAACCGGAAGAGTCACCGTTCTCACAACTTTCCGGTCACTAAAAGCTTTTGTCCAACTGAAACACGAAGTGCTTCTCCTGTAACCGCTTCTGCAGACCACAACCGCTCCTCGGCTACCAAACGCAGCGTTTCTCAAAACGTTTGCTGCGAATTCCTTTTGATCCCAATCAATTACCAAGAAATCGATACCTTGTAGCTTCTGCATCGTGTTCTCGGTTGCTTCTTGTTCCTCGTTCATAACGATTGTCTCCGGCAAGTTGGAGCAAGATTGTTGTCTCATGGCTTGAAGATAAGCGTTTTCTGATCTCGCGTTTGGTACAATACATATGTGTCTTGCGTTTGTGTGTTGTCTCGCTACGTTTAAACCAACGCTTATGGCTATGGTTTCTCCTTCTGACCATGTTTCCACGATCAGAGTCGCGTTCCATCCCGCCGCCATCGCGGCCACTAGCTCCGCCGATCCCGGCGTTGCAAGACTCTCGCACTACACAAAAATTACCCAAAAATCAAAAACTTTACAAATTGTAAACAAAGGACCAAAACGTGCAAAGATCAAACATCTTCGTCTTTGGAATCTCCAAAAACGTGCAAAGATCAATCTCAAATTTCTCGAAAGTATTGTCAAATTTAGAGAATTGCGTTCTTGAGAAATGGTGAAAATATCAAAAGAACCTTCCTTCGTGGCAAAGCATCAATTTTTGTTTTTTAATAAAATTTTATGATTTTGAGAACGGTGCGAAACTCTTTAACGGAATCATATGAACCCTACCGATTTAACGGTGTCGATGTAAGCCTTTGATGCTGTTTCCGGTGACCAAATAAGTTTCATCTTCTTCTTCTTTTGTGTGTGTTTCTTCTAACTTGTTCTTTGGGTTATGGAGTGTAGCGTAAAACCTCCAAACGATGTTTGCTTTTATAAGAATAACACAGAGACATAAGAAAAGTCTTGTGTTGGAAAAAGAGTTCCGCGTTACAGTCAGACAATGCCCCTTATACTTCTGGTTTATTTTGTTATAGCCCAATTATTCTTGAAAATAATCAAGTATTACCCATAAGGTTTTACTTTTTACGATTTTATCAATCAAACTTTAAATTAAAATCAAAACTAATCTCCATTGCAACTTAATAAAGTATTTGGTAGACATTATACTAGTTTTTAATATCAGTTTAATGATTATTTATCGAAAACTTTATTCACCTACAATGTTTGCATTATTCCGATCGTTTGACTATTCATTATTAATAAAGTAATCATGTTATATACTTTTTAATCTGTGTTTCTTTTTTATTAGTTAACTAGGATCCAAAGTTAAAGGGCCTCTAATCTCTGAATTTACAATTGCCATACAAACCGCAACAATATAATAAAGAAAACTTTGTCAAGCAAAATCTATTTAGGTCTTTGACAAGCAAAAAGTGGACTTTGTGTGTCCTGTATATTTAAAAATTCAGCAGTTGTGACTTTTGAGTATGAAGTAGTAATTAACATCCAAAAACATTGACATGGTATGGAAAAACAGCATAAGGGTTGAATCTGTAAGACACCATAAAACGTGGGGTCAAAAATTAATAAACCCTAAAGATGATTTATTCCCTGCTTGTTTTCTTGAAGATAGGTTGTGTTGTTAAATATCGTTGACATGTTGTCCAGGAGAATCCGACGTGTTAAAGTTTTGGATTTGGAATAACGAAATTAGACTAATTAATCTTTAATTAGTAGTCGGAACCGACTTAAAATTATTATATTTAACAAAAAATCTTTAAATTTACAATGCTTTGGTACAATAGTTACTAACTATATATCCCCAAATGAATTGACTTGGTACTATGTATATTAGTATTTATAAAATATATTCCACGTACTATGCAAAGTTGTTGCCTTGTTGGTGATTATTTAATAACTTTCATAACAAGTTTTTATTGTATAATAAAGGTGTTTGTTATTTGGATTAAGTTAATGATATTTTCCACCACCCACGTCCTTTGTTAAACGAAAATCAGACCGATTCTTCCGTCGCTGGTTTTGGATTTGGTCGGCTACTCGTTTTGGACATATATTTGCCGAATAATCAATAAAGTTTTGATCCTATTCATACACAACTTATAAAACATGTAGTATATCGATTTTTTTTTTTTGAATTGACATTTAGTATATAGATTTAAGTTCCACTAGAAACAAGAAATTCGGTTTGGTCATCCTAAACGTCTCACCAATTATCAATAATCGGTTTACGATTTTAACTAAAACATAACAATCGGTTTATGATTTACAAAAGTACTAATATGAAACTCTTATCGAACGTGACAATAAGTTTTCACCATACGATCTTCGGGATTCACCAAACTGGAGGGCAGTCTTCAGTTCTGGTTCGCCACAAGATAGAAAACTCTTCAAATGTATCTTATAAAATAGCTTCGCATCTTTCTTTTTGATTTTGATGTAAAAACGTTGTTTTTTTGTTTTTGAATCAATTTTACATTCAATTCAAAAAAAAAAAAAAACTCTTATCGAACGTGTAGACTGTAGAAGATATCTTACCAATTATGAGAGATGTATTATGTATATATATATATATATATAAATCGTATACGTACAAGCAACGGCCGGGATGTATATAAAGTAATATATATACGTGCACATATGATAAACACACAAATATGAACTCAAAAACAGCTGTTTTACTTGGTCGTACAAAGTTGATGCAAGATGTTGCTTTCGCATATGAAATATTAATGTTTTTTGTTAGGTGGATGTTTTCTTTTTGATATTTTTTTATGTAGATACAACTTACAATATTTTTTTTTTTTTTTGATAAAGGATACAACTTACAAGATTGCTAAAGTTAGTTTCTTCATACTTGCTTATCGATCTAGTTAAATTAGCAAAGAAAAGATTGACAACTAATTTTTACAAAATCAATTGGATCGATATATTAGATAACTTTTTTTTATTAAAAAACACTTTTTTTTGTTTGATAAAACACTTACTTTTTTTTTGTTTTACATCTTAAAATTTAGTAAAACTATTTTTTGCCTATGCAAATGATGACGACCATATGGTACGTAAAAAAAAACAATAGTGTTCTACCAAATTTTTTGTATAAAAAATCCGTCTACATTGTAGCAATTTTTGTATGTTATAGTTAATCAAATGATAATTTGGCGGTTCTTTAGGTAAAAATGGAGATAAAATACATTAGTCGCTCTTGTGCGTCCCTTTTCATTTAAACAATCTAGACATATACTGATATACCCTGACTATGTCCCCAAGTTGTATTATGTGGTTTCCAATTGGTTAGAATAATACATTGAGGTTGATAAACAAGTGTAACTGATCACTGGTTTAATGCAAAGTTGAAATTGAGCCAAAAAAAAAAAAAAAAACAATCGAGAGATATACAAAATATACAATACTTTACATATGATAGTAAAGTGAGTTCTGTATTTGATTTGATTTGCAGACAAGTTTTCCTCATTATTAGTACTTCTTATCACATGATGAATAATCATGAACGTTATAAGTACATACTATATATACATTGATTGTGCACTTTCTTGTAATACGAATTGTGATTGTTCCCCATAAATCAGTCCTAATAGTGGGACTAAGTCACGAGAAATTTTTTAGTTGTTCTTTCTCTTTTGAAAACGACCCTAGAAGTTTCGGTTAAAAGAATATTAGGTCTTGTTCCCCATTGATCTTTCCCACTTTCTCCAAATTTCTCTTCTATTGGATGATGAAATAATTTTTGATAAAATTCACATTCCACACTACAGTTGCTAGGTCTTTTTTTGTTTGTTTTTGTTAACTAGTGTCTGATAACACCAAACAAACAAATTATTTTTCCAAGAAAACATTTGAGAAAATTTTGAAAAAAAAATTGTTTAGTAAATGGGCCAGGCCCATATATTTGTGGATTGAATTTAGTTCTTTATGAAAACGCTGCGTTTCAATGAACCATTTATTTAGCTAAAAAAGAAGGCTTAACAACACTTAATGGTCGTCCGTCGTCGTCACTCACACAGCATAGCATGTCAACAGATACTAAAGAAACCCGACCCGAATCTACACCCGAAGACCCGGAAACCCGTTCTAATGTGGATCCATCCGGAGAAGCTCTCGGAAAGCTCACCGCCGGCGATAACGACGTCATTTCCGATGCGTCGGATACGGAGACAGACCTTTCGCAATCGGCGAGTCAATCGGAGCAAAATCTTGAAGACGGCCAAAACTCACTTGACGACAATTCGCCATTTACGGAGCTTCAACCTACGCCTCCTCCTCCTCCTCCAGGCACAACAATCGAAACACGCATCTCGGAATCACTCGGTGAAGAATCTTCCGATCTGGTGGCAGAGCAGCAATCGCAAAACCCCAATGCGGCGGAGCCTGGACCTAGGGCAAGAAAACGACGCCGTAGGAAACGTTTCTTCACGGAGATAAACGCGAACCCAGCTTTCTCCAGAAACCGTCGCAACAGCGTCGGGAAAGAATTGGATTCCGAAGCCCTAATCGCAATGTCTGTAGGGTTTCCAGTAAATTCGCTCACAGAGGAAGAAATCGAAGCAAATGTGGTTTCGATTATAGGAGGTAAAGAACAGGCGAATTACATCGTTGTGAGGAATCACATTATCGCTTTGTGGCGATCAAATGTCTCGAATTGGCTTACGAGAGATCACGCCCTCGAGTCCATACGCTCCGAACACAAAACCCTAGTCGATACAGCTTACAATTTCCTCCTGGAGCACGGTTATATCAACTTCGGGCTCGCTCCGGTCATCAAAGAAGCGAAATTGAGGTCCTTTGATGGCGTAGAGCCGCCTAATGTGGTGGTTGTAGGTGCGGGTCTTGCCGGTTTGGTGGCTGCTAGACAATTGTTGTCAATGGGGTTTAGGGTTTTGGTTCTTGAAGGTAGAGATCGACCGGGCGGGCGGGTCAAGACCCGGAAAATGAAAGGTGGTGATGGTGTTGAGGCAATGGCTGATGTTGGTGGAAGTGTTCTCACCGGAATTAATGGGAATCCGCTTGGTGTTTTAGCGAGACAACTCGGTTTGCCTCTACATAAGGTTAGAGATATTTGTCCTTTGTATCTACCTAGTGGAGAGCTTGTTGATGTTGGTGTTGATTCTAAGATCGAAGCATCGTTTAATAAGTTATTAGATAGAGTTTGTAAGCTTAGACAGTCGATGATAGAGGAGATTAAATCAGTAGATGTGCCGTTGGGAGAAGCGCTTGAAACGTTTCGATTAGTTTATGGGGTTGCAGAGGATCCGCAAGAGAGAATGCTCTTAGATTGGCATTTAGCAAATTTGGAATATGCAAATGCTACATTGTTAGGGAACTTGTCAATGGCGTATTGGGATCAAGATGATCCGTATGAGATGGGCGGTGATCATTGTTTTATCCCAGGTGGGAACGAGATATTTGTACATGCTCTGGCTGAGAATCTTCCTGTTTTCTATGGGAATACTGTCGAGAGCATCAGATATGGAAGCAACGGTGTTCTTGTTTACGCGGGTGAGAAGGAGTTCTACTGCGATATGGCTCTTTGCACGGTTCCTCTAGGTGTTCTGAAGAAAGGTGCAATTGGGTTTTATCCTGAGCTTCCTCTGAAGAAGAAAGAAGCGATTCAGAGACTCGGATACGGATTGTTGAACAAAGTGGCTATGTTGTTTCCATATAACTTTTGGGGCGAAGAGATCGATACGTTTGGGAGGTTAACTGAAGATTCAAGCACGAGAGGAGAGTTCTTCTTGTTCTACAGCTACTCTTCTGTCTCTGGTGGTCCATTACTTGTAGCCCTTGTAGCTGGAGACGCCGCAGAAAGATTCGAGACGCTGTCGCCTACTGATTCCGTTAATCGGGTCTTGCAGATACTACGTGGAATATATCACCCAAAAGGAATCGTTGTTCCTGACCCGGTTCAAGCTCTCTGTTCCAGATGGGGACAAGACAAGTTTTCGTATGGTTCTTACTCGTATGTTGCGGTAGGATCATCTGGAGATGATTATGACATATTAGCTGAGAGTGTTGGAGATGGAAGAGTGTTCTTTGCAGGCGAAGCGACTAACAAACAGTACCCAGCTACAATGCACGGAGCCTTTTTAAGCGGAATGAGAGAAGCAGCAAACATACTTAGAGTTGCTAGAAGAAGGGCATCATCATCGGCTTCAAACCCTCACCAGAGCTTCAACGACAAAGAAGTAGAAGAAGACGAAGAAGAAGAAGAAGAAGAAGAAGAAGACAGCTGTTTGGATCAGTTGTTCGAGACACCTGATTTAACATTCGGGAATTTCTCGGTGTTGTTTACTCCGAATTCAGATGAACTCGAGTCCATGTCATTGTTGAGAGTGAGCATCCAAATGGAGAAACCCGAATCCGGTGTTTGGGTTTACGGTTTAGTGACAAGGAAACAAGCTTTTGAGCTTGGTGAAATGGAGGGAGACGAGTTGAGAAATGAATACTTGCGTGAGAAGTTAGGGGTTATACTTGTAGAAAGAAAGAATCTTTCTCAAGAAGGGGAATCGATGATATCTTCACTTAAAGCTGCGAGATTGAATCGACAAATCTTCGATTAGTAGTAAATTAGGTTTCATATTGAAAATTTGTGTACTCAGCTACGTCGTCTTGTATTTGTAAATTGCTGTTCTTTGTTTTGTACTTTTTTAATCTTTTACCACATTTCGATGATTCACTCAACTAGGAAAAGAAAGCTTCACTATCATTTGAGTCTTTTGAGAAGTCAAATTTACTTTGTTTTTTATGTTTTATCTTGTTATAATATAATCACATAACCTTGGTATTTTTGGTTTAGTTTACGCTAAAAGAGCTTTTCCAATTAACATTTTAAAACTAAGCCAAATTAAACTTAGAAACATATCGACGTTGGTAAATTGTGAAATCGCATCCATATTGTAATGGGCTAGGCGCATTTATTTCGGCCATTTTATTTAAACGACGACGTATTGTATCAGTCTCTCCACCTCAATTTCAAAACGCTACACACAAATCGTTTAGTTTCATTGTACAGAAAGGCATAGAGGAGGAAATAGGAATTTGTCGTCGACAGAGACTCAGAGAGATCCGACCCGAAAACCCGTAAAAATCGAAAGATGGGCAAGGATGGTTTGAGCGACGACCAGGTGTCTTCAATGAAGGAAGCCTTCATGCTCTTCGACACCGACGGAGACGGAAAAATCGCACCATCGGAGCTCGGGATCTTAATGCGGTCGCTCGGCGGAAATCCCACAGAAGCCCAGCTTAAATCAGTCATCGCGACCGAGAATCTCTCGTCTCCGTTCGATTTCAACCGATTCCTAGATCTCATGGCGAAGCATCTGAAAACAGAGCCGTTCGATCGACAGCTCCGTGATGCATTCAAGGTGCTCGACAAAGAAGGCACAGGGTTCGTCGCTGTGGCGGATCTGAGGCATATACTCACTAGTATCGGCGAGAAGCTTCAGCCGAGTGAATTCGATGAGTGGATCAAGGAGGTTGATGTTGGATCCGATGGTAAGATCCGGTACGAGGATTTCATCGCTAGGATGGTCGCCAAGTGAGATCTGAATCTCCTAATTTTTGAATTTTATTTTGGTTCGAATTTTACTCCTTAGTTTTATTTATCTGTTGACTGGAACGAATCTTAGGGTTTGTTCGGAAATGTTAATTGGGGAATGATAAATGTCTTATCTTTATGCTTATTGTAGTTTATTGAGTTGAATTTGATTGATTTTGTTGGTGCTTGAACTTGCCTTCATGTTCTGCGACAAATCGTTCCTCTTTCAAGCTTGAATTTCGCATGTTCGACTCGATAAGCTCGTCTTGTTCATTAAATGATTGTTGTGTTGGGAGCTTAGGATCTTGAAATGATATTAGAGATCTTGTGTTTGATCTTCAGCTTTGATTTGTTCAATATCCTTGGGATTTTGTCTAATCATGAGCTGTTGGGTTTTCATGTTAAGTCACATATATTGGCAAGAAAGGATTATAAAATTGATGTGCAGATCATTGAAATACAGATCATCATGAGGAAGAAAGTGTCTCTCTATTCATCTTTATTGTGTTTGTGTGTCTTCTTCTTCATGTTCTGCATCAAACCGTTGCTCTTTGAGCTTGATTTTGGCTTTTCCTACACGATATTGTCGTCATGTTCATTTCTTCGTTGCATGGAATTTATCAGTGTGAGCTGAGAACTTGTGTGATCTTGCGTTTGATCTTCAGCTTTGTTTGTTTACTACCCTTGTAATGAAATGTATAAATCTGATTCTGCTCCATTCCAGAATACATGTATAACCAAGTACATAATAATATGCATTAGTGAATTTCCTAATTTGTCTCCCAAAGCGTATGGTGCAAATTCACCTAATTTTTTAAAGTTGATATTTTTGGGTTGTGTACTAAACAGTTGGTGTTGAATTTAGCACAAAAACCCGATACCGCTAAAGTTTAAACGATCAAAGACTTTGTCGAGTCTGGCCCAATTTGGCCCGTTTAATCTTTGGTGCCCAATATTATATAATTGACCCAATTAGGAAGCCCAATCACGTAAAGCAAGTGCTAGTTTGACCAAAATCAGATCTTCCTTTGATTAAAGATCAGGTCAAATTTCTCGGGCACGTGGGGACGCGAGAAGTCCAAACGCAAAAATGGTGGAGCACGTGCACCAACAAACAGATGTGTTGGATTCGTGAAGATCATCAACTCCAATAAACGGACAAAAAGCTTTCTTCACAAGAATGTAATCCAACTTGAGCTCGACGAGAGTTAACGAGAAAGAATACAACGAGCATTTTTTATTTTATTTCTACAAATTCCTTTGTGAATAAAATACGTAACATAAGCTCGATAAATCATAAATGCAACAAGAAGGTATATGTAATTAAACATTACCTTCATTGTTTGTGCTTTTAGATAGCCTAAAGATGTAAAAAAATGTAAGGATGCAAGGCTTAGAGATCGCTGGTTCGACTGGCTCTTGAGACGAAACTAATATTATATTATTTGGTTTCGAATTTAGGGAATTACGGGTTTCGACCCAGAAACTTTTGATAAAAAAGAAAGAAAAAAAAACGATATTGAGCTATATAATTAGTACTGAGACGTTTTTTAGTATAATATACATAGTTAGAGATATATTTCCCAAAGTATATAAAGTATATATTATTATAATCTTTGCAGTTACGTCTCCTTAATTACTGTATATTTTCTTCTTTTTACGTTCTACTCTATTCTGTATATATGAAGAGCTTTGCTCATCAATAATATTATATAATCCATAAACTTCATATGGTATATCATAAACATAATAGGGTATCAGAGCACCAATGGGTGTTTAACCCTTTTTTTTCAGCGGACACTTCTTCTTCTTTTTCTAATCCTTCTTCCTCTTTGTTTTCAGTGTTTTCTCTCCTCTGTCTCTCATTGCTTCCGACTCCACTACTAAAAAGAACCTCCATGTTCAACTTGCAAGATCCACAAAACACATTCCCTCCGTTAACTTGTCTAGTGTGACAAAGCTTACAACCCTGAATTATCGCATGTCGGGACGTCAAGTAAAGATGTTATTTGAAGGTCATGAGCTACAACAGTTCACTGAAAGATTTAGAGAAATTCCCTCTCAGAACTATACCAGTTGCTCAGGTAAATGGTCAATTAACAGTGTCTCGTGCCTTTGGAGACAAGGGCCTTAAGACACATCTAAGCTCAAAACTTGACATTAGAGATGCTATTGTAGAGGAGTCTGTATTGGCGCCACCTTGGAGCATATGCTGGATTGGAAGAGGAAACACCATTGACAATGATTGTTTGAGAGGGAATTTCTCTAGATCCGTCAATGAATTAGTGTAGTTCATAACCTTCAAGTAACGCCCTTACTTTACGTTCCCACATGAGATAATTCTGGGTTGTAAGCTTTGTCACACTGAACATATTAACGGAGAGAAGTGTGTGTTGGATAACTTGACCAAGTCTGAATCGTGAATAAGTCAAGCGTATTAGTCGGAGAAGAATAAGTCTTTTAGGAGTTAGTTTGTTTCCTAATTTCATTCCGTAAGTTTCTGTTTCACGTTTGTTCAAGCTACTATAAAGCTTCTGTAATTCTTTCTGATTCAATAACAAGAAATCATTCAGACTACAATCCTTTTCTAAGCTCTATTTGATTTCTAGTTCCCTTTATCTGGTATCAGAGCAAGAGATACACAAAAGTGAGTGTTGAGTGTCGGAGAGATGACGGACTGGAAATTTCTCGATGCCTGCTGTTCCAAAATTCGACGGAGACTACGACCATTGGAGCCTGGTGATGGAGAATCTTTTGCAATCCAAGGAGTATTGGAGTGTCGTTGAATCAGGAATTCAAGACCTAAGTGGGATCACAAATCCTACTCCTGCACAACAAAAGGCGTTCGATGAAGCAAAGCTCAAAGATTTAAAGGCGAAAAATTACCTCTTCCAATCAATCGACAAAGCCATGTTGAAGACCATTGCCCAGAAGGAGACATCCAAACAGTTGTGGGATTCCATGAAAATCAAACATCATGGAACATCTAGAGTGAAACGGGCACAGCTTCAAAGACTTCGGAAATCTTTCGAAACTCTGGAAATGAAGATTGGAGAAAGAGTAGAGGTGTACTTCGCGAGAGTCATGGAAGTAGCAAATGACATGCGAAATTGCGGAGAAGACATGACCGATGTCGCAATTGTTGAGAAAATTCTCCGAAGTCTTACGGAGAATTTCAATTTCGTGGTGTGTTCCATTGAGGAATCAAAGGACATCGATCAGCTGGCGGTCGATGAATTGCAAGCGTCTCTGCAAATTCATGAAAGCAAAGTGACAGAGAAGAAGCATGAAGAGCAGGCCCTGCAAGTTGAAAACGAACCAAAGAATGGTCGAGGACGAGGAAATTGGAGAGATAGAGGACGAAGCAGTAACAGAGGACGAGGGAGAGGCAGACCTTACGTGAATAGGTCGGCCATCAACTGCTTCAATTGTGGAAAGCTGGGTCACTACTCGTTTGAATGCACTGAGAAAGCAAACTATGTTGAGTTTGATGAAGAAGAGGAATTGTTGCTGATGGCTCACGCAGACATGAGTAAAGCTGAAGGCAAAGGAATATGGTTCTTGGATTCTGGGTGTTCGAATCATATGACTGGAGAGAAGTCATGGTTTACAGAGCTCGACGAGAGTTTCAAGCACTCAGTTCGCTTGGGAAATAGGTCGAAGATGATGGTTCAAGGAAAGGGAAAGATCAAGTTTGAAGTTGAGGGAATTATACAAGTAATAACTGATGTGTATTATATCCCTCAACTCACCAACAATCTGCTAAGTAACGGACAACTGCAGGAAAAACAGTTGAAGTTCATCATTGAGAATGGCAAATGCAGAGTTTATCATCGCCAAAGAGGTCTTAATTTGGAAACGGAGATGACGATAAACCGAATGTTCTTGGTTTATGCCAAAAACAAAGCAGCTTCTGAAAATTGTCTCAAGGTGGAAGAAGAAGATATGGGATCTTTGTGGCACAGAAGGTATGGACATCTCAACAACAATTCTATCCGAGTGATGCAGAAGAAGGGATTGGTAAAGGGTTTACCGATTCTGAAAAATGAAGACAAGGTGTGTACTGTGTGCAACATAGGAAAGCAGCAAAGGAACAAATTTCCAAAAAGGTGCAAATGGAGAGCATCGGATAAGCTTGAGCTGATTCATTTGGATCTGTGCGGGCCAATCACTCCATCTTCTCATAGTGGAAAGAGGTATCTAATGGTCCTTGTTGATGATTTCTCCAGAAAAACCTGGATTTATTTCCTTACAGAGAAATCGGAAGCTTTTGAAACATTCAAAG
Organism: Eutrema salsugineum; assembly: GCF_000478725.1. Taxonomy (NCBI): domain Eukaryota; kingdom Viridiplantae; phylum Streptophyta; class Magnoliopsida; order Brassicales; family Brassicaceae; genus Eutrema; species Eutrema salsugineum. Next base: position 1,394,046 of record NW_006256414.1, read on the forward strand.
TTTTCAAAAACTCGGTGGAAAAGGAAGCTAAGAGTGAGATACGAGGATTACGCACAGACCGAGGAGGAGAATTCACAAGCGATCAGTTCAATCAGTTCTGTAAAGACCATGGTATAAAGAGGCAATTAACAGCAGCATATTCTCCTCAACAAAATGGAGTAGCAGAGAGGAGAAATCGAACTATAATGAATATGGTTCGCTGTTTGTTGTCAGAGAAGGAGATGCCAAGAGAGTTTTGGCCTGATGCAGCCAGATGGACGGCCCATGTGTTGAACCGGAGTGTGACTAAAGCGATAAAAGACAAGGTTCCTGAAGAGAGGTGGTCAGGGATCAAGCCCAAGGTCGACTATTTCAGAGTGTTTGGATCCATTGCTCACGTTCATGTTCCAGTGCAGAAAAGGATTAAGCTTGATGATCGCAGCTACAAATGTATTCTGCTTGGGGTCAGTGAAGAAAGCAAGGCGTACAGGTTGTTTGATCCAGTTAAAAAGCAGATTACTATCAGCAGAGATGTCATATTTGAAGAAAATGGCAAATGGGATTGGGATTTAAACACAACAGATCAGAAAGAACTCGCCTGGGGAGATGACGGAGTCATTAACGGAGATGAAACAGATGATGAAGCAGACCCAGAAACTGCAAACAATCCAGAAAATACAGAAGAAGAAGCCGAGGTGGAGGAGCAGATAGAGGAACCAGTCGAAGCTCCAATAACAGCGACTCATGAGGTTGGAGAGCAATCAAAAAGATCAAGAAGAAAGCCTGGGTGGATGGATAACTTTGTAACCGGCGAAGAAGTAAGCGATGATGATGCTTTGATAAACTTTGCTCTCTATATAAGTAGTGATGATCCAATTCACTTCCTGGATGCTGTGAAAGAACTGAAGTGGAAAGAAGCCATGAACCAGGAGATTCAATCCATTGAGAAGAACCATACGTGGGAGTTGGTGAAGCTGCCACCACAAGCAAAGAAGATAGGCGTTAAATGGGTTTATAAAACCAAACTGAATGAAGAGGGAAAGGTGGATAGGTGCAAAGCCCGGCTAGTTGCAAAAGGGTATTCTCAAACAGCTGGTGTTGATTATACCGAAGTATTTGCACCTGTTGCTCGTTGGGACACAATAAGGAGCCTGTTAGCGATGGCAGCTCAGAAAGGATGGTATGTTTTTCAGCTTGACGTCAAAAGTGCGTTTCTTTATGGAGAACTGAATGAAGAAGTGTTTGTGGATCAACCTGAAGGGTTTATCAAAGCAGGGGAGGAAGATAAAGTATATCGTTTAAGGAAGGCACTCTATGGACTGAAACAAGCACCCAGAGCTTGGTTCAGTCGCATTGAGAGTTATTTCAAGAAGGCTGGGTTCCAGAAGAGTGATTACGACCATACCTTGTTCTTCAAAACCATAAAGGACAAGTATTTGGTGGTAAGCCTCTATGTCGATGACTTGATCTACTGTGGAAATAATGAGAGTTTATGTGCAGAGTTCAAATCATCAATGCAAAAGGAGTTTGAAATGACAGACATGGGGAAGATGAAGTTCTTCTTGGGAGTAGAGGTTCATCAAGGCAAGGATGGTATACATATTAGCCAAAAGAAGTATGCAAAGGAGGTGCTTGAAAGATTCAACATGTGGAACTGCAATGCTGTCAAAAATCCAATCGTTCCAGGCACTGTTCTCTCAAAAACGGGAAACAAAAGGGTTGATGCAACTCTTTACAAGCAACTTGTGGGCTGTCTAATGTACCTTACGGTAACCAGACCAGATTTAATGTTTGTGGTTTGTTTGATATCTCGTTTTATGGCTGATCCTAGAGAAGAGCACATGATGATTGCAAAAAGAGTACTAAGGTACTTAAAAGGAACTCTGGATCATGGTGTATTTTATGGAAGGTCATCTAGTTTGGAGTTGGTGGGCTATACAGATAGCGACTATGCCAGGGATATGGACGATAGAAAGAGTACATCCGGGTATGTTTTCTTGCTGAATGGAGCAGCAATTTGCTAGAGTTCAAGAAAACAAGACATTGTCACTTTGTCCTCCACCGAAGCTGAGTACGTTGCAGCAACTTCATCTGCGTGTCACTGCATTTGGCTGAAAGGTATGTTGCATGAGTTGAGTCTTCTGGGTAGTGGATGCATTGATATTATGTGTGACAACAGTTTGGCCATTAAGCTGTCAAGGAACCCAGTTATGCACCGAAGAACAAAGCATATCGACGTCAGGTATCACTACTTGCGAAATCTTACAAATGAAGGAGTTATTAAGTTGGTTTTCTGTAGCACAAATGAGCAAATTGCAGACATCATGACAAAGCCGATCAAGTTGGATCAGTTTGAGAAGTTGAGAAGATTACTCGGAGTACGGAGATTGATGGATTAAACTGACGTAGAAGAAGCTTGTCAGTTTAAGGGGAGGAATTTGTTGGATAACTTGACCAAGTCTGAATCGTGAATAAGTCAAGCGTATTAGTCGGAGAAGAATAAGTCTTTTAGGAGTTAGTTTGTTTCCTAATTTCATTCCGTAAGTTTCTGTTTCACGTTTGTTCAAGCTACTATAAAGCTTCTGTAATTCTTTCTGATTCAATAACAAGAAATCATTCAGATTACAATTCTTTTCTAAGCTCTATTTGATTTTTAGTTCCCTTTAATGTGTTTTGTGAATTTTGCGAGTTGAATACAGAGGTTTTTTCAACAGTGGAGTCGTAAAGCCATTTACAGACTCAAACAAGCATCGAGGGCTTGGTACAACAAGCTCCGTCAATTTCTACTCCAATTAGATTTTAAGAACTTAGCTGATGGTTCATTTTCATAAACTTTTTATGGTATACCATAAACATAATAGTAAGAGACAAAATGATATTTAACTCATGTGTCAGAGACAAAAAGTTGGGTAACACGTGTAGAGAAAAAAGTTTTCAAGTCTCCATTCTCAACTTTCAACTCTCATTCAAGTTTCGAAGTTTAACAAAGAAAAAATAAACGTTTCCATGTTTATTTAAGTCTGGGAGTTTTATTTCGGATGGATTAGGTTCATGTTTTTAGTAATTTGGTTTATAAAATAACTGCCGAATAAAACTGATCAAAAGTTTGATTCGGTGATCGGTTACTCCAATTTGGGCACAATCTCTGTCGAACTGAACCAAAATTTTTGGGTTTGTATCAAACCTTTGGTTTGTCATACATTTTCCTAAACTAGGTTTAATTCAGTGAATTCAGTTTATGCCGGTTAGTTTGGAAGTTTGGGAGTTTGAGGTAAATTGAGGTCAGTTAGGAAAAAATAAACCAAACGGTTGGAAGATGATGAACCAAATAAAACAAACATTGAATACATGTTAAACTTTGCGATATCCTAACCAAAAACGTATCCATCCCAAAAATAGATTTGAGCTAAAGAGGACCAAAAAGACATAAACATAAAACTAAAAATGCACAATAGAAACCATGTTAGAACATAAGAAACTATACTACATTACTCCAACTTTAAATTAATTACTTTAGCATCTCACCAGTTAGGAGTTAGGACCCTATATATTTGAAAAATCAAAAGTTAATTGTTAAGAGATTAAACAGTAGTAGTTGACGATAGTTAAGTGGATTAATTTTCCAAAATCTCGTCCATCAAGATTCAAGACTTGACTTAAAAAAAAAAGGAAGAAGACTTGACTAAAAAAGTGGAGTTAAAAAATGGTGTATAGAGACTAGACTAAAAAGAGGTAACTAGTGGTTCCATGATTTTCCACGTTTTATTTTCAACCGAGAATTAATCAAAATTTAGAACTATACCACCAGCTTATTAGTCTTAATATAATATAATTACTGTTTTAATCAAGTGGATAAGACTCTCTGATCTTCTCAGTTGTCACATCATCAGAATCAATAAGAAAAATATTCAGAGATGCGATCGAGCTGACTAAATTTAATATTTAATTACGTTGGTAAACTCTAGGCGTCACACGCTAAGAAGTAAGAACCACCAATATGTAAAAATATTTCACAGCTGCGATCAAACTCAATTGTTTTTGTCTGAAATTTTATTTATAAAACGAAGGTGAGCTACATATTTGAAATACATGTTTGAAATTTTAATTAGAGTCATAAATAAATAACACCTGATAAAATTTTAGTTACGTTGACAAACTCTAGCTTCGTGGTTAAGATGAATCGGATTGGAACAAAAATTACTGGTTTAAATCAAACTTGGATTAGATCATATAAACATTTTTTGTCGATACACAAGCCACACAACGATTAGTATAAACAATTAGGTTGCTTGTGCTTAACCATGAGTCGTTGCATGATTAGAATAAATATGTAAAATCTCTCATAGATGCAATCAAACTTATCTTTCTTTGGACTCACTCAAAACGTTAGTTATATTTATTCAATAACGTGGAAAAGCAATTTCTTTAAATAAAATAAAATTTTGATTTGGCTTTTATAAGTAAGTCAAAAAGCTCTCTCACTCTCTATCATGGCGCAACCATCTTTTGCTCGTCTATCTCTCTTGTTCTTTGGCTTTCTCCTTCTCTTCGCCACCTACTCTTGGGTCTTTGGACCCGACTCAGGCTTCTTATCCGGTACCCGGGTCCGGAAAACTCTCGGGTCGGATCCTAAACTCCGCGTTGACCACTCTTCCGATAAGCCTCATCATCCACTTGATCCACTAACGGTGCGTGAAATCGAAAGAGTCCGATCCATCCTCTCGGGTCATGACCCGGATTTCCGTTCCGGGTCGGCCACGATTCACTCCATGGCTCTCGACGAACCGGATAAAGCACGTGTCGTTCGGTGGAAGAAGGGAAACCGGCTTCCGTCGCGAAGAGCTGAGGTCGTCGCTTTGTCTGGTGGTAAAAGCCACGTGATTACGGTGGATCTTGAATCGGGTCGGGTCGTTTCGGATTTGATTAACCCGTCTTCTGGGTATCCGATTCTAACCATGGACGACCTAATCGCGGCTTCGCAGGTAGTATCTGATTTAATAATATTTGGACGTATTTTATATTAGTCAACATGGTTCATATTACCCGGTTTGTTTCGGTTCACTTTCTGACCAATACGGTTAAATGGATTTACATTCGAATTTTTTTTTGGTTTTCTAATTTTTTTTTTTTTTGAATTAAAAGACTAAGAACTGACCGGTTTGGTGTGGTTACAGTTTAGTTTTGGTATCTTGATTTTTTTGTCCTTTAAAAACAAAAATTTAATACACTATGAATTAGCTTGGTATATATCTTTTACTTTTTAGTTTTTGGTTTTCTATGTTACCTTAGAGAAAGAGAAAACCTAATGTACAATTTGATTTATTATGGATATGGTTTTAGCTATGGTTCATTTTTTAATCAAACATTTAGACTAGATTTTAAGACAGTTCTAACCCAAACAAAACCAAGACCGAACCGCGAGATTCCACTCTTCTTAACCGGTTTTGTTAAAAATTTCAATGGCAACGCAAAAATGCAGGTTCACTTTATTTGGACGTATTTTCTATTCGTAAACATGGTTTGCGACAAAAAAAACATGGTTTATATTACCCGGTTTGTTTCGGTTCACTTTCTGGCCAATACGGTCTACCGGGATTTCCATTCAATTTTTTTTTTTTTGCTTTTCTAATTTATTTTTGAAATAGAAGTATAAGAACTGATCGGTTTGGTGTGGTTCTAGTTTAGCTTCTTTTTTTTTTCGGTTTCCTGATCTTTTTGTCTAATAAATTTTTTTTTAACTCTGAATAGGCTTGGTATACTATACTGTATATCTTTTTGTTTTAAAGTTTTTGGTTTTTGGTTTTCTGTTTTTTTTTTTTTAAGAAAAGAAGAAAAAAACTAATGTACAATTGGATTTATTATGGATATGGTTTTAGGCTTTTAGCTATGGTTCACTGTTTAATCAAAAATTTAGACTAAATTTCAGACAGTCACCAACATTTAACCAAAGAAAACCAAGACCAAACCGCGAGATTTCACTCTTCTTAATCGGTTTAATTAAAAAATTTCAATGGCAACGCAAAAATGCAGGTTCCTTTCAAGAGCATAGAATTCAACCGCTCAATCGAAGCGCGTGGGGTTAAATTTTCCGATCTGGTTTGCATAACGCCGTTCGCGGGATGGTTTGGACCGGAGGAAGAAGGACGTCGAATCATAAGAGTGCAATGTTACACGTCAAAAGACACTCCAAACTATTTCATGAGACCCCTTGAAGGTCTTTATGCAATGGTCGATATGAACAAACTAGAGGTTATCAAGGTCGTTGATAAAGGCCCGGTTCCGATTCCTAAAGCCGCTGGTACAGAATACCGGTATAGTGTTCTTAATAAACCGGTGCATATGGATCCAATCAACCCGATTTCGATGGAGCAGCCGGGTGGTCCGAGTTTTCGGGTCGAAGGTGGACATTTGGTTAAGTGGGCTAATTGGGTTTTTCATGTTAAAGCGGACCAACGAGCCGGTATGATCATCTCTCAGGCCACGGTTCGTGACTCCGAGACAGGTATATAATGATTAATAATATAATTCAGATTTTTTTTCTCAAACCACACCATAATTTAATTAGATGCACAATGAAAAAATTATAAATAAATACAACAAAAGAACACATAAAATATGACTACAAAATCTACGCTAACAAAGAAAATAAAATAAAATAAAATATACTGTCCTTTATCATAATAAGTATTCAAGGTGAAATGATTAACTTCAATTTTTTTTTGGAACAAATTTTCGTTCAGCCAAGCCGTTCCAAATATCAACATGTTTCTGTTGATTTTTGTTTTTTTTTAAATATCTATTATTGTGGTCTTTGAGGGAAAATTGTATACGAATATATATAATTTTCTTATTCATTCGACAACTCGACAAGAAATCACATTTGCAATAACTATTTACTAAACATTAGAAAAGAGTTGGTCCCTAATGTTAAGTCATTATCATGCACTGGCCAAACTATATATAGTCATGAAACTTTTAAAAGAGAAACCACACACTTGATGTTTTTGTTAACGTGGAGAGAGCAGGTGAACCAAGAAGTGTGATGTACAAAGGATTCCCATCGGAGTTGTTCGTACCATACATGGACCCTGAGGAATTATGGTACTACAAAACTTATATGGATGCAGGAGAGCTCGGTTTAGGCCCTCCCGCAATGCCGCTTGTGCCTCTCAACGATTGCCCTCGCAATGCTTACTATATAGATGGCATTTTCGCCTCGCCGGATGGTAAAGCCATCGTACAACCTAACATGATATGCTTGTTTGAACGCTACGCAGGCGATGTTAGCTGGCGACATTCTGAAATTCTTATCCCCAACGTCGATGTATGTCCATTATTTTTTCTTGTAATCATACTCAAATATTTGGCACTAATTAAAGGTGTTAAAACCCATGTTTAGGTTTAGTATTTTTGAGTTTACAGTTTAGGCTTGGTTTTTAATGCATTATAGTTTTTGGTTTTCTAGGAAAACTTTGGTTTCAAATAGGGAAAATTTTTGGATAGAAAAGTATATTGTATAATCATATCAACGTCGATGTCAGTCCCTTTTGTTTTTATAATCATACTCAAATATTAGGAATTAAAAAAAAAAATTAGGAATTAAAAGTATTAAAATCCATGTTTAAATTTAGGTTTCAGTTTTAAGAAAGTAGCTACCAGCCTACCAAACTGAATATAGTATAGACAGGTTTAGTATGTTTGAGTTTACAGTTTGAGCTTGGTTTCTAAACAAATTAGGTTTTAGTTCTGAAAAGTTTTGGATAAAAGTAAAAATAATGTATAACCATACGAAGGCTTCACTTGGTTGTCGGTTCCGGTTCTGGTTTGGTTCGGATCAATTTTATTTTTTCGGAAACATCCCTAATGTCACGATCTTTGCTTTTTCTTTGAACGAGAACTGATTCCTATATTGACCATTTTACAGATAAAAGAGGCAAGGCCAAAAGTTACATTGGTAGCTCGAATGGCAACTTCGGTTGGAAATTACGACTATATTGTTGATTGGGAATTTCAGACCGATGGTTTGATTCGCGTTACGGTAAATAAACATGGTTTTTAATTTTTATTTTTGTGTATGATTATATTTGTTCTTAAGTTTCCTTATATAGTTATAAATGTTATTGATAGGTTGCGGCTTCAGGGATGTTGATGGTGAAAGGAACACCTTACGAGAATGTAGATGACTTAGGTGATAAAGAGGATGATTCTGGACCGTTGATCTCTGAGAATGTTATTGGAGTTGTTCATGATCATTTCATAACGTTTCATCTAGACATGGACATTGATGGACATACGAACAATTCTTTGGTTAAGTTCCATCTAGAGAAGCAGAGAATTCCAACGGGAAAATCGCCAAGGAAGAGTTACTTGAAGGTTAAGAAATATGTTGCCAAGACTGAGAAAGATGCACAGATCAAATTGAACCTCTATGATCCATATGAATTTCATATTGTGAACCCGAACCGAAAGTCTCGGATAGGAAACCCGGCCGGTTACAAGATCGTACCAGGTGGTAATGCGGCGAGTTTACTTGATCACGATGATCCTCCTCAAATTCGAGGTGCATTCACCAATAATCAGGTACTCTATTTTAAGCTTTTCTTTTAAGATCATAAATATTTCATAATCCGTTGAAAAAGAAACTTAAAAGCTTCAATGTAAAAAGCAAAACCAAATCACCCCTCAAAAAATGCGGTTTTAATTTTAATTAGTTGAAATTTCGGTTTAGTACTCAATGTGTCCAAATCTTTGGTTTGATTAATTCAATTGGTTTTCTCGGTACAGATATGGGTAACTCAGTATAACCGGTCAGAACAGTTTGCCGGAGGAGTTTTAGTTTACCAGAGCCACGGTGATGACACATTACAAGTTTGGTCAGACCGGTACGAGACCAATTATTGCAGCATACCAATTGAGTCATACCGTTTCTGGTTTAAAAAATTTCTCAACTCTTTTTGTTTTTTGTGGTGAAACAGGGACCGTTCGATCGAAAACAAGGACATAGTGTTGTGGTACACGCTAGGGTTCCATCACGTACCTTGCCAAGAAGATTATCCGGTTATGCCAACCGTCGCGGCTAGTTTTGAACTTAAACCGGCCAATTTCTTTGAAACCAATCCGATTCTTGGGGTTGCGCCCTTCTTAGAAAAGGACTTACCAGTCTGTAGACCATTTGCTTCATCTTGATCGGTTCTGTCTCGTATAGAATTTACATCAGATCAAATGTCCGGTTTAGCTACGGGCTGTTGAAGTTTGTTTACCGTTTTGTAATAAAACCACAACGTCCAAACAAATAATTCTTAGAGAAAATCCATATGTCACAAAATCTGGAAGACAACCCTTGCTTACCATCAAAGGAAACATATGCTTGTAAGTAGTAGTATCAGGATCTATGGACCTACTGATCATTTTCCTTGTATAAACATTTGTGGCGGCGTAAGTTTGATTATATTTTCTTTTGAAGCTAGCTGCTGACTTTTGAGTCTATAAAAGATTTTTTTTTGTTTTGTTTATTTAGGCAGTCCTGAAGTAGAGGAGAATAGAGTTGTTACAATATAGTGTTTGTCTCGTACTGGTTCTTTGAGAGTTGAGTTTTTAACAAATTAAAGCACCACCAAGAAGTAAATTTTTTCACTAATTTGTGTTGGAGGTGGGTTTAGCATCCCTATTTAGCCCAACAGGCCCATCAAAATCCACCAGCATTACAATTTTGGCTCATTAGCAAGGCCCACAAAATCAACTCACCGTCATCACGTCACCTATTCGCTCACTATAAATAGAAGAGAAAAGGAGACCAAGAAAGGGGATCTCAAAAGGGAGAAGAGAAATAGTTCGCCAAGGGATGAGAACACCCACCTCGCCAATATCACCATCACCTCGCCAAAATCACCACCACCTCGCCAAATTCACTATCACCTCGCCAAAATCACCATCACCTCGCCAAAATCACTCCCACCTCGCTAAATTTGCCATCACCTCGCCAAATTATCTGCCACCTCGTCAAACTGACCTCACCTCATCACCTCGTCAAACTGACCTCACCTCATCACCTCGTCAAGCTGATCTCACCTCGTCACCTCATCAAGCTCACCTCACTTTGTCACCTCGTCAAGCTGATCTCACTTTGTCACCTCGTCAAGCTCACCTCACCTCGTCACCTCGCCAAACTCACCTCACCTCGCCACCTCGTCAAACTCACCTCGCCACCTCGTCAAACTCACCTCGCCATCTCGTCAAACTCACCTCACCATGTCTTAAACTTTGTTCTTATTTTGTTGTCGATCTAAGCTTAATTTAACAGAAAATCTCCGAACTCTCCAACATAAGTTGACTTGTTTGACCCGTGCGAATCCACGTTCAACAAATGGCGCGCCAGGTAGGGGGGGGCAAGAAGATTTTCTACACCCCAAAGCAGCTCGGCAATGTTAAGAACCCAGCTGACCTCGCCAAAGGAAACCATGCATAGTTGAGCTAACCTCGTAGCTCATCGACATCAAACAAAGGAACTCACTTATAAACAAGATAAGTGTTGAGCTAGTTTCATTTTTTACTCTCTTTTCTTAAAGCCGAGCTCATCTCGCCAGTTCGTAGTTACAACGTAACTCGCTGAAATACCTCGACATCATTGACATCGACATCCTAGCTAGATGCGCGATCCGTAAGAAACGCATTCCCAATAGTGCAATTTCTTATAAGTCCTAAGGAACAAAAACCTTATGACTATACGAAAGTAAGCCGGGTCCAGTCCCGCATAATCTCTTAGATCGCACGAGTAAAAAAAACGCCGAACACATCTTCGCTACTCGGATACGATCTAAGAAGCTAACAGGTGGACCGAGCTAATATTCGCACCTACAGCATACTAAACCGAGTCCTTACTCGTAAACAAAATAGGATAAGCCGAGGTCTTACCTCGCACCTACAGATCTAATAAGCCGAGTTCCCACTTCACATTTATTTCAGTCTGTATCTATATGTTCGATTAACCAAGTTCAAACTCGCATTATATTACTCGTTAATCTTGCAGCTATATAGCTCGTTGACCTCGCAGCTTTGCGGCTCCTCGTCTATACGACCTCGCAGCTCGTCAACCTCGCAGCTTGTCGACCTTGCAGCTCGTCGACCTCGCAGTTCATCGACCACACAGATTTGCGGTTCCTCGTCTATTCGACTTTGAGCTCTTCAACCTCGCAGCTCGTCTATCTTGCAGCTCGTCAACCTCGTAGTTTCTCGATCTTGCAGCTCATCAACTTCGCAGCTCGTCGACCTCGCAGCTCGTCGACCTCGCAGCTCGTCGACCTCGCAGCTCGTCGACCTCGCAGCTCGTCGACCTCGCAGCTCGTCGACCTCGCAGCTCGTCGACCTCGCAGCTCGTCGACCTCGCAGCTCGTCGACCTCACAGCTTGTCGACCTCGCAGTTCTTCGCATATCTTGCAGTTCGCCGAACTCGAGCAACTCTCTTTCAACAAACTGGGGGGGGGGGAGGGTTTAGCATCCCCTATTTAGCCCAACAGGCCCATCAAAATCCACCAGCATTACAATTTTGGCCCATTAGCAAGGTCCACAAAATCAACCCACCGTCATCACGTCACCTACTCGCTCACTATAAATAGAAGAGAAGAGGAGACCAAAAAAGGAGATCTCGGAAGGGAGAAGAGAAATAGCTCGCCAAGGGATGAGAACACCCACCTCGCCAAAATCACCATCACCTCGCCAAAATCACCATCACCTCGCCAAATTCACCATCACCTCGCCAAAATCACTATTACCTCGCCAAAATAACTCCCACCTCGCTAAATTCGCCATCACCTCGCCAAATTATCTGCCACCTCGTCAAACTGACCTCACCTCATCACCTCGTCAAACTGACCTCACCTCATCACCTCGTCAAGCTGATCTCACCTCGTCACCTCATCAAGCTCACCTCACTTTGTCACCTCGTCAAGCTGATCTCACTTTGTCACCTCGTCAAGTTCACCTCACCTCGTCATCTCGCCAAATTCACCTCACCTCGCCACCTCGTCAAACTCACCTCGCCACCTCGTCAAACTCACCTCACCATGTCTTAAACTTTGTTCTTATTTCATTGTCGACCTAAGCTTAATTTAACAGAAAATCTCCAAACTCTCTAACATAAGTTGACTTGTTTAACCCGTGCGAATCCACGTTCAACAATTTGGACTCCCCATTACAATTTAGTTTAATTTAGTATAGTTTTGTTACTAGCCATTAGAATTTGGCCATTAAAGATGCAGAACAAACCCATTTTTCTATTGTTAGTATAATTGCATTTCTCATGATTGCTTTCAGCGTGTCATTTTCGGTTCAAACCCAATTTGGGGGAACCATCCCAATATATCAATTTGGCTGGTTTGTCTGTTAGAGTATTTCCGTTACTATGATTCGGTTACTAATTATGTCGGCATTTGGCAAACGAAAATCGAGTTTCGAGACCATACAATATGTACTAGTACACGAAGTGTTGTAACGTAAATGAATAAACTTATTCCTAAAAATGTTGCTTCGAAATTTGAATATATGAACGTAACGTATATGGAATCTAGTTATTCCTAAGACAGGTGGTGTCGTAATATAAATGAATATACTATAGTAGTATAGTTGCTTTATAGGGACTTCTAGGCTAGTTTGAATCGACAATATTTTCCAAAATGTTATAGACTAGTTTGAATTTAAATTTCTATAGGAATATTTGAGATCTTTTTGGAGGGAAAGTTTCTTCTAATGCTCACCACAAATGTGTTTATTCATCATGAAGCTCACACACAATGTCGACCAAATACACAAAAATCTATCTCTACATATAATTACTAAAACAGCAACATAAATAACTTGATTCACCTCACAGATGCCTTGAAGAGAAGAGAGTTGATCTACCATTCCTTTGCTCTTGTAGAATACAAACTGTTTTAAGAAAGCATCTTCAGAAAGCTTTTGTCTAATCTCCCATCATGCAGCATATTAGTGACCATGCTTATTGTTGAAGCATCTCCACAGAACTTGCAGCTCCTCATTTCTTTAATAAGCTCAGCTGATGTTACTTCGTCACCATCTCTAAGATATGCCCTAATCAGCGTATTGTAGGTACCGCTATCTGGGATAGGCCCATCTTCTTTCATTTTCTTGAACAAGGCATCTGCTTCCTGCTTTAAACCTTTCCTACAAAATCCTGAGATCATTGTATTGTAGGTTACAACATCAGGCTTCACACCTTTAAGGTTGAGGTTGCAAAACAAATCCCAAGCATCTTCCACCTTACCAGCCTTGCACATTCCTTCAATGATGATACTATATGTAACAATACTAAGTTTGATTCCACTCTTCTGCATATCCTGAAATATGATCAATGCTTTCTCTAGTTTCTCGTTGTTACAAAGCCCATGTAGCAAATTGCTGTATGTCACAATATCACGAGGCACACCACCCAAAACCATATGTTTGAATATTTCTTGGGCATTATCACAATCGCCAGCTTGGAAATACCCTTGGATAAGAGTGTTGTATGTGATTGTGTCACCAACAATTCCTCTTAGAGACATCTCCCTGAAGAGTTCCATACCATCTTCTACTCTCTTAGACTTGCATAATCCATTTATAAGAGTATTACAAGTCACTATATCTGGGAAACAACCCTTGCTAACCATGAACTCAAACATACGTTTGGCCTCATCTAGACGATCGTGCATAGAAAACCCGTTGATCAATGAATTGTAAGTGATGGTATTAGGAGTTACAGACCTTCTGATCATCTCCTCGTACAATTCCTCAGCTTCCAAAAGCTTTCCCTCTTTCACAAACGCATCAATCAATGCATTGAAGCTGACTACATCAGGGTTCAATTTCCTTTCAATCATATCACTGAGTAGTCGAGAGGCATCACTCCATCTTCCGTAATTACAAAAGCAGCTTATCAAGGAATTGTAGGTATAAACATTTGGCTTAACTCCTTTGTTCTCCATTTCATTGAATAGGTTGAGTGCGTCATTCACATCTCTGTATTTGCAAAGACCATTGATGACTGTGTTGTAGATCACAATATTTGGCTCAATTTTCCCTGCTTCCATCTTCTTGAGCAGATTTAAAGCCAAATCCATATCGCCTCTCTTACATATCCCATTTATCACCACACCATAAGTAACTAGACTCGGTTGACATCCTTTCTCAACCATTCGATCAACTAAATCCACAGCTTCGCAAGCTTTGTTGTTGAGAAAAAGCCCATGAATCAGAGTTGTAAATGTGACGGTGTCAGGTTTGAATCCCAATTCCACCATCTGATCAAGCAGTGATATTGCATCCGAAATCTTATTCCCGTGACAGTATCCATTGAGAAGCGAATTAAACGTGACAATGCTAGGCTCAAACCCGAGTTTCATCATCTTCCCAAGAATTGCTAAAGCAAAAGGGAGCTCAGAGGTGCGGCAAAAACAACCTATGAAAATACTGTAAGTAAAGAGATCATGTCGAATCCCCAACTTGTGCATCTCCTCTCCCATGGAGATGACGACATCAAACTTCTTCATCTTCGCAATAACACTCAACAATTTACTGAAGTCGACAATCGAAGGAAAAGGACGAGACTTTATCATCTCACCGAACAACCTAATTGCATCGTCTAACTTAATATCTTGCAGAAACCCACCTCTAATCTTTTCTCTGTAATCACAACTAGCACCAGAGAAAGCTCGACTCCAGCAACAGAAAATCAACGACGGAGGAGCAGTGACGAGATTACCTTGGCCGTGAACATATCTCTTCGCCGTCGAGGCAATCGCAAAAGATCTCCGCATCGGAAAAGAGCTGATTTGGTTCCTTTCTCTGTCCAAGTTTTAAGAATCCTCCTCACTTTGACGCTTTGACCAGTCTGTCTGTCAAAACCTAAACGGAGCAGAGGCCAGAGAGTGTGAGACAGAGACTAACTCGGTTCAGTAATTATTATCCAACCGGAAACCGGACTACATATTCTGATTGAAAATTGCGAAGATCTCAACCCGGTTCCAAAAATAAACCAAGAAAAGATTGGGAACTTATACAAATTAAACTCACCGCGCAATTTTCCTTTTCCCAAAAAGTCACAAATATAAGAAATCGAAATTATACGTGTGGGATGTAAAGGCCAAAAAAGGTGATAAATGTGTAGAAAAACTTCAATAAATCTCTCTTCTGAAGACCCGGTTTGAGTATACCGATTTAATTATCTCTCACTTGAACTTCTTACCAAGATGTGGCAAGTCTGAGTATATAAATAAGGAGCAAATATCCCGTAAAGCTCAACACAGCACAACAAACCAAACACTTTGGGTATAGACAAAGCTAGTTCCAGGATTATGTTTCTAAACAACGGCCGTATAAACTCTCCGGGTTATACTCAAATGTGTCCAAATGTTTAGTTTAAATCAATGCAATTAGTTTTATCGGTACAGTTATGGGTAACTCAGTATAACCGATCAAAACAATTTGCCGGAGGAGTCCTAGTTTACCAGAGCCACGGCGATGACACATTACAATTTAAAAGTTTGGTCAAACCGGTACGAAACCAATTAATGCAGCATACCAATTAAGTCATACCGATTCTAGGTACGTAAAAGGTTTTTGGTTTAAAACATTTCTCTACTCTATTTTGTCGTGGTGACACAGGGATCGTTCGATCGAAAACAAGGTCCAAGGACATAGTGTTGTGGTACACGCTAGTGTTCCAACACGTACCTTGCCAAGAAGATTATCCGGTTATGCCAACCGTCGCAGCTAGCTTTGAACTTAAACCGGCTAATTTTTTTGAATTCAATCCGATTCTTGGGTCGCGCCTTTCTTAGAAAAGGACTTACCAGTCTGTAGACCATTTGCTTCATCTTGATCTGTTCTGTTTCGTATAGAATTTACATCAGATCAAATGTCCGGTTTAGCCATGGGCTGTTGAAGTTTGTTTACCGTTTTGTAATAAAACCACAACGTCCAAACAAATAATTCTTAGAGAAAATCCATATAATAGAACTGTTGGTTGTTTGATCAAAAGAAAAGAAACTTATTAGGGAACTGTAGGTATAAACATTTGGTTTGATTCCTATGTTCTCCATTTCATTGAATAAGTTGAGTACATCATTGACATGTCTGTATTTGCAAAGACCATTAATGACTCAGGTCTAATTTTTCGAACCGGTTTGAAACACTCAGGTCTAAATAAACCGGACAAATTTTTCCTTACCAACAAGACGAAGCATTTCAACTTCCACATGAACGGAATAACCAAATGCTGAATTTCCTTCCGTTTGCGTTTTCCTTTTACATTTATATTTAACATATCATTTTTAAAAAAATGTTATGATTAATGGCTAATGCTTACCTCAAGGTCACGTATCTTCCACTAGATGGATTTGCTGACTTTAACAAATTGAGCGCCAAGCTAATCTTAGGTGATGATTTTCACTTTTATTTTCTCTCTCTTTTTTTTTTCTTTCCAATGTTCAATCCGTGCTTTGATTAAATTTTCTTTTGAAGCTAGCTGCTGAATTGTGTCTATACAGATTATTTTTTTTTTGTTTATCTAGACAGTCCTGAAGTGGAGGAGAATAGAGTTGTTACAATACAGTGTTAATTTGTCTTGTACTGTTTCTTTGAGAGTTGAGTTTTTAACAAATTAAAGCATCACCAAGAAGTAAATACATATATATATATATATATATATATATATTTCTCACTAATTTATACTCCCATTACAATTTAGTTTTATTTAGTATAGTTTTTTTTTGTTGATGGCCATTAGAAGTTGGTAAATGAAACCCTTCACATTTTAGAAAGATGCAGATCAACGAACCCAGTTTTCCATTGTTAATAATTGCATTTCTCATGTGCTTTCAGCGTGTCATTTTCTGTTCAAACCCAATTTGGAGGAACCATATTAATTTGGCTGGTTTGTCTATGTAGAAGTATTTCCGTTACTATGATTCGTTTGATAATTATGTACTCCACAAGTGTTGTAACGTAAATGAAGGTACTTATTCCTAAAAAAGTTGCTTCGAAATTTGTAATATATGAACGTAACGTAAATGGAATCTAGTTCTCCTAAGACAGGTGGCGTCGTAACGTAAATGAATATACTATACTTGCTTAGAAATTTACAATATATGAACGTATCTCGTAATTTATAATTTATAAGACAGATTCTCAGTTTAGGATACGTTCATAACGAAAACAAATAAGCTTCTCGGTTTTGGTTTTTGTAAGACAGTTTCGACAGCAAAGTAGCTGTTTAATTTTACATATTTAATAAACTAAATACATATGCCTAATTAACGAAAAAATAATAAGGCCGTCTAATTTCACAATTTTTTTTTTTTTAATTTACAATATGGGCATTAGACATGCCTTTCCCGAACAACATGAAGCATGATGACTCTGAACGGTATACCTATATTCAAATTAAAAATGACCATATCAGCTTTAAAAAACATTATCATCATATAAAGACAACCTTCTATTTAAGAATTAAATATTTTAGCTGTTCACCTAATTATGCTTTGACTTCATAGAACACCCCTTTAAGTAACTGCTCGAAGTTGGTTTTCCTTCTTTAAGTTTTTTTTTTTCACTCACTTCAACTGAATCAAACGTCTTTTTTTATAATCATGAATTCTTTCTTTTCAAGCGTTCTTCCTCCTCCTGAAGATCCCGTTCTCAGTGTATCTAACCTTTACTCTAAGGCTCTACATATCGATCTTACTTATGTTGCATGTTTAAATCCATTTCACCAAAATTATATATCTGTAATCTGATTCTATTAGTATATAAGCTGTGTTTTATTTTAACGTTTTATTGTATGCACAAACAGGTATATTTTGCTAGTAGAGATGATCCTAGCCCGGTTAAGTTGAATTTGAGCGGCGGTTCCTATCGAACTGAGGTAATTTTGGTTGCATGGATCTTCACAATCTCTATAGATTAAAGTTAATTAGCCATTTTACAAGCTCATGTTTTGATTATATTAGTTTTCTCTTGTGTTATTTTTTTTGTTCTTATAAAGGAAGGAAAACCTCTGGTTCTCGAGGTGGTGAGAAAAGCAGAGCAGCAGTTAGCGAATGATATGTAAGCTCAAAAGTTTTTGTTATAGATGAAAGCTCGATTGTTTCACTCACATGCAATTTCTTCATTTGCAATTTTGCGTCAGTATATGAAAAAGGCATACTTTTTTTTGTTTAGTTAAATAGAGTTGGATAATTTTATAAGTTGAAATAATTATTATATTTATAGTGTTTTGTAAATTTTTTAAAGAATATTCAGGAAATAATTATTATTTTTTATTTGTACAGACTTTAAAAATCTAATATATAGACTTTTGAAAGTAGTTTTTTTTATGAATGAACTTGTAGAAAAACTATATCGCAATAACACTAGATTTTAATAGATTTACATAATCATTTATAACAAAACTTTTCGAATAAAATGAAATTTGAGTGAAATTATAATTACATCAAACCAAATAACATATGCATCTATTAAGAATATAAGAAATCATAAAATAGTAGTTCTGAAGTCTTCAAAAATCAACACAAATGCAAACACAAATATAGTAACTAGCACTAAGAAAATACAGTAAATGTGAACACGAATGCACACAAACTAGAAGGTGGTTTTCTTTTTTTTGACATTTCACAAACTAGAAGTTTTTTTTTTTTGAATAAAATGTTAAATTATATTCAAAAGAAAAAACAACGTTTTACAATCTTATTTTTTACATTTTTGAAGAAAAAACAAGATTTTAAGTCTTAAGTCTTATCTTGAAGAAAACCAAACTTCCAAACCATCTGCATACTTCATTACTCCATTACTGCGGATAGAACAAAGCTTGATTGCGGACGTGTTTGTCAATCATCTTGACCAGTCGGAGAACTGTTGAATAAGTAATTTCCTCCTTTTTTATTTGTTCCCTTGGTTGTTAATTATTAGCCTTATGATTTTTCTCTTACCTCAAGGTCTCGGAATAAGGAATATCTTCCACTTGATGGACTTGCTGATTTTAACAATCTGAGCGCCAAACTCATCTTAGGTGCTGATAGGTAAACAATGATCACTTCTATTAAGGTTTGATTAAATTTTCGTTTGTAGCTAGATGCTGAATTTTAGGTCTCTAAAGATTATTTTTGTTTTTGCGCAGTCCTGCATTGGAGGAGGATAGAGTTGTTACAATCCAGTGTTTGTCTGGTACTGGTTCTCTGAGAGTTGGAGCCGAGTTTTTAGCAAAACACCACCAAGAAGTAAGTTATTTGTTTATCTATTTGGTTCTGCTTTTACCTAAAATTACCAAAAAAAAAAAAACAATCTATTTAGTTTTGTTCATGTGATGACATGTAGAGGTTTGTATTAGTGTTTTCGTTGCGTCACCACCTCAGATTTAGACCCACATATATAACACATGTTGTCGGAAAAAGAAACTCGTAACATCTCAGAAAGATGCCAACCGTATCATATCCTATACGGCAGTTCTAAAATATACTCACAAAACTGATGACTAATTTTTAGTCTCATAAAAAAATATGCTATTTACGTACCAACATATTTGTGAGGGAAGTTTGTATAGGATTATTGTAATATAGAGTTCTCTTTTTGATTTTTTTTTTTCTGCAGGGTTGGGTTTTAAAACTTTCATTAAAAGCTCACATAATTCATTTTGAAAGATTAGGTTTTTTTTCTTTCAACTTTGTTTTTGACAGAGTTCCTTTTAACTGATAATTGCATTTCTCATGATTGCTTTCAGCGTGTCATTTTCGTTTCAAACCCAACTTGGGGGAACCATCCCCTAATTTTCAATTTGGCGGGTTTGTCTGTAGAAGTTTACCGTTACTATGATCCAAAAACCCGAGGACTCGACTTCAAAGGTTGATTTTTATAATGTTGTCCATTAACTCTCTATTACCTTCCTCATTGTTTATCTTATTTTTGTTTGTTTCCATCCTGATTACTGTTTGTTTCATTGGTCCACGGACCAAGATGGAAGCAAACAAAGCTAAGATAAAACATGATATGATGTTAAGTATACAAGAGTAAGTGAAGTATTGATTTCAAAACAGGCATGCTCGAAGATCTTAGCGCTGCACCTTCTGGTGCCATAGTGGTATTGCAAGCTTGTGCGCATAATCCCACAGGAGTGGACCCAACATTGGATCAATGGGAACAGATTCGAAAATTAGTGAGATCTAAAAGCTTGTTACCATTCTTTGATAATGCATATCAGGCAAGTCATAAAATTTTATCTTTTTCTTTCCTTTGATCATTTTTTTTATTTTTAGTGCTAGTTGTAATATACATTTTCATCTTGTTCCTTAAATTAACTTTCAGGGTTTTGCTAGTGGTAGCCTTGACATTGATGCAAAAGCGGTTCGTATGTTTGTTGCTGATGGAGGTGAATGTTTTATAGCTCAAAGTTTTTCCAAAAACATGGGTCTTTATGGGGAGCGTATTGGCGCTCTAACTATTGTAAGCAACCAAAATTTCTCACTTTCACATGCAAACTTAAATCTTGGGGTGCACTTATGATAATAAAGCATATTTTAAAGTGCATAAATAAAATTTGTGTGTCTAATGTGAAGGTATGCACCTCAAAAGATGTGGCTAGGAATGTTCACAGCCAAGTGTTACTTGTTGTGAGACCAATGTATCTTAGCCCACCTATTCATGGAGCATCAATTGTTACCACAATTCTTAAAAACAGGTAATTGTTCTTGTGTTTAAATGCTTCATTGTAACAAATGGGATTTTGATTATTCTCAAAGTTTCTTTCGTTGTATACATCTTTGGCAGTGATATGTACAAGGACTGGACCATTGAGCTGAAAGGAATGGTTAGCCGCATAGTTAGCATGCGCCAACAGTTATATGAAGCTTTACAAGCTAGAGGTTTGATTTCATATTTTATTTTCTTTAAATTTTATTTTTTGTTAATATTGAATCATTCATAATTTCTGATTGTGTACCATGTTATTCTTGCAGGCACACCAGGTGATTGGAGTAACATTATCAAACAGATTGGGATGTTTTCTTTTACCGGATTGAATGAGAAGCAAATTCGCTTCATTGCCAAAGAGTATCACATTTACATGACCTATGATGGGTGAGGGAAAATTATTTCACTTTTCTTTAAATGTTTTAGTTAATTGTCTCGTTTTCATGATTAAAAAACTTAGTTTCAAAGTGAAGATTGTGTATTATATTGCAGGAGGATAAGTATGGCAGGTCTAAGTTCAAAGACAGTGCTAATTCAACTCGCTGATGCTATACATGCTGCAATTACCCAAATCGCCTAAATCTTGCGATTTGGTTCTTTGTTTGTTTTATGAGATCATTGAAAAAAAAAAAAAATTAAACCTCCTTGAGGACATGTTAAGATTACATTTCAAAAAGATTCAGGGGAATGTTCTTAAGTTTGTTCGGCAGCCGGTTTGTCTGATGATCTGCATATGTATTATCATTAATTTTAATCATCAAACTACTTTTTTCCTTTCAATTTCGCTAAACAGAGAAAAAAAGTTTACGATTTTGTACCAAAACATAAACTTTCTTCTCTGAATTTCCAGAAAAAAATTTATAGGGAATCTTTTAGACTAGTTTGAATCGAATTATTTTCCAAGATGTTATAGACTAGTTTGTTTATCGTTTTGGATAGATAATAAGACTAGTTTGAATTTAAATATTTTATAGGAAAATTTGATATCTTTTTGGAGGGAAGAGTTTCTTCTAATGCTCACCACAGATGTGTTTATTCATCACGAAGCTCACACACAATATCGACCAAATACAAAAAAAAATCTATCTCTACATATAATTACTAAAACAGCAACATAAATAACTTGATTCACCTCACAGATGCTTTGAAGAGAAGAGAGTTGCTTTACCATTCCTTTGCTCTTGTAGAATACAAACCTGTTTTAAGAAAGCATGTTCAGAAAGCTTTTGTCTAATCTCCCATCATGCAGCATATTAGTGACCATGCTTATTGTTGAAGCATCTCCACAGAACTTGCAGCTCCTCATTTCTTTAATAAGCTCAGCTGATGTTACTTTGTCACCATCTCTAAGGCATGCCCTAATCAGCGTATTGTAGGTACCGCTATCTGGGATAGGCCCATCTTCTTTCATTTTCTTGAACAAGGCATCTGCTTCCTGCTTTAAACCTTTCCTACAAAATCCTGAGATCATTGTATTGTAGGTTACAACATCAGGCTTCACACCTTTAAGGTTGAGGCTGCTAAACAAATCCCATCCATCTTCCACCTTACCAGCCTTGCACATTCCTTCAATGATGATACTATATGTAACAATATCAAGTTCCATTTCACTCTTCTGCATATCCTGAAATATGACCAATGCTTTCTCTAGCTTCCCGTTGTTACAAAGACCATCTAACAAAGTGTTGTACGTCCTAATACCACGAGGCACCCCACTAGAAACCATATGTTTGAATATTTCTTGGGCATTATCACAATCGCCAGCTTGGAAATACCCTTGGATAAGAGTGGTATACGTGATTGTGTCACCAACAATTCCTCTTTGAGACATCTCCCTGAAGAGTTCCATACCATCTTCTACTCTCTTAGACTTACAAAATCCATTTATAAGAGTAGTATAAGTCACTACGTTTGGGAGAGAACCCTTGCTAACCATGAACTCAAACATACGTTCCGCCTCATCTAGACGATCGTGCATACAAAACCCGTTGATCAGTGAATTGTAAGTGATGGTAGTAGGAGTTATAGACTTTTTGATCATCTCCTTGTATAATTCCTCAGCCTCCAAAAGCTTTCCCTCTTTCACAAACGCATCAATCAACGCATTGAAGGTGACAACATTGGGGTTGATTTTCCTCTCAATCATACCACTTAGTAGTCGAGAGGCATCACTCCATCTTCCGTAATTACAAAGGCAATTTATGAGAGAGCTGTAGGTAAAAACATCCGGTGTAACTCCTTTGTTCTCCATTTCGTTGAATAGGTCGAGTGCATCATTCACATCTCTGTATTTGCAAAGACCATCGATGATTGTGTTGTAGATCACAATATTTGGCTGAATTTTACCTTTCTCTATCTTCTTGAGGAGATCTAAAGCCAAATCCATATTGCCTCTCTTACACACTCCATTTATCACCGCACCATAAGTAACTAGACTTGGTTGACATCCTTTCTCAACCATTCGATCAACTAAAGCCACAGCTTCGGAAGCTTTGTTGTTGAGAAAAAGCCCATGAATCAGAGTTGTAAACGTGACGGTGTCAGGTTTGAATCCCATTTTATCAAGCAGAGACACTGCATCTGAAATCCTATTCCCGTGACAGTATCCATTGAGCAGCGAGTTAAGCGTGACAATGCTAGGCTCAAACCCGAGTTTCATCATCTTGCCAAGAATAGCTAAAGCAAGAGAGAGCTGAGAAGAGCGGCAAAAACAGTTTATCAAAATACTGTATGTATAGTGATTATGTGTAATTCCTAGCATCTCCATCTTCTTTCCCAGAGAGATGACGACATCAAACTTCTTCATCTTAGCAATAGCACTCAACAATTTACTGAAGTCGATAATGGAAGGAAAAGGACGAGACTTTACCATCTCACCGAACAAACCAATTGCATCATCTAACTTAATATCTTTTAGAAACCCATTTCTAATCTTCTCTCTGTAATCACAACTAGCACCAGAGAAAGCTCGTCTCCAGCAACAGAAAATCAACGACGGAGGAGCAGTAACGAGATTACCTTGGCCGTGAACATATCTCTTCGCCGTCGAGGCAATCGCAAAAGATCTCCGCATCGCAAATGAGCTGATTAGGTTCCTTTCTCTGTCCAAGTTTTAGGAATCCTTCTCACTTTGACCAATTTGTCAAAACCTAAACGGAGCAGAGGCCAGAGAGTGAGAGTGTGAGACAGAGACTAACTCGGTTCAGTAATTATCATCGAACCGGAAACCGGACTACGTATTCTGATTGAAAATTGCGAAGATCTCAACCCGGTTCCAAAAAAATAAACCAAGAAATGATTGGAAACTTATACAAATTAAACTCACCGTACCATTTTTCTTTCCCTAAAAAGTTACAAAAAAAGAAGAAATAGAATTTACATGTGGGATGTAAAAAACCAAAAAAAGTGATAAATTTGTAGAAAAACTTCAATCCCTTCAACAAATCAAAAGTTTTGAGTATATTTTAATTAGCTCTCACTTGAGCTTCTTACCAAGATGTGGCAAGTCTGAGTATATCGGTTTGATCTTCGGTTTGGGTCTGTATCTCTAAACTAAAAAGCTCCTATCAGCACTTGTAAGGCACAACTTGGTAAATAAGGAGCAAAGATCACGTAAAGCTCAACACAGCACACTACAAGTCTACAAACCAAACACTTTGGGTAGACAAGGTGTTTGTTACATGTTTTCTAGGACATAAGGGGTTTGTTACATGTTTTCAACATGCACTTGAGAACTTTTTCTACCAATAAAATCGAATCAACACATAAACTTTCTTCTCTAAAATCTTCTAGACTAGTAGAATTTCTACCCCAGAAGAAGAATTGGTATATTATTAAGATATTTGCTATGTTAAATTTCCAAATTAAGACTAGTTTTTGGTAGATTCTTTAAGACTCGTATGAATTAAGCTCCAATTTTTCTTATATTGGAATGGAACCGTGCAAAGATGAATGTATGATCTTAACAAACATTAGAAACATGAATCTTCAGTAGTTGTGCACAAACTCTGGTCACCGGAAAATACAAACTTTTGTAAAGAAAATACAAGAATACCAAAACCAGAATCTGCAGATATTCTCAACTTTCCGGTGAATCCCCTAAACCACTTAATGTTGTTTAATTTTCTCACTCACCCGGAGTGTATGCCTCAAGCAAAATCAGAAAGAGAAGAGGTGGTCAAAAACCATTTATCATCGGTTATATTTTAAATATGGTTGTACAATGTTTATCAGTGACTATTTTAATTACTTAAGTCTATTTCGATTTGTATAAGAAACAAATTCAGAAAATTTGTGCACAGAAAATAGAACCGAGAATGAAAAACCCAACGGACAAAGTTACTTTATTTGAAGCGAAAGAGCTATGTATAAACTTGTCTAAACAATCATTAAAATTAAGAATTGTCAAATAAGTTTGGTTGAAAACCAAATATAAACTAAAACCATAATAAAGTCTGAGATCTTCTTCTTCTTCTGATGCTCACCACTGATCTTGTGTTAACCTAACAATGAAATACATAGAGAACAGTATCAGTCATCTTCATGAAGCTCACACACACAATGTCGACCAAATACACAAAAATCTATTTCTACATGTAATTTCTAGAAAAGCGACATAAATAATTTGGTTCACCTCACTGATGCTTTGAAGAGAAGAGAGTTGGTCTACCATTCCTCTTCTCTTGTGGATAAACTAGGTTTAAGAAATCATGTTCAGAAAGCTTTTGTCCAATCTCCCATCATACAACATATCATAAACCAAACTTATTGTCGAAGCGTCTCCAGAAAACTTGCAACTTCTCATTTCTTTGATGAGCTCAGATGATGCGGTTTTGTCACCATTTTTTAGATGTACCCTGATCAGCGTATTATACGTTCCACTACTTGGTTTAGGCCCGTCTTCTTTCATTTCTCTGAACAAGGCATCCGCTTCATTCAGAAGGCGTTTACTACACAATCCTGAGATCATTGTATTGTATGTTATAACATCAGGCTGCAATCCTTTGAGCCTGAGGCTACAAAACAACTCCTGCGCATCTTCAATCTCACCAGCCTTGCACTTCCCATGTATGATGATATTATACGTAGCAATATCAAGTTCGATTTCACTTTTCTGCATATCCTGAAATATGAACAATGCGTTCTCTAGCTTCTCGTTGTTACAGAGTCCATCTAACAAAGTGTTGTATGTCACAATATCACGAGGCACACCATCAGAAACCATCTGTTTGAATACTTCTTGGGCATTATCACAATCTCCAGCTTGGAAAAACCCTTGCATCAGAGTGGTGTAAGTGATTGTGTCTGCAACCAGTCCTCTTTGAGACATCTCCCTGAAGAGTTCCCTACCATCTTCTACTCTCTTAGACTTGCATAATCCATTTATAAGAGTATTACAAGTCACTATATCCGGGAGAGAATCCTTGCTAACCATGAGCTCAAACATACGTTCCGCCTCATCTAGACGATCGTGCATACAAAACCCGTTGATCAATGAATTGTAAGTGATGGTATTAGGAGTTACAGACCTTTCGATCATCTCTTTGTATAATTCCTCAGCCTCCAAAAGCTTTCCCTCTTTCACTAACGCATCGATCAACGCATTGAAGGTGACAACATCGGGGTTCAATTTCCTCTTAATCATATCACTGAGTAGTCGAGAGGTATCACTCCATCTTCCGTAATTACAAAGGCAGCTTATCAAGGAATTGTAGGTAATAACATTTGGCTTAATTCCTTTGTTCTCCATTTCGTTGAATAAGTCGAGTGCCTCATTCACATCTCTGTATTTGCAAAGACCATCGATGACTGTGTTGTAGATCACAACATTTGGCTTTATTTTCTCTGCTTCCAACTTCTTGAGCAGATTTAAAGCCAAATCCATAGAACCTCTCTTACAAATTCCATTTATCACCGCACCATAAGTAAGCAGATCTGGTTGACATCCTTTCGCAGCCATTCTGTCAACTAACGCCACTGCTTCTGAGACTTTGTTGTTGAGAAAAAGTCCATGAATCAGAGTTGTAAACGTGACGGTATCAGGTTTGTATCCCAATTCCACCATTTGATCAAGCAGAGATACTGCATCTGAAATCCTATTCCCGTGACAGAAACCATTGAGCAGCGAGTTAAACGTGACTAAATCGGGCTCATACCCGAGTTTCATCATCTTCCCAAGAATAGCGAAAGCAGAAGAGAGCTGAGAGGAGCGGCAGAAACAGTTTATCAAAATATTGTATGTATAGAGATTATGTGGAATCCTCAGCATCTCCATCTTCTCTCCCAGAGATATCACGACATCAAACTTCTTCATCTTCGCAATAGCACTCAACAATTTACTGAAGTCGACAATGGAAGGAAAAGGGCGAGACTTTACCATCTCACCAAACAAAACAATTGCATCGTCTAATTTAATATTCTGTAGAAACCCATTTCTAATCTTCTCTCTGTAATCACAACTATCACCAGAGAAAGCTCGTACCCAGCAACTGAAACCACAAATGGAAATCGAGGGAAGAGCAGTTTCGTGATTACCTTTTTTGAGATGATTTCGGTGCACACATCTCTTTCTCGTCCACGAAAACGCAAACGAAAACCTCATCTTCTTTATTTAGATTCTGGTGATTTGGGCTTCTTCTCACTCTCTATTGCTCTGTAAAATTCATTAAACCCTTAACAGTGTGTGTTCGTTCCTCAACAACTGAGAGAGAGACTCACGACGGAGAGTGGGACTCCTGAAACCGGTTTAGCAAATTCTTTATTAGCCTATTGAGCTTACCGGTTTGTGATTTAGTTTGTTTGTTTTCCGGTTCTCGAATCTTCTGATTTCTTCTCTCTATGGAAACATCGTTGTGGGCCTCTATGTTTTGGGCTATATCCTCTCTTTGGAGCTCAATATGATTTGGGCTGTCTTGCTTTTGTTAATATAATTTTTCCATTTCTATAATAAATAAATCCAGACACAGTAGATTAAATCCAATAGAATTCAGAAAGCCATACAGGAATCGGAACAAACTGATAATGTCCGATTCAGACCGGTAATGATAAGAACATGGACATAGATAACTGACAATAATACACGTGAACAAACAAAAAAAATTATTTTATCCTTGATTATTTTAAGTTAGACAAAGTCACAAAACAAACAATCTCGAGAAATAATAAACCGGGTTAACAACCGGAAAAACCGGGTAATGTCGGTTGAGTGTTTTCAGAAGAAGATGGTGGAAACCAAAGACAAGATCACGGTGGTGACTCCATAACCGGCGAGCTTGTTCCCAGCTCCGGCGTTTTTTTCTTTATTTCCAGCTGAAATTAAAATTCGATATAAGAACATTTGTCAATCAAACAAATAAACTATATATATAAATTAATCTGACATGTTTTATTTCTTAGTGATTTCGTCTGATTTATTCAAGTCAATAGTGGAGGCAAAAGTAAGTACAAGAAAAAGCTAGCTTTCACACTCGATATTGCCGTTTTCAGAAGAAGAAAAATAGAACAAAATTTTGGTAATTTTTTTTGTTAGTTGACTTGTTGACTTGACTAACAACAATTGAGTTGATTACTAAACTTCTCCGACTAATCAATCGAATATTGAATAATTACATTTGATTTCAGAAATTTGAGCAAACGAAATAAAGTAATCGAGAAAAATAAATGTAAGTAGAGTAGGTCAGGTGAAGTTTGGTTTTATACCTGGAGGAGGTAATAAAGAAGCTTTTGGCGATGGAGCTCCAGATGCTGAAAAATAAACCAAAAATGTAACATTATTTCTACTAAATTTATATCAAATTTTTTTTAAAAAAAATCTCACATTAATAATCTGAACGAGGAAAATTGCAAATTTTGTCAAAATTCTCAGAATAAATTCTACATCTCGAAATCAGGATTTTTCAAATTCATCCCAAAATCAGATCTAAATTCGAAATCACTAATTTCACAGAACCGGATTAGATCTGAAAAAAAAAAAGAAAAGAAAAATCAGATTTTACCGGAACAAGCGGAGAGATCAGTGTTGACGTCACATCGACGGCTGAGATTGAGAGCTTGTTCAGTAGTGACGTTGTACTGAGAAAGCAAACCAGGAGTGTTGTAGACGGTGCAGAGACAAGTAAGCTCCTTCTCCACTGCTTCTTTGATCGAGTCGCAACAATCTTTAGGAGGCTTCGTCGTCGATGTCAAGGCACTGAAGCAGGGGACTAGCTTGCTCACACACGTTGTTGGCGCTTGCGCTTTTACCTCCGGCAACGAAACCGAAACCATCGCCGTCATCGCCGCCGCGAAGATTATCACCGCCGAGAAACGCGTCATTATTTCCTTTCTCTTTTTTTTTTTTTGGGTTACTTGTGGCTTTTGGTTTTGGATTTGTTCGGTTTTTAATACAAAACTTTGCTTAAGGTAAGGAGGAAACATTTCGCATTTTACTTTATTTTTCAACATTATTTAATATGTGTGTCTTTTTTTCTTTTACTTTTTCTTTTTTGGAAAATGTTATCTCCCAGATATTTTGACTAAAGAAGATTGAATGTTTTACAGGTAATAATGTATTATACGTTATTGAAAATGATGCTTCTTATTATTAATTGTCATTTGACGTAAATGAGACTATTCTAGTACTCGTTCTTTTTTTCTTGCCAACATTCTTGTGCAATTCAATATGTAGACATGCCTATGCCGATACGCAATCTACCAGTTTATAGGAAATTTATATAATCCATAAAGACGACGATTAGGCGTTAAAATTGGAATGTTAAATAGAACTTAGGGTTGAAATAATCAAATAGATTTATGCAGCTCTATAATGTTCTTAAGTTAAGTAGTTTTACACAACCGTTAATCAATTGTCACTTTATTTTTAATAAGAATAATTCTATAAATTTTGATTTCATAAATAAGAATAACAATATTTTTGTTTGATGTACATTGAATTAAATCGTAGGCTACCATTATGTTGAGTTATTATATGACCATAATTTGATTTTATGGATGATTGTGTCTGAAATGGCATGAATCTTATATAGTTAAAATGTATCTTATAAATGTATTCACGGATCTTTGGAATTATCTTAAGCACATGCATGATGCATATATTTAATTAATTTTATATAATCTTAAAAATTTCCATGCAAATGGAATTTCTTACTTAGCAGCTACCTGGCAATTAGCCTTACTGATACTGCAAAATAGTTGTTCGAATGCATTAAATATGAAAAATATGAATAGTCCATATAAGCTTATTTCGATTATTATATGGTGTAAATATGCAGAAATAAGCATCGTTTTTATTTTTGGTTTGTTTATGATAGTCACATAAATAGTTTTTTTTTTTTTAGTCACTAAATAGTTAATATTAACTTTTGTTGCTAAGAAAACGAATTTTTTATCGACCAAATAACAATCCAAGCACCATATTTTTAAGGTAGAAAACATTCATAAACCAATAATAACCTAAGTTAATCATAATAAAACGACGAACCGTGCCAGCAATGTGTACATGCATGAAATAATGCATGCATGTTCTAAGTGGTTTTACAACTTATCACATCCTTATTTCTATTACACATTTGTTTGTGCGTATCATGATGACCAATTGTTTGATAATACTAAATCAGTGGAAGGAAATGGTGGCCGTGAGAAGAGTTTTTCAAAGTGTGGAAAAGCCTCTAACACAAGAAGAAGGTTTGCCACAAGTGTTCTAAACGGGATAAACACATACTGAACTAGCTGCTTCGAGCTAGAGTTAAGCAAAGATATTTGAATTTCTCAAGTTTCTCTGTGTTTTGGCTTTTTTTTTTATTGTTGAGGAGTTTGATTATGGTTTTAAATTTTATTAAAGAGCTCATTCTTTTTAGGTTGTTTTTAGCTTGATCTATGAAATTTTTTAGACAAAAACATTTGTTAAGTTACATATAACATCTTTATAATTCTTTTTTTTTTTTGTGCAACTAACATCCTTAATTCTAGGCTCTAGCTGTGGCTGTATCGTTTTTTGTGTGTGCAACAATCCCAACTAAACCGGTGAAAATTTATACGGGCCATAGAAAGGCCTTCCAATGTTTGGATTAATTGGGCCTTTTGCACAATTGAAAAACCTGTCCTCATATATCACATGGACGAAATATGATAGTCAGATCAAAACATAGCAACGGTTAAGATCTAATCAAGCTCCTCAAACATCCGTTGTAATTCAACGGCCACAATGTCCCGCCATACAAACAGATAAGAGTAGAAGATAACGTAGCTAGTAAAAAGCAGAGCTCGTAGGAAAGAAAAAAAATAAAAATTCATCCCAATGGCTTCGCTCTCAATCGGAATCGCCGTCGCGAACACCGTCCGTACAATCCCGAGAATCAGTTCACGGAGGAGCAAAATCTCCTGCGAATGGGTATAGAATCAAAATCCATTATTTTGCTTAATTTAATTTAATGATTCTTTGATTTTGATTTTGGGTTTGTTAATCTTAAGAAAGGATCCGAAAGGTATCTTAGGTCCGGCGCAAACTGGTCATATCGCTCGTCTTGAGTTCAAGCGCCGGCTAGAGAGAGATTCGGAGGCGAAAGAAGCTTTTCAGAAACAAATCCGCGAGGAGAGAGAGCGTCGTCAAGCCCTTAGACAAGTAAATAATTGAAATCATACTGATTTGAGATTTTGCAATTAAACCGATGGTTTGTTCATTGATTTTGCTTCACTGGGTTGTGTTTCAGTCTAGAGTTGTACCGGATACTTCGGCTGAGCTGATCGAGTACTTTCTTGATACGGAAGCTCAAGAGATTGAGTTCGAAATCGCTAGGCTTCGAGGAAGGTTCGTGAATTGAAAATTGTTGAATGTGCACACCACCTGTTCGATGAATTTCCCCTTTGAAAATGCTTTTGATGCTTACCATATCAAGCCAGTCCATTTTCGTCGTGATTTGTTGCAAGATATGATTTTTAAAAGTCCTGTGTTAATGGTTTCATGATTACTGTAATTTCCAGGTTAACCGACGAATTCTTTGCGCAGATACGGCTTGAAATCGGGCAAATTCGGTTTGCTGTTTCGAAAACTGCGGTACGGTTTTCTTCAAACCGACATTTGATCCATTACCGGAAAAATTGAGCACTTGACTAACTTTCTCCGGGTTAAAACAAAAATCTGACAGGAAAGTGAAGATAGATTGATAGAGCTTGAATCACTACAGAAAGCATTAGAAGAAGGAATAGGTTTTTGCTTCGTCTTTTGTTTTCCTTAATCAAAGTCTTGATCACTGACTCAACAAATCTTGATTTACGGGTTTTGATTACTTGTCTTGCTTTTGCAGAGGCTTATGACAAAATGCAAAACGAGCTTATGACGGCTACAAATAGCTTAACCAAGATCTTAACCTCAACCGATATAAAAGCGACGGTATGTGACTTTTTAAAAAAAAAACTATAAACCTGTAAACACTAAACATTATGATGCTTCATGAGATGATTTTGAACCCTTGTTTTTGATTCTTTTTTGTTTTTTTTATATGCAGTTGTTGGATATGGTGGAGAAAAACGAGATCAACAGATCTTTGTTGACACTTCTTGATGAAAACATTGCAAATGCATACAGAGGAAACCAGGTGAGACAAATCAAAATCGTTTTGGGTTCGAATCCTAATCGAAACTGAACCGAAAAATCTCTCATTGAATTGATTTAGGATCTTCATCTTTACAAGATCAAAATATTGTTGTTCGTCTTATAAATTCAGATGTTATTAATTTTTGCAGAAAGAAGCAGGAGATTACATGGAGAAGGTACGTGCTTCGGTTCTTAAGTACCTGACGGTGTAGGATGATGTAAATCAAACTTTGGAATGTTTGTTTTGTCGGGCAAAATGTATTTATATATTTTTTGTTGTTGTTGAGTGAATTGTATTTTTTTTTTTTTTGGGAACGATGTTATACTTTTAAGAGACTTTTTTTCTTTCAGATCTCTAAGTCAGGATAAGTTTAATGGAAAATAAACCATGATTTTGAGATCCGTATTTAGTAAGGATTATAACTCAGTTAAAAAAACAAGAGTTTTACAAAAATTATAATGAATGTGTCTACATTTAGAGGGATGATAATTGTCCTTGTGTATGTTTCTTTGCTTTATTGACTTTCATGTACAGAAAAATTCGAAACAATAGAGACATAGAGATGAATATAAGGTCCCATAAAAAAATTTTATAAAATAAAATAAGATTAACAAAATGCATAAATCTGTATCGCACAGGAAATTACTGGTAACAAAAAAAAAAAAGAGGTGGCATATATGAAACTATTGGTTCCAACTTCCAAGCATGGCCTCTCATTATCATCTTTAGTTTTTATTTGTTTTCCACTGTGAGTTTGTGACACATCTATCTTAATTATTATCTTCACATGCATATGTTTTTTTGTTTCTTTTGGGTTTACAGAGCACATACTAGCTAGTTTAATAAATAAAAAATGACTTGGAAAAAGAAAAAAACACATCCACTTGCTTCTCGTCTTGATTTTTTTTTTTTCCTCGTCTTGATTTGGCTACCGTACGGTCTCTGACTCTGAGTAAAGAGGTTCTTGAGTAAATTCACATGAATTTTTCTTCTTCGTAAATAGTAATACTGTATATCGTTGTAAATTTTCTAAAGTTAAAATTATCAAAATTATGAAGAACATTCTAAATATAAAAGTTTGGAAAAGGAAACGAAGTTGTATATAGAAAAAGGATCATGTAAAAGCTAAAATTTGATATTAATACAGAAACAACATTAACGTAAATTAAAATTAGAAAATAGAATAATCATTTTTGTTACTACTATTGTAACTTATTTTATTACCAAAGTCGTAAACTGAACTTTTCCTTTGATCACGGAATTGTCATTTCAAATGAGTTGGTCTTTTCTTATGGTGGCAGACAAACATATGATAGTCAGTAGTAACTAAGTTTTAACAAAAAGATAGTGGAATTAAAAATCTATATAAAGTACTATTTTTTAAGGTAAATATCTAATCAACTGGCCTGCTTACCCGGAATCAAAGCTCATCCATCCGCTGAAATATAAATAGTACACAGAAAAATGTGAATGTGCATGAGCCCATTGTCGTTATTTCCATTATGATATGGATAAGCACCTCAAATAAACACACCAATGCGTTGGAAAAAAGTAATTAATTTAAAATACAAAAGTTGCAATAACAATTTAAAAACAAACTTTAAACTATTGCCAATTTCACTTATGGCATGTGGATATGTGTTGATAGATGACTCATCTTGAAACTATAATCTACTCATTAATACATGCAATGACGTTTTAAAAAATGGATCACAATGTAAAGCTAAATTGTGTCAGTATAAGCAAAGTGAGTGAGATATTAATCTACGTACCGACCTTTTATTTTTATATAAGTAATAAAAATATTAGTATATGCAAAAGTGTCTCTCTACTTTGACCTAAATCAAAATCCTATATAAATAGCATTCCCTTGTATACTTTCTCTTCACTTCACAAAAAAAGAAATAAACAAAATAACAAAAAACATCATGGAGCTTAAAAATACATTCTTTCTAATTCTACTTCTATCAACAACCATTCTCCAATCTTCATCTGCAAACCCGAAACGGCCCGAACCAGACCGGTTCATCGTGTCATCATGCCAAACCACCCGATATCCATCACTATGTGTGCATACTCTCTCTGCTTACTCTACCATGATTCGCCACAACAACGACCAAGATCTCGCCCAAACGGCTCTTACCATCAGCTTGGCTCGAGCCAGGTCCGTTGCTATATTCGTCGTCAAACTAACCAAAGAGTATGCTCTTCTATACCATTAGTTACATTTGTGCTTCATAAATGATGATAGATTCCATGATAAATGATGATAGATTCCCTCAGAAATATTTATTTTTCTTTTGAATCAAACTTTTATGTATATGTAGAACGCCAAGTTTCAAGCGTAGAGAATATTTAGCAATAAAAGACTGCATCGAAGTGTTAGGCAATAGCGTGGACCGGTTAGGTCAGTCGGTTAAAGAACTGGGTCGAGCTGGCCATGCTGTGGCTAGTGAGGACTTCATGTGGAAGATGAGTAACGTTCAGACATGGGTTAGTGCTGCTTTGACTGACGAAACAACGTGTCTAGATGGATTCTCGGGTCAAGCCATGGAAGGCAAATTGAAGAGGCTAATTCGGCTTAAAGTGGTTCACGTGGCTCAAGTCACTAGCAATGCTCTTGCTTTGGTTAATCATTTTGCAGAGAAACGAACTGTGAAGATTCCCTAAATGGAGTTTTTGTTTTTGTTTTTTAATGACTAATGTGAAAATTTTGGCTTGTATGTGAAATCTTGAATCTTTCAGAGTTGTGTAAATTGCTATCTCCTTTGTTTTGTTTTTCTTTGTCGGTCGAAAGAAAACTAAAGATACCCAATTTGTAATATTGTACTTTAAGATAAATATATAAATGTATGTATTTTTGTTTCCGATAAATTAGATATAATACTCAACTTCATATTGGCAAACTCTAACTTCAAAATAAAAATCTGATTAAAACGTATTAAATGCAGTTTTGAGATTCACGCAAATGCTCTATATTTTCCAAATTTATTTTGCTACGTGTAAACATTGGTAATGGTGAAGTTTAATGGTTCACTTTTTTTAATGTTTTCATAACTACTCTTTCTCTTCTGAAATAATTGATGTTTTAAAAATTTGTTTTTTTCTCAAATTTTAAAACAGATTTAATAATTTTTTTCTATGACTATTTGTATTCTGCAAATTTTTATTTATTGGTTGAATTGTGTTTAAATAGATAATAAACAAAAATTTTAGTATATAAAAATACATATTAAATAAATTCTTAATTTATGTGCAAAAACCTTAAATATCACTTATATTAGAAAAGATTGTATAATTTAATAAATTGATTATATATTCCCACTTCAAATTCATATATTTGTAGATTTTATTTTAATGTAACAGATGAACAGATAAATAAAACATAAATTGGGGAATAAGTTTTGTCCAAAGACAGAAGTCTAGATTTGTTTCTAGTGATTTAGGACAAAAATAACGTGCCTTTATACATAATAATTGGAAACCAACCTAACTCTTTCATTAAATAATACTGAAATCAAATAATTCTGATTTATTTTTTTTACTATATTAAGCCAATGATAAACATCTTAGCACTAACAGCTGTATAATTGACTACATGAACTGTAATATATTATGAGACAGACATAATTATTAGTATTAAGATGTTACAGACATAATTGAATACTAATTAAACATCTCAACAACTCATTTCGTTATAGGGTTTTCATTTGATTTTAAAGAGATCAGTTGTATTTTTCCTTTTTGAATTTAAGCAAGTAAAATTCCCACTGCCAGTAGAAATTTTATTTGAAGGAATTTCTTAAAACGATTTTTTGACAAAAAAAATTAACAGTGACTTAATATTAATTATTATGGGAGAAAAACAATTAAGTCCTAAAGTTTTCTCTTTATCACTAAACTAATTCTAGAGTTTGAAAAAAAATACTAGGATTTTTATCATACAAAAATTCAAAACAACTTTATTTCACTTTTAAATTAAAAATCTAATAAGAAAAAATATCATCTATTTTTAAAAATGATTCTTGGGTTCACCCCTAAAGTTGAATCCCTTTATTCACCGACTTCTATTATAACCAATCAAAATGTGTTATGTAATATTTAAGATGACTTAAAAAATAAAAAATAAAATAAAATATATGAGATAAAGTAACAAAAAAAAAAAATCTAAACTAATTCTTAAACATTGAATTCTAATCCCTATACCCTAAACTATAATATATAAATTAAAGAAAAAATTGAAAAATAAAAACTAAACCAGAAACCATAAACCCTAAATCCAATTTTTTAAATTTTAAAAGAAATTAAAAATAAAAACTAAACTCTAATCTCTAATCCCTAAACCCAAATCTTGATTTGTAACCTTAAATGTATATTATTTATTTATATATATAAAATAAAATATTTGAATGAGTATTTTAATTCTTAAATTTTAATTTTATATTTTAATTACAAATAATATTACATAGCAAATTTTAATTAGTTATAATTAAAAAGGGGGTGAACAAAGGAATTCACCCCTAGGGATAAACCCAAATTTTTTTCTAATTTTTAATAGATCTAGGTAAGAATTTAATTTATTCATAATATTACTATCTGTATTTTTAAATTATTAAAGAAAATTAGCCAAAAATTTGAAGTTATTCACATATTTTTTAAGTTATTCATAAATGTACGTGATATATCTGATAAGAGATAAATCTCTTCCCTTAATAGTTCTCTCTCTCGTCGACAAAAAAAAATAGCACTTTTAATATAATATGATACTAAATTCTACTTCGTGCTTTCGCATAAGAACTTTTTTTATTTATGTAATATAATTTTATTTTCATTTTTGTTTATATATAATTTTTATAATAAGTTAATTTTTTTTTTGTTTAGATATAACTTGTTTCTATTGATTTACTTTTCTAGTATTATATATGACCGCGATTAGAAAAACATTAGAAAAATTAGCCAAAAATTTGAAGTTATTCACATATTTTTTAAGTTATTCATAAATGTACGTGATATATCTGATAAGAGATAAATCTCTTCCCTTTATAGTTCTCTCTCTCGTCGACAAAAAAAAATAGCACTCTTAATATAATATGATACTAGATTCTATTTCGTGCTTTCGCATGAGAACTTTTTTTTATTTATGTAATATAATTTTATTTTCATTTTTGTTTATATATAATTTTTATAATAAGTTAATTTTTTTTTGTTTAGATATAACTTGTTTCTATTGATTTACTTTTCTAGTATTATATATGACCGCGATTAGAAAAATATTATTTTATCACATCCGTTCATATTAATCTAGAAAGTACTACTATTATAAAAACGTCATTATAACATGATTATTTATATTAATCTAAAAACCCAATATTATTAAAACATAATTCTAACATGGCTGTTCATATTATTTATATATTTTTAATATTTATTAAGTTTAAATATTTAAAATTTTAGATTTATTTAATAAAAATATATAAAATATATGATTTTTATCTCTGTCATTGAAATATTATTTAAATTTAAATATTTAAATCAAATCTAAATTAATATTTGGTTTATTAATTTTGTAAAGATATAATAATAATTTATTTTTTTTAATTTTTGATAAAATATATAACTTTTAATTAAAGAAATCTATAGCAAATCTAAATTAAAATCCAAATTTTTGGATTTATATTAAAATATAAATTTAAAATATATTATTTTCTTAATATTACACTAAATTAATTTATTTGATAAATTTAAATTAAAATCAAATTAATATTTGTTTTTGGTAATAGAAATAATAATTATCTAAAAACAGAATAGTAATGAACTAAAAAGATTCTGTTTGGACACAAAAAATGCTTCCACTGTAATAGTATACTAGATTTTACCCCGTGCATCCGTATGAGACTTTTTTTAGTCAAAAGTTATAACATAATATATGTTTTCTTTATAAATTTATTTTTCAAATAAATGACAGAAATTTATTTTTGCGTTTAATTATAATTTGTTTTTAATTCTTTTTTAGTATTATTATTACCACTATCATAAAACCATAATTCTAACCCGACCATTCTATTAACTGAAAAAATGACTATTATTATAAATATATATTTCTAAATTGCTCATTTTATTAATCCGAAAAGAATCATGGTTAAAAGACCATAATTCTAACCCATATGTTTATATTCTATATAATATAAATATTTACTTATTTTAAAATAATTTTATCTTAATATCCTACATGTTTTGATAACATAATCTCTATAAGAGCATCTCCAAGAGATACTCTATAACTTCATATTTAAAGTTTTTTACACTCCAAGAGATACTTCAAACCTTCAAATTTTGAAGAATTGAATAGTGATACTCCAAATATAGAGTATCACTATTCAATTCTTCAAATTTGAAGTATCATCTTTCTTTTTGCAATTTTAGTCCTTATAATTATCTATCTTTATAGATAATGTTATTAGTTATGTTTGTTTATCATTTTAATTCTATAATGATATATCTCATAATTATTTTACATATATCTTCAAAAATTATAACTTTAACAGATAAAATTAAAAAACAACTTGTATTTAAAATAAAATATATTAACACATAAAAATATAGCATAACATTACTAAAGATAAATCAAAAGAACATATAAATTTTTAGCTCGTAATCTACAAATAAAAGGCAATCAACGAGAATACCCAATTTCAACAATTTTTAGCTCGTAATCTACATATAAAAAATAAAGAAGCTCATATATCACTTCGAAATGCATCAATTGACAATATATGAGAGTATTTCGAAAATAATTTTAGTGAGTAATTTAATATTTTATTGTAGTTTATGATTTTATTAATATATTTTATATTATTTTATTAATTAATGTTGTTTGTGATTTTTCTGTAATGTATGTTTAAATGTTATTTATAAAATTTTGTGATTTTTAACTGATTATGTTGAATAGGAAGGACTATAATGCAAATTAATATTTTTTTTGAAGTTTATTTTGAAGTATCACCATTGGAGAGAAACACCTCATACTTCAAATTTGAAGTATCTAATACTTCAAATATAAAGTATCTCT
The DNA here is from genome assembly GCF_000478725.1 of Eutrema salsugineum. Taxonomy (NCBI): domain Eukaryota; kingdom Viridiplantae; phylum Streptophyta; class Magnoliopsida; order Brassicales; family Brassicaceae; genus Eutrema; species Eutrema salsugineum. The sequence goes on from NW_006256414.1 coordinate 1,433,415, forward strand.
TGGAGATACTCTAAGAACACAATTATAAAAAATACCTAACTCACTCCATCAAATTACTGTATAATATTAATATTTATCAGTTTCAATATGTGAAATTTTAGTTTGATTGAATATGATTGAAAAAAAAATAATTCGTTAATCATATATGTGTTATTTTGAAATTATTTATATTTCAAATGTTAAATCAAATCTAACATATATTTAAGGAAGTGTAGAGTAATTTTAATTAATATCTATTTTTCAGAATTAAATTTAATTAAAAAAATAAATAGTTATAATTTAAATTAAATATGACATATATTTAAGGAAATCTTTAGATATTTAAACTAATATCAATTTTTCAGAATAAAAATTATATTTTAAAAAGATGTTTTTAAAATAATATTGCAACAAAATAAAATAATTTTAAAACAGTTTCTAAACAATTTAAAAAAAAAAAACTTTAGGAGTGTTTGGATGCAAGCACTAAAAGTATTTCTGTTTTAATAGAATAGATGTGGATGGTTAAATCACCGAGACATTCAATATTCTAATTACATGTAGTATAAGAGGTTTGACTAATTCTTAGGACAACTATATATTTCTTTCCAACAAATATATGCTACTTAAGCGATATGCTGTAATTACTGTACATATTTTAAATGAGTAGAAGGGCTATCTATTATCGATCCGAGATAAGATTCAAAGTTTATTTTCAATATATTTATTCATGCACATTATATCTACATTAATATATCTAATGAACAATTATAAAACTTTTCACAAAATATTATACTAATTAAAGTATGATTTTAATATTATATGCTCTTTGTTTCAAAATATAAGTTGTTTTGATTAGAGCACAAAAATTAATTAATATTTTTGTTTCTTTCCATTTTTATTTTTAATATAATAACTAAAAATAATCTCAACAAATCAATAAAAAGGGTAGAATATAATTGATTACACAATATCCAATAAATTTCAAAATTGTATAAAAAAGTGAGAATAATTTATATTCTGAAAACAAATTATAAGATAAAACTTATAAATGTAAAACTATCACTTAAAAGAGCATATTTATATAAAATAAATTTATTACATTATTATTTGAAATATTAAAAGATGTAAATATTACATTTATTCATATTTTCTATTCTCAATATAAAAAAATAAAAAAAATCTGAATTAGTTTATAAGACACAAATAATAATTCAACTTACATTAATATTAGTAAATTTTAGAAAAATAAAAGGTTATATGTATATTAGTATACATATATACATATATATATACATATCAGTTATGTTGCCAACTTATAACGTTTTCCTTCGCTTGATTATTCCTTCCGGCGTAAATTCCAGTGATTCGAGCAGATAATTGAATTACCTTATCTTTATTTCCTCTATGCGTAACAATGTTCACCCGATTCCAATAGTTCTTTTTTGGAATCGCAAAGCTGAGATCACAACTCCATTTTGTGTTTGGTGTTTTGCAAAACTGGTGAATCCATTCCCGATTATATTCTAAAGTCAATTCTTTGGAATCAAACTTATTTGGGCCACCAAAACAACGAAATTTGAGACGATCACCTTGATGGGCGAGAGTGGGATCACGAACGATTTTGTTCCAAACTACTAAACGAGCTGAATCACAAGGAGGAGCAGCTTCATTCAATCTAAAACACATAACCATAACTAACATAAAAACTATTGAATAACCCATTTTATATGATGGAAGACAATTGACAAAGATCATTAGTGTGTGGTATTTATAGAATTTTTGTGTGAGAAGAACATGTTACTTTAATTTATTCGATATCCTATTTAAGACATTAGCTAAATATAGAAACAACTATGAACCAATTAAAATCTCTGGTCAGAAGAGAGTTTACTAAGTCTATTGTCGAAAGTATGGTCAATTTTTTGAAGACTTATTTTGTCCTCTACTCTTTTGAAAAGTTATTTGTTTTTAGAACTTTTTATCCGATTTTTATTTTTCATAAACATGTTAAGCTTTTTTAGGACTTTCTTCCTAAATATTAGTAATTTTTAATTAATATGATATTATCGATATACGATCGCACATAGTAATTGGTAACTTAACATAAAATTGTAGTCCATATGTTACAACTCCAAATCATGACGGTTTTTTTTTTACCTCTATTCATATTAATACAAGAAGCCCATAAAAGTAATTGTTTCCTTTACAACACAATCACCAGCAAAATATTTAAAATAAAGGTAAAGCTTCCAAAACGGGTTCGTGTAAAATGCTATTTCCATATGCGTTTTGCTTCATTTTTTTCTCTACTTATAATGACTGGCTTTAATAGAGGGAAAATCGGATTTCGATGGTCGATGTTGGGGCTTATTCAAGCTTCCCTTTCGAAACTCCAATTTTCAAACTAGGTCCTCCTCCTCCTATTCCATGATTACTTCTTCTACTGCATCATCTTCTCATCTTAATCAAAATCACATTCATCATCAATCTCACCATTTGTCAAGGACCTCTAGTCGCCGAAGGGTTGGGTCAAAACTATCATCAAATTCCTTGGATGGCATCTGTCGTGAGATAACTTATTCTAATAAAAAGCCGATTATATTAAAGCTTGATCCTCACGCAAAAACTTATTTTCCTTGTGAGTTACTGAAATTTCATCTCCATCCAATCGTTTCTTTCCCTGAGAGTTAACTCCACTGGGAAGGTCAGTTCTAGTGGAGACCAAAGACCAAAGAAGCTATTCTACAGCCAAATTCAGAAAACTTAGGAAAACAAAACAAGTCTAAGAAGAAAGACAATGATGCCAAATCAAACGATACAGGGGTAAAAGTTAATAAATTAAACCAAGGAAAATGTCCAAGCAATGCAATTATAAGTTGATAAGAATAAATGTTTAAACACAGAAAAGGAGGATGAGTCTCAGTGGCAGAGCTAGAAAAAAAAATTATGGGGGTCAATTTTAATTTATAATGTATTCTAAACAAATTTTACGGAAATTATTTAGCTAAATTATTAATATTATATATAGTTTTTACATAAAAATACAAATATTTATTAAAAAAAAATTGAATTTTACCTGGGTCAATTGCATCCCTCCCAATATGCTCCCTCCGCCACTGGGATGAGACCGATATTCCTATCTATTTAGGTTCGGATGAGAAGTTTTCAAAAGAATAACCCATTTTTGTTGCCCATTCTTGTGTCTGGTCTTCTCAGTCCATATACTCGGTCCAGTATATGGACCTTATCTAGTTATCTTCTGTCTTTTTGATCCAAAGCTTCTTTCTTTGCACGGTTTTCTATTATTCTCGCATAATTATCTTAAGAAACTCTAAATACTATAAATATTGTAAACTAAAATCACCACGTAAATTATAAAACTGCACAATACGTTAGATATATAAGTAAACAAAAGCATATTAAAAATCAGAAAACTAGTATTGGGTTTAAACGATTTATTCATAGTGAAACGAATTGAATCATTGTAAAGACAAATTATAGTGAATATTTTACTTTGGGGAGATAGTTTAACAACTAATAAAAATATGAACCTTAATATTTATTATTATTATTTCTTCCGGAGTATAAATGTTTTTAATAAATTTAAAGAAATCCGTTCTCTTTATCTTTAGGAAAAAGAAAAGGGAGTTTCGTCTTCACTTTTGTTTCATTAAGATTGAGTATTGTATTGGGTAAAAGTCGGCAAAAGACATATCTAAAGATCATGTATGAAAGGAGCTACGGAAAAAAAAATCTAAAATATAAAAAAGAACCAAATAACCAAATATTTTCTCCAAAAGATAAAAGCTAAGAATGATAGTTCAAACTCCAAACTGAGAGAGATGGCAAATTTTTGGTTGATTATTTTTTCAGTTTTGGGATTCTTTGATTCACATTGGATAATTCGATACTTTAGATCTGAATTCTTATTGTATGTATGCATGTATGTGAACTATGTACTCGTTATAAGGTAATACGGATTTTTTTTTAATATGTACATAATTTAATAATTATATTTGAAGAATTTGTATAATTTTGTGTTAATTTTAGTTTTCCGTTCGGACTGCTTTTAGTAGAAATATAAGGTGGTGAAAATGTCAGGAGCTTGTTAGGCTCTTTGGATTTACTCAATGAACTAGATGAGGTCCTTCAATATATTCTTAATAAGATTCATCAGTAATCGCTTTAGTTATTAATCATAATCATAATCTATCTTATTCTAAGCAAATACATCTTATTTTTCCCCGGATATATATTATAATGTTAATACACACATTAGAAACATTAGAATGGACGTTGTTGTGAGTGAACATTCGAGTACGGAGCAAATTTAGGGTAAGATAGTGTCAACTGTCTTCGTTATTTTGTTTGGATCTGAAATGAATTCTATATTTATTTTTACAAAAAAAAAATCATTAATATCAAAATATAATTATAAAGTCAATATGCAAAACTTTTGAAAAATAAAATATTACATATATATATATATATACAATATTTAGAAAATTCGATTACTTGGCAATAACCCAACCTTTAAAATTCTTATACTTGCATCACAGTGGTTGTAACTAGTAAACACCACTCATAAGTCATAACACTCTTGTTCTACTCGTTTGTTTAGTCTGTTCTGCTTGATTTTGATTTGCTTGTTGAGGATTGTATACCAATAATACCACTTGTTTTGCTATCACTTTGGAGATCCCTAATATAAGTATCTTATAATAATAAAAGTTGAAGTTATAAACTTTTCAAGACGTCCACATAGGATTTAAAAGAGTAATTTAATTGGTTTACATCAGTATTTAAAAATAAAAATTTTTTATCAATTTTTAATATTATTGCTGAATAATAAAATTAACAAAGTTTAGAAATTCTAATATTATTGTTGGATAAAAAAATTATGTATAAATTTTTTATTGGTCCACCTCGACATTAAAAATTAAAAAGTTTCCAAATTCTATTATTGTTTTTGAAAATTATTAAAAATAAAGAAATTATACACAAAATTTCTATTAATAATAAAAAACCTAAAATAAATAAAATTAAAATAGGAGACCATAAAATCTCCAAAGCTTGACCACCAAATTCGAGAAAAATGATAAATTCTAAACAATCCAAGAAACATGTCAAGTGATTGGTATTCGACACTTTTGAAAAACGAAGCACTGAAAATTGAGAAAGAAGTTATGTCATTAAGACGAAGGAGACTCAGGTATCCAAAGAATTTTTTTGAAATAACATAACATTTGATGGGTTTTAACAACATAACTTTAACCACAAAGGTAACAATTAACTGACCAAACAACATCTGAATACATTCGGTAAGCCTCGAAACAAGGATGAGAGACTAATATCATGATACTTTTGAAAAACAAAGCACTCAAAATAGAGAAAGAGATTCTTTAGATAGTGTCCACATAGGATTTTAAAAGGTAATTTTATTGGTCCACATCAATATTCAAAATCAGGAAACTTTACAAATTATAATATTATTGCTGAATAAGGAAATTAAGAAAGTTTACAAATTCTTATTATTGCTGAATAAAAAAATTCTATATAAATTTTGTATTAGTCCACCTCAACATTGAAAATTAATTTTTTTTTCAAATTCCATATTATTTTTAAAAATTATTAAAGATAAAGAAATTATATATAAATTTTTTGTTAATAATAAAAAAACTAAAATAAATAATATTAAAATAGAAAATTTTAAATTTAAATTAGATGTATACACACATATTTAGAGAATCTTACATTAGTATCCAAATTTTTGTCACATAACTATAATAATTTTTAAGTTTTTTTTTTTGTGTGTCCAACCATTTCAAAAAAAAAAAACAAAAAAAAATAGAGTTAGGTTTCACAAAAAAATGAGTCATTACAACGTAAAAGAACCAACTTGGCTAAACTATAAGTTTAACTATTAGCTAAATTACAAAGAATGTAATGAAACGAGATATAAACAAAGCCATTACAAGCCGCTTTAATATCGAAAAAAAGACTAAAAAATCTCCAAAGTTTGGCCCCCGAATTTGAGAAGAGCGACACAGGAAGGAACGGGACCAGTATGGAGGAAGAAGCAACACTAGGAATACTGCTAAAGCGAACTCCCTATTCACATAAAGCAACACAAGGACATATTAGTCGAAACGGAAAGCTAACCTATTTCAAGTTTGAAATCTGCTTCCCTTTTCCGGCAGCCGAATCTCCCCCCTCCTATAATGATAAATTTCAAGCAATCCGAGAAACATGTCAAGTGATTAATACTCGACACTTTTAAAAACCAAAGCACTGAAAATAGAGAAAGAGGTTCCGTCATTAAGACGAAGGAGATTGAGGTATTTGAGGAAGATTTTTAAAATAACATGGCATCTGATACGGTTTTAACAATCTAACATTAACCACAAAGGTAACAATTAGCTGACCAAGTAGCATCCAAATACATTCGGTAAGCCTCAAAACAAGGAGGCGAGACCAAAATCATGACACTTTTGAAAAACGAAGCACTGAAAATAAAGAAAGAAATTTTGTCATTAAGCCGAAGATTGAGGTATCCGAGGAAGATTTTTGAATGGCATCTGATGGGGTTTTAACAACCTAACATTAACCAAAAAGGTAACAATTAGCTGACCAAACAGCATGCGAATACATTCGGTAAGCCTCAAAATAAGGAGAAACCATAATCACTTGCCTCGTGTGGGATCTTCCAGCTTTGATTTCTAAATCTATTATTAAAAAAATGAAAAGCTATATGCATCTAAGAATGTCCACATATGATATAAAAGTTCAATTTTATTGCTCCACATTAATATTTAAAATTATGAAAATTTTTAAAATTTAAAATTATGAAAATTTTTAAAATTTAAAATTATGAAAATTTTAAAAATTTTAAATTATATGGTTAACAAAAATATTTATTCATAGAAAAATAAAAATTGAAGTTATATACCTCTAAAGACATCCACATAAGATTTAAAAGGTCATTTTTATTAGTCAATAACTAAAATTAAAAAAAAAATTATAAAATTACATTGTTAATACAAAAAAATATAAAAAAGGTTAATTAAAACTATTCTATTATGAATAACAGTTAAAGCTATATTATTTTCAAGGCATCCACATCAGCATTTAAAAATTAAATTTTATTCGTATATATCAAAATTATAAATTTAAAATTTTTTTCTTAATTCTATTAAGAAAATAAATTAAAAAATAAAAAATCTCGAAAGATACTTACTATGATTTTGTAATTTAAAAAGATACATAAAAATAATAAATTATAATTTTATTATTTAAAATATACTAAGTATTTTTCGTAATCCCTAGCTAGAATTATAATTTAAAAAGCTTTACCAATTTTTAAAATTGTTATTAATCTCAAAACAAATATTTTATTTATTAGTTTATTTTTTATATAATATAAAAAAATAAAAATTTGTATCGGTGAAACAAGAGAAGAAAAAAGATTAAATTTTAAATTTTATTATTATTTTTAAAAAAATTTATATATATATATAATTGGAAGAAAAGTGAAAATGATGAAAAAAATTATTTTCATGATTTAAAAAAGTGAATGTATAATATTTTATCATCATGTCAATATTATGTTTAATAAGTATCATTTGATAAATTTATAAAAAATTTAGTTAATTTGGGTATATTAATTTATAAGTGTTTAACCAAATAATACGTTATTGAAATATGACATACTGTATATAGATTTAAAACAAAACCGCTAAAATCTCAAAATTTACATAAAAATTATTATATTAACTTCATAATATTTTTAATATATTATTAAATCAATAATATATAAAATTTATATCTTAATAAATATAATTAATTGCATATAATTTTTATTAACGCGTACCATAGGCGCAAAATCTAGTATAACTAAATGTTCATTACTCAAAATAGTTTAGACGGTGACGTATCTCCTTATCCATTTCGACCAATAAAACTCTTCAGAATTTTTATAGACCATATAATTTTTTTAATAAAAAGCCACGAAGAGAAATAAATAAATAAAATAGTATTATTTTATCCAACGGTTCAGAAACAAACCACGCAAAGCCCGAAAGGCTTCGTTATCTCCAAGCCATACGAACAATACGTTACCCGAAGAGTAGTGAAGTGACCAAATTTGATAGACAGAGCAGAGAGGAAGAAGAAGAAGAAGCGATTTTGACGAGCTCCCAAAGCGATAAAAATGGCGGCGGATGCTCTGAGAATTTCGAGTTCTAGTTCCGGTTCGTTGGTTTGTAATCTTAATGGGTCACAGAGAAGGCCTGTTCTTATTCCTCTGTCTCATCGTGCTACCTTTCTGGGTCTTCCTCCTCGAGCTTCATCTTCTTCGATTTCCTCATCTCTTCCTCATTTTCTGGGAAAATCTCGTTTTGGGCTTGGTTCTTCGAAGCTATCACACCGGAGAAAACAATTTTCTGTCTTCGCCGTTGCCGAAGGTCAGTCATCTCTCTCGTTTCTCTCATAAAGCTTTCATCTTTTCCTCACCTGATTTGAAATTGCATACATGCCTTCTAAGTGTTTGTCAAATTGCCTGTGAGAAGTTTTTCCACTAGTTAAGCTCTGATATTGCTCACTCTCTTGTGTTTATTGGGCTGTAATTATGTTCGATGAATCATAATTACTTTATTTTAATGAATTTTCTGCTGATTTTTTTTTTCAAATGTGTGTGTTTTCTGCTGTTACTTAGGAGAGGCGAAGCGTGCAGTGCCACTTAAAGATTACCGAAACATTGGTATTATGGCTCACATCGACGCCGGAAAGACGACAACAACCGAGAGGATTCTTTACTACACAGGAAGAAACTACAAAATCGGCGAAGTGCACGAAGGAACAGCTACAATGGATTGGATGGAACAAGAGCAAGAAAGAGGAATCACCATTACTTCAGCTGCAACCACAACGTTTTGGGACAAACACAGAATCAACATCATCGATACCCCTGGACACGTCGACTTCACTCTCGAGGTCGAACGTGCTCTCAGGGTTCTCGATGGAGCTATATGCTTGTTCGACAGTGTTGCTGGTGTCGAGCCTCAGTCCGAGACTGTCTGGAGACAAGCTGACAAATACGGTGTGCCTCGGATTTGCTTTGTTAACAAAATGGACCGACTTGGAGCCAACTTTTTCAGGACTAGGGACATGATTGTGACCAATTTGGGTGCTAAGCCGTTGGTGCTTCAGTTACCAATCGGTGCTGAAGATGTGTTTAAAGGTGTTGTTGATCTTGTGAGGATGAAAGCTATAGTTTGGTCAGGAGAAGAGCTTGGTGCCAAGTTCAGTTACGAGGATATTCCAGAGGATCTTGAAGATTTGGCTCAAGATTATCGGGCGCAGATGATGGAACTGATTGTTGATTTGGATGATGAAGTCATGGAGAACTATCTAGAAGGAGTTGAGCCTGACGAGGCCACAGTGAAGAGACTGGTCAGGAAAGGAACCATCACAGGGAAGTTTGTGCCTATTCTGTGTGGCTCAGCGTTCAAGAACAAAGGTGTGCAGCCATTACTTGATGCCGTGGTTGATTATCTGCCTTCGCCAGTTGAAGTTCCTCCAATGAATGGAACAGATCCTGAGAACCCTGAAATCTCCATTGAGCGGAAACCGAATGATGACGAGCCATTCGCTGGGTTAGCATTCAAGATCATGAGTGATCCTTTCGTGGGTTCTCTTACGTTTGTGAGAGTTTACTCAGGGAAACTCACAGCTGGTTCTTACGTGCTGAATGCTAACAAAGGAAAGAAGGAGAGGATTGGAAGGCTCTTGGAAATGCACGCAAACAGCAGAGAAGATGTTAAAGTGGCTTTAACAGGGGACATTGTCGCTCTTGCGGGTCTCAAAGATACAATCACTGGTGAAACATTGAGTGATCCAGAAAACCCTGTTGTCCTTGAACGTATGGACTTCCCTGATCCCGTCATTAAGGTAGCGATTGAGCCAAAAACAAAAGCAGACATTGATAAAATGGCGACAGGATTGATCAAGCTCGCTCAAGAAGACCCGTCATTCCATTTTTCCCGCGATGAAGAGATGAACCAAACCGTCATTGAAGGAATGGGAGAGCTTCATCTCGAGATCATCGTTGACAGACTTAAAAGAGAGTTCAAGGTAAAAAAAAACATAACCTTTTCTAAATCTGTTCTCTCTTCAATGTTTTCCAATCTTCTAATTCCTTTAATTGTTTCAGGTCGAGGCTAATGTGGGTGCACCGCAAGTGAACTACCGTGAGAGTATCTCCAAAATAGCTGAAGTGAAATACACACACAAGAAGCAGTCAGGTGGACAAGGTCAGTTTGCTGATATTACAGTCCGTTTTGAGCCAATGGAAGCAGGATCAGGATATGAGTTCAAGAGTGAGATCAAAGGAGGAGCAGTGCCTAGAGAGTATATTCCCGGTGTGATGAAAGGGCTTGAGGAGTGTATGAGCTCCGGTGTGCTTGCGGGTTTTCCGGTTGTTGATGTCCGTGCTTGTCTGGTTGACGGATCTTACCATGATGTGGACTCGAGCGTGCTAGCTTTCCAGCTTGCTGCAAGAGGAGCTTTCCGTGAAGGGATGAGGAAAGCAGGTCCAAGAATGCTTGAACCTATCATGAGAGTTGAAGTTGTGACACCAGAAGAACATCTTGGTGATGTCATTGGTGATCTTAACTCAAGAAGAGGTCAGATTAACAGCTTTGGAGACAAACCTGGCGGTCTCAAGGTATGTTTGTGTCAAATCGAATGATCGAGAAACCCAAACTTGGTTGATGAATCTTGATTTTGGGGTTCTTGTTCTTGTTATTGTAGGTGGTTGATTCTTTGGTTCCATTAGCAGAGATGTTTCAGTATGTGAGTACATTGCGAGGGATGACAAAAGGTCGAGCTTCTTACACAATGCAATTGGCTAAGTTCGATGTTGTTCCTCAGCATATTCAGAACCAGCTTTCGTCCAAGGATCAAGAAGTTGCTGCTTAAGACAGATTTTGTTCTTTTTTTTTTTTCTGGACTAATCCTACACCGAAACATTATTGTGATTTTTGTTTGGTTTATATAGAAATGTAAGCGAATCAAATCTATAAAGACAAGGATGTTATTATCTTAAAACACACATGAATATGAGAAGGAAAATGTTATATCAGAATAGTCTGGAAAAAATGGTAAGGACTCGATTTTGGTGCTGAGAGTTATAAAAGAAAAACAAATCTGCGAAGAAATCAATGTCTTTGCTTCTGAGTTTATTTCATCTGGACGATTCCTGAGCTGATAAGCTTTTGGATTTTGTTCATGACCATTGGATTCTGCATGTGTTTCTGTGCTGCTGCTGGATTCTCCTGGAGATCAGACAGTACCTGTGTACAAAGAAAAAGTGTTGGATTTTGGTGAGACAGCATCAACATGGAAATCAGAACTAAACATTAATTTCAGAACTGTGAAAAAATCAAGAGAAGTTTTAGTGTGTTTCTTTACCTGTCTCATTACAGGATCTGTGAGAATGTTCTGGATTTCCGGGTCTTGCATTCCCTTAGCCTGCAAGAAGTAAAAGCAAAATCCCAATTTCCGTAATCTTAAACTCTTAATCGAAAAATAACGAAGTTTTATAACACTAGTTAGAATCTAACCTGTCTTTCTTTCAACTCCTCAGGAGTAAGGTCACCACGGTTTGCCTTGTTAATCTGTTGTACACATCTGCAGAAAAGGTTTACAACAAGTTACAAAGGCACTAAAATAACAAGAGTGAATAAACTCTCCGTGACTTTACAAATGTGCATACCTTCTAACACCGTCAAGAAGTTCCTGATTGTTAGGATCATATTTGAGACCCTCCTGGTATGTTTCCATTGCATTGTCATACTCCTTCATGAAGAATTGGACTGCACCTTTTCTGCTGTATCCCTTTGAGAATGTTGGATCGAGCTCGATACATTTTTCTGCATCCTTCAATCCTTCGGGCATTGCCCCTAGTTTTGTGTAACATGCAGCTCGGTTGCTATATGCCTATGTGAAGTTCAAACAAGTTATTCAAACAGACAAGCAAGGGAAAACCATGGTACACAAGATTGAAGCACATATGATGATGAATTGGTCTTACTCTCGGGTCTTTTGGATTCCTTTTGATCGCTTCAGTGTAATGCCTCACCGCATCAGGATACTTCTGCTCCTTGAAAAATTCATTACCTTGCATCACAAACACAAGAGATTGTTAATTCAACCAACTATTTATTGGGATAATTCGTGATTCATACCTCAAATTAACAAGATATAATTGCAAAGCATATACCTTTCTCACGCTCCGCATCACCAATACTGGGATCAAAATACTCTTGCTGCTCCAACTCTTTCTTGGCTCTCTCTGCCTCATTCAGCCTCTTCAACGTTTCAGGGTTACGATGCTCTGTAAGAGCTTTCTGGTAAGTCTCAATCACAGGTTCGTAGTCTTTTGAGCATTTAGCCATCTTCCCCAGAGCTGTTCCTTTTCTAGTCAAAGCTTTAGCTACCATCTTGTAATCTGACCTAAGCTCTCTACCTCTCTCAACTGCCTTATCACAATCCTTGATGCACTCATCATACTGAATCAAACACATTCACATTTAAAAATTCAACTTCGGGCCAAGCAAATCACTCTAGAATAATGACAGGAACTTGACAAGAAATAACATACCTTTCCCATCTCCAGATGAACAGCAGCACGATTTGTGATATAAGAGATATCTTCATCATCAATCTCCATAGCCGTGGAGTAATGCTTGATAGCAGTTTCAAAGTCCTTCTTCTTGTACGCAGCATTCCCCATCTCTTTCTCCTTGAGAGCTTTCTGCTTCCTCTCCTTCTTCTCCTTTTCTTCACCAACCTCCGGCTCAGGTTCAGGCTCCGGCTCTCGTTTCTTCTCTACCACCTCAGGCTCTTTCCTCGGAGGCACAGCCATCTCATCCTCTTGAGCCTCCACTTCATCTCCCGTCTGCGTCCTGAATTGAACATTCAACAAAACTCCAAGAGCTTGCATCACTCTCTGGTCTTTCAAGTAAAGATTCAGATTACTAGGGTTTTTCTGGATTTCCTGCATCATGTTAACAAAATCAGGCTGCTTCAAAAACCCTCTAGTCGAAGGATCCGCCGTCAGCTTCGCCCACATCTCCGGCCCTTGGAAAGCATCCCCAAACGGATTCGGGGCGGCGCGTGACCTCGACGCAGAAGCTTGTGCATCTGCTAATCCAGATTTCAGAGCTTCATTGCTTGGATCGATCTCGAGCCCTTTCGTATACGCATCGACGGCTTCTTCGGACTGGTTTAACCCCAGGTGAGCAGCTCCGAGACGGCTATAACCCTTGGCCCAATCTGGTTTAAGTTCAACGGTCTTCTTCGCGTCTGAGAGAGCTTCTTCGTACTGGTTAAGCGACGCGTGAGCAGCGGAACGGTTCGAGAAGAGGACGTGGTTGGTTGGAGCTAGATTGATTGCGTCGGTGAAGTGATTAACGGCGGATTTGAAGTCACCGGAGGAGAAAGCTGCGTTTCCTTTAGCTTTTGCTTCGTCTGCCATGGTTGAATCTGGGAAATTTGCAGAGTTCTCTTCTTTTTGATTTGTTCTTCTGGAAGATACCTTGAGAGAAGAGAGTTATTGGGGTTTTGGTTAAGGGAAGTGTTTGGATACGAGTATAAATAAATATCCGAGAATGAGTGTTTGTTAGGGTTTAAAATATCCTCACCGCGTTTATTTATTTATAATAGTTGTTTACATCAAAACGCCGTCGTTTGCTCAAGTGTTCCCCGTCGACACCTCTCCGGCACGATTTCTTCAGTTCGATTTCCATTTTTGTCGATAGATCGATACTTTTGGATTTAGATGTTAGATTGGTTTCAGAAACATCTTATGATTTGGAAAGACAGATCAAAGAGATCCTGAAGTTTGTGTAAGGCTTTTTCTCATTTCGTTATCACGGGGCGACATATTATGTTTTTCTAGCGATTTCGCATTAGCTGCTTGAAATTATCTGTGATTTCACTTGTGATTCGTGCTTTTGTTGTTGTGTTTCTGATTGATTTTACGCATTTCGTGTAGAAAGCTCTCGTTTTTATTAATCAACAATGCTAGGTCCTTTGTCCACTAGGTGTTCGTTATAATTCCTGAATGAGTTTTATCTGTTACATTTGAATTGTTAATTGTTGCAAGATAAGCTCTTGTGTTCGTAGAGGGATTCTTGGTTACTGTTTATGTATAGCATTTTCAGATTCGTTGTTTTAAATGGTTGCAGGAGAAGAGAAACGAAGCAACAGGTTGAGAAAATCTGATGAATGGAGGAGGCTCGAAGAGTTTGCGTTCAGCATTATCCTACTGTGTACAACAAGTACGAAACTATGACTATCATCACTACCTCTGTCTACTTGAGCTCCCACCCGAGATGCGTAAAGCTGCATTTGCACTCCGAGCTTTCAACGTGGAAACCGCGAGAGCCATGGATGTTGCATCTGATCCAAAAATCGGCTTGATGCGTTTACTTTGGTGGCAAGAAGCAATCGACAAGCTCTACACCAAAAAACCCATAAACCACCCTACTGCACAAGCTCTGTCTTGGGCCATATCAGAGCACAACATCAGTAAACCTTGGCTTAAACGCTCGGTTGAAGCTAGAATCCGTGATGCTCAAAGAGAAGTGGAGGATATACCCGAGAGCATCGAGGAGCTTGAGAAATACGCAGAAGATACGGTTTCTACGCTTCTGTACAATACACTCCAAGCAGGCGGAATCAGTTCAACAGCAGCGGATCACGCAGCTTCTCACATCGGTAAAGCCAGTGGTCTTGTCTTGCTACTGAAATCGTTACCTTACCACTGTACAAGAAACCGTCAACAGAGTTACATCCCTGCGAATCTCGCTGAGAAGCACGGGTTGCTTGTGAAACAAGGAGGACGATCAGAGATCCTTCTGGATATGAATACAAGAGAAGGACTATGCAATGTAGTGTTTGAGATTGCATCTGTTGCCAATGTACATCTCTTGAAAGCCCGTGAACTGGCGGGAAAAGTTCCTGCAGAAGCTAAACCGGTTCTGCTTCATTCTGTGCCGGTACAAGTTCTTCTTGATTCGTTAAGTAAAGTACATTTCGATGTGTTTGATCCGAGGATTCAGAGAGGAGTTCTCGGTGTTTCTCCACTTTGGTTTCAGTTTAAACTCAAGTGGTATTCATGGAGAGCTATGTTTTGAAAACATTTGTCTTCTCCTCAGGCTTGCTTGCCTTTTCTGGATTCAAAAAACATTATTACATTGAACTTCTTTCTACACTTTCTTTGTATTTTTACAAATGGTGATGGATACAAAATAAAAGAATCTGTTCCCTTTTTCTTTCATGTATTATATACAGTTTAATAAAAGAATCTACTTATGTTACAGTGGAACAAATCCATCTTCTTGCATTTTTCTATACAACTCATCTGCTTCATGCCATAGTCGTTTCCTACAAAAGCCTGTGATCATTGTAGTGTATGATACAACATCAGGCCCGATTCCACTAACTGCAAGGCTACAAAACAAGTCCCAAGCATCTTCCACATAACCAGCCTTGCACATCCCGTGAATCACGATATTATATGTAGTAACATCAAGATCCATTCCACTCTTTTGCATATTCTCGAATACCACCAACGCTTTCTCTATCCTCCCGTTGTTAAAAAGACCATCTAACAAAATACTGTAAGTCCTTATATTGGCAGGAGAATCCATCCGTCTGAAAATCCGTTGAGCCACATCTGGTTTGCCCACAAGAAAGTATCCATGGATAATAGTGTTGTAAGTGACTGTATCGAAAACTAATCCTCTTTGAGAAATCTCGCTAAAGAGTTTCATCAACTCATTTACCCTCTTAGACTTGCAAAACCCATTTATGAGAGTATTATAAGTCACTATATCCGGGAAACACTCCTTGCTAACCATCAAATCAAGCATTTGTCTGGCCTCATCTAGCCGACCGTGCATACAAAGCCCGTTGATAATCGAATTGTAAGTGAAAACATCAGGTTCTATACACCTTCGAATCATCTCCTCGTATAACTTCTCAGCCTCCGAGAGATCTCCTTCTTTCACAGACGCATCGATCAATGCGGTGAAAGTGATGACATTAGGGACGATTCTCCTCGTTACCATATCACTCAGAAGCCGAGCAGCATCATTACATCTACCAAAGCTACAAAGACCGGTTATGAGAGAGTTGTAAGTAACAGCATCTGCTCTAACTCCAGCATTCTCCATCTGTTCAAAGAGCTCCAACGCGTGATTCACCAATCTTGTTTTGCAGAAAGTGTCGATGATTGTGTTGTAGATGACAACATCAGGTTTACATCCTATTGCCTCCATTCGAACAACCAAATCTATAGCATCGAAAACTCTATTCACTTGACAGAATCCATTGATCAGAGAGCTAAGCGTGACAACATCTGGCTTGTAATTAAGCCTCATCATCTTCCCAATAACGGATAAAGCAATAGAGAATCGAGAGCATCGACACAGGCAGTTAATCACAATGTTGTATGTATAAAGATCATGCGCGATTCCCAGAATCTCCATCTGGTGGAAGAGAGAGATCACAAGATCAAACTTCTTCGTTTTAGCGATTTGACTCAACAAGTTACTGAAATCAACAATGGAAGGTAGTGGACGAGATTGAATCATGTGACTGAACAATTCGATTGCATCTTTTAAATCGATTTTACTCGTTCTATTTTGGTTATCACCGGAGGTAGAAAAATCTCCTCTCCGGTGACGGCAACGGCTAAAGAAAGGAGCAGATACAAAATTACCTCTCTGGAGAAGACGCCGATTGAGAAAGTCCTTGGCTTTCGATGCAATCGAAATCGAAATCGATATCGAGATCGATCTCTTCATTTGATTTTGATCGGGTTTGTTTGTTCATTATCTATGTTACTGTAAATGGTTAAACCCTGTAATAAACCCTATTAGCAGTTTATCCACCACCGATATGAGGGGACGATGAGCGAGATATAGAAACCGGTTCAATCTCGGTCTAACGATTTTCTAATCAAACCGGGATACATTTCGAAATTTCGGTTAGGTGACGTTGTAAGTTGTAACGGGTGAAATGAGCACGGTGTGGGTCCTACAAATGTATACGTGTCTTGACTGTGGTTTGCATGTTCTCTATTGTGTCGCAAAGCAGACAAGTGAGTCAGTGAATGAGTCGGTTGATTTTTATGAGATATTGAGATCAAATGTTTTTTTTTGGAGATCAAATGTTATATTCCAAAATATTCAGTCGTCAACATCATAATCAATTTCACTCGTCTATTAAAAAAATTATCTTTTTATACAATTACAAACCACTATATCAAGGTCTCAAATTTTTTTTTTGGCCGTGTGTGTTACATCATCATATTCTGTTGTTGTTTTAATTATCATCATTTATATGATTAATAAGTTTATAATTATAATGAATAAACCTATTTTTGTATGAAATAACGAATGGTTCCACTTACAGGTTACAGAGCTGTTTTGGAGTAATATTTTAAATTACTAATTATGTAAAACCGGTAAATATATAAAAAAAAGGTTGTTCAAGCATCACTTAACATAAAAATAGAGGGAATGTATATTAATCTGGTAAGATCTTCTATTAATTTATTAACTAAGTTATAGTCATTGCTGGACAAAAAGACTTTCAATTAATCGTTTCTGTAGTAACTGATTACACCTAAGAGAAGTATTTAGACTCCTCTGTATGAATATCTTTCTTGATTAACAAAATTCAGTTCTCAAAAAAAAAAAAAAAAAATCAACAGAAGGAAAATGGCCCACCGAAAAAGCTTATTGACAAAAAAAGTGTAACTAGATATTAAAGTGTTGTTGACAAAAATATCTCAAACTCGCTTCCTTTTTTTGTCTTTTTAAAAAAATTAATGTTGTAAAAACCATGAGAACCATTTAGCTCTGTAACCATCATTTGCTTTTATAGCTCTCTTGAGTCTCTCTCTTCTCTCTCTCTCCCGGCCATGGCTATGTCTTTTTGTTTTAGATCAGCTCTTCTTCTTCTTTTACTTCTCCTGGTTCGTACCGAGTCACGCGGTCGGTTCGAGCCAAAGATCCTTATGCCGACCGAGAAAACTAAACCGGTTGAGCAAGAAGAAGCCGCTATCGGTACGAGATGGGCGGTTCTCGTCGCCGGTTCCTCCGGTTATGGAAACTACAGGCACCAGGTATATATTAACTTCTCAGATGTTTATATTGATTAACAAATTAAATCTGGTATTCGTTAAATGAAACTCGTTGATATAATTATTTTCTTAGATTTTTTGGACGGGAATTTTATGTGACAAGCTTATAAACTTTTTCTAAAAAAGAGCTACTAGTATCCAATGATTAGCTTAAAAGCTTATTTACAACTAATTTCCTATGGTGAACGAATCTCTCCATTTCTCAAACTATTTCTGCTTTGTTTATTTTTCTTTTTTTTGGCCAAACTAGTTCTGCTTTATACCACATTCTCATGGAAAAAAGTCTTTTTATCGATGATTCGATCAACAAAAATACAATTATATTTATTGTGTTTTCTTGCTTCTCTATTATAGGCCGACGTGTGTCACGCATATCAAATACTGAGAAAGGGAGGTTTAAAGGAAGAGAACATAGTAGTTTTAATGTATGATGATATCGCAAACCATCCACTTAATCCTCGTCCCGGTACTCTCATCAACCATCCCGACGGCGAGGATGTTTACGCCGGAGTCCCTAAGGTATATATAATAACTTAGCTTATTTCTTAATTATGCATTAATGTACATTTAATCCATATGATTAGTCTATGTTTTGGTTTGAGATTTTTCTTCAAGCAATTTTGATGGTCTAGGTGTTTCTAGCCTAATATGCCTTTTTTTGGGGTCCAATTAGCGTCCAACAAGGTTTTTAGATCTTTATTTTTATATTGTTGCATGGTATAATTTAGAATCTTATTTGGAATTATACTTTCTTCTTTGTCTGTGGCGCTAAGGTTATTAAATTTCTTAATATATTATTGGATCAATCGTGTAAGAGATGGTGACTTAGGCAGTACCCAACAAATTAGTAGTGATAGTGACTCTAGAGACATTTGGTGTGGTAAACCAAACTTTAAGTGTGGACCTTTGATTGGCAAATCTCCTAGATTTATTATAGCCACTAATTGTTTTCCTTTTATATAGTTTATTTACTTTTTGAGATATCTTTTTTTTCAGGACTATACCGGTCATGACGTTACGGCCGCTAATTTCTACGCGGTACTTTTAGGTGACAAGAAGGCGGTTAAAGGTGGAAGCGGTAAGGTCATCGCTAGCAAGCCTAACGATCACATTTTCGTATATTACTCCGATCATGGTGGTCCTGGAGTTCTTGGTAAATTCATCAACCATTTGTGGTTTCAATAAGATTTTCTAGCGGCTATATGCATTGCTTATAATGGTAAGTTATTCTTTTTATTTTTGTCGGTAAAGGGATGCCAAATACGCCTCACTTATATGCTGCTGATTTTATTGAAACACTTAAGAAGAAGCATGCTGCTGGAACATACAGAGAGATGGTAAAACTTAGTATAACAAGTTAATTTCTTGGGTGGTAAAAATTTTTGTATAACAATTTAATTTTATTGAGTGGTTTCTAATGTAATGAAGGTTATATACGTAGAAGCATGCGAAAGCGGGAGTGTATTCGAGGGTATAATGCCAAAGGACTTAAACATTTACGTAACAACAGCTTCAAATGCACAAGAGAGTAGCTACGGAACATATTGTCCTGGCATGAATCCTTCTCCCCCATCCGAATACATCACTTGCTTAGGAGATTTATATAGTGTTGCTTGGATGGAAGACAGGTATATATATATATATATATATATATATATATATCATTTTATCTTATCATTCAGTGCTTTTATTTGTATATCTATTGGTTTATTTGTTGTGATTTGTTTGCAGTGAGACACACAATTTAAAGAAAGAGACCATAAAGCAACAATACCAAACGGTACTAGGGAATTTTTTTTCTTTTATCATTTTACTTGAAGATTATTGGTTTGAGAATGAGAAATATATATAGCAAATCTTTTATCCCGGTATTTAGGTGAAGATGCGGACATCAAACTATAATAGCTATTCTGAAGGCTCTCATGTAATGGAATATGGTAACAATACTATCAAGGCAGAGAAGCTTTATCTGTACCAAGGATTTGATCCGGCCACTGTTAATCTCCCTCCCAACGAATTACCGGTCAAGTCACCAGTGGGAGTTGTTAACCAACGCGACGCAGACCTTCTATTCCTTTGGCACATGGTATAATTGGACTATTCTGTTTTGCTAGTCTAAAGTTTTTTTATTATTTTTGGTTATATGAAAGGATTGTAAATATTGGGTTTTACTTAAACTATATTGGCTTTGGTTTTACAGTACCGAACATCAGAAGATGGGTCAAGGAAGGATGAGATATTGAAGGAAATAACCGACCAAATGAGGCATAGGAAGCATTTAGACGCAAGTGTTGAATTGATAGGCATGATTCTGTTTGGTCCCACGACGAATGTTCTTAACTCGGTTAGAGAACCTGGTCTTCCTTTGGTTGACGATTGGGAATGTCTTAAATCGATGGTAAGAGTTATCACAATCCTTTAACATTTCATCGATCTCATGTACATATACTTTTATTCAAGTTTAATCAAACACAGTAACGTTTGGCTAATAAAATGTGCTTGAAATTTCTTAGGTACGTGTATTTGAAACGCATTGTGGATCACTAACGCAATACGGGATGAAACATATGCGAGCGTTTGCAAACGTTTGTAACAACGGTGTCTCGAAGGAGCTGATGGAGAAAGCTTCCGCTGCAGCATGCGGTGGCTATGAGTCTCGCTTCATGTCGCATCCGTCTATTGTGGGTTATAGCGCCTGATCATATATATTGAGGGTTTTCATGATCGTTAAGTGTTTGGTTGTTTAAGATGATCTCAAAATAAAAGAAATGTTTTTTTTCTTCTTTTGATAGGTTAGTTGTATGTAAATACGCACGTACGTAGCAATAAGGTGTTTCTTTCTCTTTTTTTTTTTGGTTTGGGTTTTTGTAATATATTTCGAGTGTGAGTGTGTTACCATGGGGATATTTTAAGTTTATAATGTCTAGTTTATATTATAAAAAAAGATATTTTTTTATTGTTGAGGTATTAAAAATGACTAACAATTTATTTATAATTATTTATTTATATTTTTTTATTTTAATATTATATTAATATTACATATTTTTTATAATTGTTTGTTGTTATTTATTTATGATAAAAACTAATAAAATAATTATTTTGATGTTATAAATTATATATATATATATATTTTATACTTTGATATTTATTTTATATTTGTTAATCTAAATTATTTTATCATTTAATAATAAACAAGAGTATATCTCATACGTTTGCATAGAAACTATTTTTAATTAATATACTATAATTTTTTTTTTTATATATAATTTTTAATAAATAATTAAAAATTTCTTTAAATATAATTTGTTTTCATTAATTTATTTTTTCTAATATTATATATATAACGACGATTAGAAAAATATTATTCTAATCCGTACGTTTATATCAATTCAAAAAATACTATTATTAAAAATTTTGCTATAACATATTTATTTATATCAATTCAAAAAATAACCAAAAAATATTTTACAAATCCGTTCATATTATTTTTATATTTTAAATATTTAAATTTTAGATTTATTTAATAAAAATATATAATTATATATTGTTTTCATTTTTTTATTGAAAATATTATTTAAAATTTTAAAATTTTAATTAAATTTAAATTAATATCTGAGTTATTATTATTATTTTTTTAAAAAATAATTTATTTTATAATTTTAAATAATATAATATATATTTAAAAAATTTAGAAGATATTTAAATTAAAAACTTAATTTTCAGATTTAAATTAAAATAAAAATTTAAAATATATTATTTTATTAATATTATACTAAATTAATTTATTTAATAAATTTAAATTTAAATTAATATTTTTATTATCAATAAAAATAACAGTTATCCGAAAACAAAATATTATAAAATCAAGTAAAAATTATGTTTAGACACAAAATACCCTTCTCATTTAATAGTATAAATGTATTCATATAGTAACATACATATGGACACAAATATATAAATATCTATGTATTATATAAATATATATATATATATATACACATACATATCTATTTAGTAACGTACATGTGGATACAAATATACGGATATCGATGCAATTATATATATATATTTATGTGCATAAAGTATAGATGGATGTAACTATATAGATACACATGTATATTTATACGTGTATCCATATAAATACAACTACATAGATATATATATATATGTATATTTATATATGTATTTATATAGTTGCATATATATAGATGAGTTCTGTGTGATTAAGTGTGTGAGATCAAATGAGTTAAGGTGGGTCCCGTGTGATTTAGTGTGTGGAATCAAATGAGTTAAAATAGGTCTCGTGTGATTTAGTGTGTGGAAGCTGATAAGTGAAGTTAAGTGGACTTCGTACGTTTTAATATTTTTTAAAAAAAAAAATAGAAAGTAAAAGAAAAGAAAGGACAAAAATGTCAAAAAATAGAAGTAAATGTGTCCAATTTTCAAAAAGTGTCTTTTTGGACATTACACTTTGAAAAAATGTCTCTGTAAATAATATTCACATATATTTCTTAATAATGTGATTATCTTAGCTATATGAATCACGTTTCTAGCTAATGAAGTGGTAGAGAATGTAGGACAAAAATAGATTGAACACCACAAAATATAAATATTATTATAAAATATAAACGTTAAGGTAAAGAGAAACGAGTGGAGGCAAGACTATGATTTCTTTTCTTAACTTTTTAAATTGTCTGTAATGCGATGGGTTTCTGTGATGTAAAAGTCGCATGATACAACCACACTTATCCGTTTTCAGAAGCACTAAAAAACATGAATTTACACGAACTAGTATTCTACTATACTTTCGGCAGAGAACTTACAAAAATAAAAGAGACTGTTGCGAGATTTTCAGAGTAAAAATGAGAGGTGAAAGATGTGTAAAATGAGAAGAGAGGTCGTGTATATATAGCAGAGGAAGAGATTTGAGCAGTCTGCAAAATCCTACAAAATCCACGAGTCCAACACGAATCTCGGCCATAATTTTAGCGAAGTCAAACGCTAAAAATCAGCGAATATGATAAAGTCACAATCACTGTCGTTACGTTTTTGTGGAGATAATGAATATCCAATATTCTTTTGACTGAATCAAAAACGCATGCAGAAAATTTTACTGAATGAAAAAACGTTGACCAAACGTTCATAAAATTATGGATCAAAAAGAATATTCGTCTTAGGCCCGAAGGCCCATTCGACCAACACGACCCGCACCCGACCCGACCCGACCCAGCTTGGCGGCGGCGGCACGCGTGAAGCTTCCTCTTTTCTCTCACAAGTTATTTGAACAGGTATAACACTTGTTCTAATATATAAAAGAGATTTTTCCACCAAACCATCGATGTGGGACAAATGCGTTTCATTAATAAAAAACCAACATTTAGTATTGACATATTTCCTCTTCACACTCTGATTTGTAGTAAAACCCATTAAGGCTTTATAAAATTCGGTCCAACAAAGAAAGCTATTGATGATGTACGAGATGGGATAAAGAAAGGAGACAGAAGCTGGTTTCAATGAACAATAACAGAAAGCTCGCTATATGGAAACTTAACCACCAGAGGAAGGGCGTTTGAAAATGCAATATAGGATTCTCTTGGTCAAAAGAGTACCGAGCCAAAGAAGATTCTTCCCCTAGTTATACTTATCACCTTTTCATACTGGGCAGCATCTATTGAGAGTGGATTGACGGTGTTGAGAGATTTCCAGCATAAGCAGTAGTTGAACCAGCATAATGAAAAAGCTAACCATTTCTAGAGCTTCTTGTATAGTGATGTAGCTATCATTGATCCGTTGATTTTAGAATACCCAGAAAACTAAGATAATCCTAATATTATTTGTTTAGTTTGAGAATTCTTAAATACATTAAGTTTTCTTAAATTTATTGAGATTTTTCAAGCAAAAAATAAATAAAAAATAAAAACTCAATTATATATGAATGGATGATTGGGCTGATTTTATTAAAAAATATGGATGAAGTTTGCATGGATAATTGAGCTGATTTTATTAAAAGTCGGAAGATAATTTGGCCGCCAAAACATAATAAAAATATAGAGGTTGGATTTTAATTTTGGATTGCCTTCTGAGATGATAGATATGTGTGTTGATAATTATATGCTTTTATGAAAATATGATGATAAAGCTGCAGGAATGTTAATTTTGTTAAAACCGAGATATAAACCGCAAACTTCTGGGCAAAGTAAGATAACGTACCAACGGATGTGGTATCTTTCTATAACTGATAGGTTAAAACGATTTTCTCAATCTGAGAGGACAGCTGCAGCAGTGAGATGGCATGTAGAACAATCATAAACAGATGAGAAATGACTCACCCGTCCGATGCGAAATCGTGGAAACACTTAAACATTGTACATCCAGTATTTTCTAAATCTAAGCGGTATATCTTGGTCTTTGCACTGATAGATTTAATCTATTCGATATGTCTGGTAGGCAATATTCGTTATGACCAATAATCCTTATGCCTTATAACATTTTCCTAGATATGTGCATGCAAATGAAATTTTATGTTTCTCAGTATCATAGTCCCTGGTCCAAATCACCTGAAGCGGACCCTTGATACGTTTTTGTACTCATATATGAGTTGAACTAGTTGTGGCATAACGGAGTTCAAACATATGACAGTTCGAGAGGCAAATATTTTATGATGCAGACGGTGCTTATATGGACAATAAGCAACTTGCCTACATACAGAATGCTATCAGGTTAGACTACTTACGAGAAGTTATCTTGTCCTTATTGTCTTGATAGAACTGATGCATTTCAGCTTAAACATGGTTGGAAAAATTGTTGGTTTGATTGTCACCGCTGATTTCTACCACCCAATCATCAATATCAAAGAAACAAGCGACTGTTTAGGGAAAACAAAGCTGTTCGTCTCCCTCTACCAGTGTTTCTATAAGGGTCTATAGGGGACAAGCTTGAATCGCAAATATATCATTGGGGGGGGGGGCACTTGAAACGGTCCCTCGAAGGAAAAATTGGCATACTCCTGATGGATATGAAGTTCATCAAAATTAGCACAAGAAAATCATTTTTGGGAACTTTCTTACTGGAAATATATCTACTGAGACACAATCTTGATGTCATGCATATTGAAATTTTTTTTTTGATAACATCATGCATACAATGTAAAACGTGCAAGAGAACCAAGGACAGCGGGAAATCACAGATGGACTTGTCTGTATGCAATAGAATTGAGTTGCATAGTTTGAGCAATGGGAAAGCACCAGTTCTAATATTTTGGTTGGGTGCAAAAAAACATATTCGTTGTTCAATTGGGATTTCATCTGCCATGAAATTCTCTGATGGATACATATCTAATCTTTCTAAATCTATTGAGAAAGGACAAAAGTTTTCATGGATGAAGAGTCATGACTGCCATATGTTTATGCAACGATTACTTCCTTTCACATTTGCTGAACTCCTACCAGAAAATGTTCATGAATCACTTAGAGGCATTGGAGCATTTTTCCGTGATCTTAGTACACAGACATTATCAGAAGTTTTAGTTTCACAACTAGCTGTAAATATTCTAATATTATTGTGCAATTTAGAGAAAATATTCCCACTCGCTTTTTTGATGTTATGAAACACCTACCCATTCATCTCCCTCAAAAAGCGGAACTTGGCAGACCAGTTCAGTTTAGGTAGATGTATCTGTTTGAGCGCTTCATGATATATTTAAAGGGAAAGGCCAAAAATCAGCTAAAGTTGCAAACTCTATCGTTGCAAACTTTATCGTTGCAGGAAGTTTGACAGAAGAAATTTTGCATTTCACGTCGTACTACTTTGCTCCTCCGTACACGTAAACAAGCTCCACGACATTATAATGATGGGGTGTGGGACGAACTTATGCACAAGAAGGTGTACCAGACATTTTCTCACCCGTGGTACGTCTTAGTGGAAAACTGAAGAAAACTTGTTGGTTCAACGAAAAAAGACCATCACAGCGCACATATATACATCCTCATAAATTATGACGAATTGGCTCTTTACAAGAGCACTTTTGTAAGTCAGTTTCGAGAATGCATTTAAAGAGTTTTAGAAAATAAAATCAACGATTGAAAAGACCAACATTTCGCCCCATGGTTAAAAGCTCAAGTAATATATATATATATATATATATATATATATAGATATTAATTATAATATTTTCTTATAACATGCATATATGTATAATATATATATCAATCTATTTAAGTAGATCACAATGACCTGAATTATCCAGTGTGGTTTTATGAGTTACTCCAAGGCTTCATATCAAAGATAACAACAACATTTATGTATTTTACTCGAGGTTATGTTTTCCATACATACAATCATGGCATTCAACGGCAACTATCAACTATGGAGTATGTGTAAGAGGTGAAGTAGATTTCTATGAGATCTTGCAGAACATGATTGAAGTGGAATATCCCGGTTTGGTAAAGATGAAAACTGTTCTCTTCAAATGTGATTGGTTTGATCCAATTGTCGGACGCGGAATGCGTATTAACAAATTTGGTAAGATAGACTTAATCAATCATGACGGTACAACAAGTTTGAGCCTTTTATCCTAGCCTCACAATCAAAATAAGTCATATTTGTTTCATATCCAAGAGTTCGAAACACTGGAATCACATGGTTAGTAGTTATTAAACTGGTTCTAAGAGGTATAATTGATAGTGTAGATCCGCCGCCTATATAACAAGATGCATGCGTTAACACCATTGAACCAGAGGTTGAAGAGAATGTTACTTTAATTAATCCATGTAATAGAAAAATTGAAGATCTACACGATGACACCGAAGCAAACGGAAATTCTGATGATTTTAATGAGAATGATGAGAATGATGATGATTTAGAGGACGATGGACGCAACCAAAACATATCATCAGATGAATTTGAGTGATAATTTTATGTATGATTGTTTTAATTTTTGTCTTTAATGAAAAAAGTTTATATATATATATGTGTATATATATGTGCTTTCTTAAACATCTTTCTTATTTTTTTTAAATTGTTTTTATATGTAAAAATTTGACTTTTATGACGATTTTATATCGATCCGGTTTTGAGTTTTACGATGATTTACATCGATCATTGACTTTTACGACAATTTATGTCGATCGGGTTTTGAATTTTACAATGATTTACCCGAATTATCGTAAAATCGATTTAAAAGACAAATCCTATATATAAATTTCAGAGTTTAAGGTATGATTTTTGTGATTATTAAACAATTTTCTGGTTAATTACTTAAACAAATAGGTTTTGTTCTTATAAACCCTTCACATTTAAATTACTTTATAACCCCTTCACATTTTAATTACATCTTAAAATTATAATTGTATTTTTAAAATATTTTTTTATTATTATTTTGTTTGTCTCTATGTAAAAAAGATGCTTAGTAAAGTGTGAAATATGATTTATGATTTTTTTTTAATTTACCCAAAAAATAACATATTAAATTTTTAAAGAATGCAAAATTTTAGCTAAAATATTTGTAAATAAAAATTAAAATAATCTAAATTAAATTAATAGGTTAATAAAAAATCTACTACATCATGATAGAATACTGAAAACGCTCAAAAAGACATATCTGCCTTGTTCTATACCGATGGGGTCCAAGCTCAACTCGTGCAGCTCAAAGACCACTTGGACTACATTCTCACCTCATCTGGAGCCCGTCTCGAAGAAAAATCAGTCCAATCCGAGTTCAGATGAAGAAGTTATTGAGTTTTCAAATCAGGTGAACTCGAGGTTACTCAATTTGGACCTACGCGCATTCAAAGGAGGATTTCGACCAATCCAGAAGGAACTATTTTATGATCCGACTTGTTCTGGAATCTTGATTCATCACAGAAGCATGGAGAG
This sequence comes from Eutrema salsugineum, assembly GCF_000478725.1. Taxonomy (NCBI): domain Eukaryota; kingdom Viridiplantae; phylum Streptophyta; class Magnoliopsida; order Brassicales; family Brassicaceae; genus Eutrema; species Eutrema salsugineum. The sequence continues at coordinate 1,461,487 of NW_006256414.1, forward strand.
TTGGAATCACTTCAAAAAGAGTTCAGACTTCGAAGATATGGATTTTACAACACAGTGGATCTGCTTCAGACCCAGTTCCGCGTCCGACCCAAAGATTGAGGTCCAGAGCCCAACTCAGAAACGATCTCGACATGAAACCAATTGGAGAATCTTAACGGATCTGTTCTGGTTCCAACAAGCCCAAGATAAGAAGAAATTTCCATCGGGTCTCAGAAATTTCCATCTGATCTCGACTTGATGATTTCTAGGCCTGATTGGTTTGAGAGCTTGCAGGCTTACGTTTGGCATCCAGGAAGCTTTTCTACTAAGCCCAATATGAAGACATGACTCAGCCCATCTTGTTTCTGATCATCAAAATTCGTTCAAAGGAGTTAAAGAGACAAGAAGCTCAAGGGTTATTCAAAGAATATCAAGAGTCATTCAACCATTAGTTAATATTTGTCTTTAATTTTAGTCTAAGTAATAATTTCGAGATTGTCTTGTTTTCTTCACATTTCTACTCTATATAATCATGTAATCTCTAAGAGAAATAATCAGACTATCTTTTTATACAACTTCTTCTTTGAGAGTAATTCTCACTTTTGTACCTTATGAACATTTTCTGATCATTTGGAGGTTATCCTTTAATCATCTCACGGTGAGTCATATCCGTGGTTCGATTGTTGGTGAGTAATATCCATCAATCACAACTCGATCTGTTTGGTTAGTCATATCCAGACGATCACAAACTAGGCTTGTCTTGGTGAGTCATATCCAAGGAGTCATTTCGGTAAATCAGGAGCCTTTCCGCAGCTACCTGTGTGACCATTCAATCCACATCCTTTGTTCTTTGAAGCCTTTTGGTTCCTTAGAAGCAAAGCTTATCCATTACCACCTTCAGAGTGCCGATTCCTTGGGAGGATTCTATCAAGTAGTATCAGAGCAACACTATCTAGTTTGGTATTTTATCCTTTTTTCATTTTTTTTATTCCTCTTTTGACCTTCTCATCTTCTCATCTTTTCATCTTCTTTCATTCTTCTTCTACCTTTTCATCTTCTTTTCTTTTCATTTCTATTTTTTTCTATTTTTTTTTATTTTCGTCATTTCAAAAAAAAAAAAGAAGAAACAGAAAAAAAAAAAGAAAAAAAAAACGAAAAAGATAGGAAAAAAAAATGTATTTTGGTCTATTGAAAAAGGAAGATCCAAAAAGAGGAAAAACAGATGTCTTTGAAAGGAGGACACAAGAGGGAGATCAACCAAGGAAGCCTAGAGATCTAGAGGCAGACAAATATCACATCCGTGATAGTTATTTGTCTCAAGAAAACAAAAGAAGGCATAGGTGTGAAAGAGGAGTCCGAGATCATTATCATTACAACCCTGGAGATCTCTATCTTGAAATTCCATCATTCATTGGTAAAATTTTTGATCCAGACAGGTACTTGAAGTGGGAGAGAAGAATGGAATGTATTTTCAAATCCCATCCACTTTCAGAGTATATCAAGGTGCAAGTTGCGGCTACTGGATTTTGTGAGCATGCACTTTATTGGTGGTGTCTATTGAAAACCAAAAGGAGGCGTAATGGAGAGTATCCAGTGGAGACTTGGGCAGAGATGAAAGCAGTTATGAGAGAGAGGTTCATTCCCAACCATCACCAGCGTGAGCTAAATCAGAAGCTAAGGTGTTCTTCTCAGCCAAGCTATGAAGCTAGATCCAAGGATCCACACATCAATTCAACCGAGGCCATTACTCGTGATATGAAATGTTTTAAGTGTCAAGGGAGAGGACACTATGCAAAGGAATGCCCTAGCAAGCAAAACGTGGTTCTTCTAGAAAATGGCGAAATCATGACCAATGAAGAAGAGGAGAATGACACAGGACCAATGTTTGATGAATATGAAGAGGATGCAGCCGAGGATGAACTATTGGTAGCAAAGTGAGCAAAGTAACGCCAAGGAGCATGAGCAACAGGAAATCTGCAAAGATGATTCAGCTAAGGCGCTCACAAGGAGGTATCCATCATTATCTTTGCATGATTCATATACTCTGGATTTTAAATTGGTGGAAGAAGTGGATTTCGTTTTTGGAGATTCAGCATTTTCAAAACCAGTAAACAGAATTCAGAGATTGCTGGCTGAGGTTATGAAGCCAAGCAGAGAGAAACCGAAGCTTCACTACTGGCCAAGCAAAACAGATCAGATTTTGGAAATCCAAGGAGCGAAAAGCAAACTAGGAGATCTCACTCAAAGCGGTGCAACTATCCTTCAGAATCAACAGAAGGGAGTAATCTATTCCATGTTAATCAAGTAGAGTCCACCATTCTCACGTCAACACTTCCCAACCGAAGGCTGTACAGTTTTGAGGACGAAAGTTTTTCAAGAGGGAGGGGATGATAGAATACTGAAAACGCTCAAAAAGACATATCTGCCTTGTTCTATACTGATGGGGTCCAAGCTCAACTCGTGCAGCTCAAAGACCACTTGGACTACATTCTCACCTCATCTGGAGCCCGTCTCGAAGAAAAATCAGTCCAATCCGAGTTCAGATGAAGAAGTTATTGAGTTTTCAAATCAGGTGAACTCGAGGTTACTCAATTTGGACCTACGCGCATTCAAAGGAGGATTTCGACCAATCCAGAAGGAAATATTTTATGATTCGACTTGTTCTGGAATCTTGATTCATCACAGAAGCATGGAGAGTTGGAATCACTTCAAAAAGAGTTCAGACTTGGAAGATATGGATTTTACAACACAGTGGATCTGCTTCAGACCCAGTTCCGCGTCCGACCCAAAGATTGAGGTCCAGAGCCCAACTCAGAAACGATCTCGACATGAAACCAATTGGAGAATCTTAACGGATCTGTTATGGTTCCAACAAGCCCAAGATAAGAAGAAATTGCCATCGGGTCTCAGAGATACACCTCATTTTCCTAAATGGGTCAACATGGTTCTATACTTGATGATTTCTTGGCCTGATTGGTTTGAGAGCTTGCAAGCTTACGTTTGGCATCCAGAAGGCTTTTCTACTAAGCCCAATATGAAGACATGACTCAGCCCATCTTGTTTCTGATCATCAAAATTCGTTCAAAGGAGTTAAGGAGACAAGAAGCTCAAGAGTTATTCAAAGAATATCAAGAGTCATTCAACTATTAGTTAATATTTGTCTTTAATTTTAGTTTTAGTAATAATTTCGAGATTATCTTGTTTTCTTCACATTTCTACTCTATATAATCATGTAATCTCTAAGAGAAATAATCAGACTATCTTTTCATACAACTTCTTCTTTGAGAGTAATTCTCACTTTTGTTCTTTATGAACATTTTCTGATCATTTGGAGGTTATCCTTTGATCATCTCACGGTGAGTCATATCCGTGGTTCGATTGTTGGTGAGTCATATCCATCAATCACAACTCGATCTGTTTGGTGAGTCATATCCAGACGATCACAAACTAGGCTCGTCTTGGTGAGTCATATCCAAAGAGTCATTTCGGTAAATCAGGAGCCTTTCTGCAGCTACCTGTGTGACCATTCAATCCACATCCTTTGTTCTTTGAAGCCTTTTGGTTCCTTAGAAACAAAGCTTATCCATTACCAACTTCAGAGTGCCGATTCCTTGGGAGGATTCTATCAAGTGGTATCAGAGCAACACTATCTAGTTTGGTATTTTATCCTTTTCTCATTTTTTTTATTTCCTCTTTTGACCTTCTCATCTTCTCATCTTTTCATCTTCTTTCATTCTTCTTCTACTTTTTCATCTTCTTTTCTTTTGATTTCTATTTTTTTCTATTTTTTTTTCGTCATTTCAAAAAAAAAAAAGAAGAAACAAAAAAAAAACGAAAAGATAGTAAAAAAAAATGTCTTTTGGTCTATTGAAAAAGGAAGATCCAAAAAGAGGAAAAACAGATGTCTTTGAAAGGAGGACACAAGAGAGAGATCAACCAAGGAAGCCTAGAGATCTAGAGGCAGACAAATATCACATCCGTGATAGTTATTTGTCTCAAGAAAACCAAAGAAGGCATAGGTGTGAAAGAGGAGTCTGAGATCATTATCATGACAATTCTGGAGATCTCTATCTTGAAATTCCATCATTCATTAGTAAAAGTTTTGATCCAGACAGGTACTTGAAGTGGGAGAGAAGAATGGAATGTATTTTCAAATCCCATCCACTTTCAGAGTACATCAAGGTGCAAGTTGCGGCTACTGGATTTTGTGAGCATGCACTTTATTAGTGGTGTCTATTGAAAACCAAAAAGAAACGTAATGGAGAGTATCCAGTGGAGACTTGGGCAAAACATAAGTCCAAACGAGGGAAACATAAGCCCAAACAAGAGAAACAAAGCTGGAAGAAGACACTTTGATGGTTTAGAATAAGTTGTGCATATATTGACACTGTTGTAGAATAGAAACTTGTATACTTTCTTACTCTATTTTGTCAACCCATAAATATAATTTTTATATTTTTATTTTTCTTTAATCTATTTTCATAAGATTTAGTATCTTAATGGGAAAAAAAGGGCTAATTTTTTTCTTTATATATATAGGAAAAATGCTAAAACAATTCTTAACTTATAATTTTCAGCTAAAAAAACTATCAACTACTTGGTAAACAAAATCTATTTTTTTATTGACTAATTCGTTTAGTCCAACGTTTTTTACCAAGCCATTATAAACCCAATGTTAGTCAATATTTATAGTTGACTAACAATAAGACTAAAGTTAAATTTATATAAAGAAATAACTAGTATTGCAACAACTATATATATAAAAATTATTAGAGAGTATATAAAACATATAATTTAAATTTTCTTAATTTAAATAATAAATAAATAAAATATGTTTATGTAAAGAAAAATCATAAACAAAAAAAAGAATAGAACAATAAACTAAAAAAAACAAAAAGTGAAAAAAAAAATGGGATACAAGCACAATAAATATATGGTCTATGGATATGGCCATAGGAGCACATTGATGTGTGAGAAGAAGAAGAAAAAAAAGAGTTGGGAAACAACCAGTATTGTAACTAACTAATTAAATAACTAATAAATAGCATATAAAAAATAATTTATATGAAGACAAAGTAAAATCTGAAGATGACAAAGTCAAAGCCATTTGACTAATTCTTCAATTATTTTTAAAAAATTGAAAATTAAATCTTGAAAAGAGAATTGAATATTGAAGAATTATATTAGTTTTGACTTTGTTTTCATCAAATTTATTTAGGATCTCTAGTTCCAATCATACGCCTTCACAAATGACTCACTCTTCAAAAATGTTGTATCCTTCAAATGAGTGTAATAGATCCCATCATCTTGAACTTTCCAAAAATATGTGCCACGATGAAGGTCAGGGCCTTTTGTATAAAGGACAAAGTCCTTGAAGACCTTATAATCAGATCCTTTGGCCAGTCTAGCTGACATCGTCGAAAATTTCTTTATATTCATCACGCGGTTTCAGATAATGAACACCAAAGTTATAATTCAATCTCCTCATTCGACAACTTACCCTGAGCCATTTCTTGTGTGAAAGGTTATTCCAAATGGCGATAGTTGTCGTTACCCCTTCAAATGGCTTGATGCAAAGGGCGAAAACAAATAGAAATAATAAAAGATTTTTCATTTTTCCTTCTAGATGTTTTAGATGTTTTATTAACTCTTTTTCTGGTTTTTACCGAAAAATCTTGTTTCTGGTTTATCGTATTATATACATATGTACTTTGCTATTTTTGAATATACATTTTCTTTGTGTTGCTCTATTATTAAAAGTTTTCTAATTATATTTGAGGTATCAATTCGTCTTTGAAACAATAGATTTATGGTGGATTAAAAAAATATGTAGTTTACACTTTTCAATAAATATCAGTTTCTCTTTTGAGCAAAAAACGAAAACACTTTAAAATAATAAAAGAGTTTGTTAGGTAAATTATAACTTTAAAGGTCTAAAAGCACCAGAGAAGCATTGTTGTCAAAAAAAAAAAAAACACCAGAGAATCATAAGAGAGAAGAAAAAAAATTATTTGTGAGATATTTAAATTATGATTTTTAAAATAGTAAAAGAGTTTGTTAGGTAAATTATAACTTTATATTCTTTATTTTGTCAGAACTTCTTCGGTGCTCGAGGTTATATGGCACTGCATCAAGCCAAGGAATCAACTTTCAAAAATCCTCAATTACCTTCGGCTCAGAGATTGACCCGTATATGCGAAGATTGCTGGCATCACTACTGAATATAGATAAAGAAGGTGGATTTGGATACTTCTTCAGTGGTTCAAAACGAGAGCTTCGATATTTTATTGGAGATAAACTCACCAAACGTCTGAGTGGCTGGTACGCAAAAACGTTGTCGTTTGGAGGAAAATAAATCCTTTTGAAGTCAGTGATTATGGCACTACCTATTTATGCTATGTCATACGTATGTTAGAAGCTCATGAGTGCAATGACAGACTTCTGATGGAACTCATGGGAGAAGAAGCAAAAAATCCATTAGATCTCAGGGAAAGAGTTGTGTAAGTTTTGAAACAAAAGGGAGGCTTAGACTTTCAAGATGTGGAAGACTTAAATCAAGCACTCCTGGCTAAGCAAGCATGGAAGCTTCTAAATGACTCAACCTCATCACTTTGTAGACTGTACAAGAAGCGATATTTTACTACAAAATATTTTCTTCAATGTGGCAAAGGCTATGGACCTTCGTATGCATGGATGAGTATACCACATGGAAGAGAGAACCCCTCTCAAGAGGTCTTACTTAATCCATTAGGAATGGCAAGAATACAAAAAATCTAACTTGAGTGTTTGATACTGGATGAGCACCCAAGAAGACCAGTCAACAAGCAATCCCTAACTGATCTGGAGCTGAACGTGAATTCCCTAATATCTTCAAATGGCTCGTGGAGGGAGAGTGTAGTCAGGAATCTCTTTCCCCCTGCAGATGCGGAACGTATTTTCTAGTTACACACTGGTAATGTAGCCAACCTTCATATATGGGCTTATACAAATAATGGATCTTACTCAGTCAAAAGGATATTGGTTCTCCGATCCTCCAATCATCCCTTAATTCTTCTGCCCCGCCTATCATCTACGAAACAAGTGAAAGTGGAGCTTAAGATACGCATCTGGAAACTGCAAACTTCTCGTAAAATCAATGTATTCCTATGGAGGGTGGTGTCAGGTGCATTAGCTGTAGCAGATAGACTTTGTACTCAGGGTTTGTTGATGTTACTTGCCAATTCTGCTTACATAGGCCATAAACTATAAACCACATGATTTTTGAGTGTATGGCACATCAACTCCTCACTCAGGCCAAGGTGAGGTTTCTGCTGGCAGGTTATATCATACTTGATGGATCTCATGGACTACCAATCTTATTAGAAGGAAACAAGCATCGTGATTCCCTGGATCCTTTGGAGCATTTGGAAAAATCGCAACTCCATCGTAATTGCGGAGAAACAAGAAATCATCAATGTTGTGATACAAATAGCTTATGAGGAAGCCTCTGCTTTGTCGGAAGTGAACATCTCAACAGAACATGACCTTACCAACAGACCTACGAGGAGCTTATCTGAGAACAAGTAGAATCTTCCCTGTAATGGTCAGATCAAATGCAACTTACATGCCAACTGGAGAAATGCGAGGCTGCATAGTGCGAGAAGCTTTCACTCACTTCCCAAACAGAATAGTGGCAGAATTCAGGTGCATCATTTGGTCTTTACAGAGGTTGCGAGATCTTCAGATTGCAAGAGTGATCATACTGTGGGATTTGCAAGCAGTTGTTGATGCAAATCACAACCCCCTTGATTGGCCTCGATATCGAACCTGTACACCGTATATATCTCATCTATGCTCTTACTTTAATAGTTAGCTTTGAAGTTGAGAAGATTGGGGCAAATTATATAGTTCGGAAAATCTCCAAAAGTGTCAACGGAGATAGAAGATACCAATCGTATATGGCATTAGGTGGACCTTCATGGCTTCAAGACCGTATTCATCGAGAGGCTTCATCGAGTATCTAGACATCCTTCGCTTAGGACTTCAAAACTCTAATTGTCTCTGTTTTTCAGTTTCATGTTTAAATACTCTGGTCCCAATGATTTGTTCAATTAATAAAACATCCAGATAAAAAAAAAAAGTCACTAAACCTTAACAGCCTAAACCCCAAGCATCTCCTAGTATCTGTGGAATAGCATAGAAAACTAAGCGTTAAATGAATCTTAAACTGTTTTCATCATTTTCTATTCTATGAACGGTAAAAATATTATCAAAACTCATGTAACTAAAAGATCAAACACCAACAATACGTAAATTCTGTATTTGAAGAACACCGAATCTATTATATGTTTTTAAGGACGTCCACATAAGATTTAAATTGGTTCATATCAATATTTAAAATTAATAAAAATTAAAATTTTTAAATTATATTTTTATTGATATGCATGGTAAAATATATACTATAAAGTAAAAAATTAATATTTTTATTCTTAATTTTATATTTAATAATAAAGAGAATAAAGTAAAAAAAAAAGTTGCAAGAGTATACACAAAAAAAGTTGCAAGAGTATACAAAATCAAAATTTCTATTTAGACAAAGAAAAATAAATTATACTTTTTCATAATATAAGACATCATTAATATAAAAATATGCAAGTAAAACCAATTAAAATTTGTCATGTAACGCTGAGCTGACAAAATGTATAAATTAAAAAGCTTTTTTGATATATAGACATATCCACATATTTACATACAAATATTTTGTTTATGAATTTGTAATTTAAAATCAATTGATAATAAGTAAACTGACCTATATTATTTATATATTATAAACAGTTTTTAAAAAAAAAATTAATGTAAAATTTTAGTACGTCATTAGTCATTCGAAATGATGGTTTTTCCATCTAGTCTTAAACCAAATTTTCACTAAAAAATCAAAAATAAACCTTATTAGGACTAGACCACTCTTGATCATAATCTCTGATATCATGTCATAGGAGAATAAGTTGACAAATGTTTTCTCTGTTATCTATCTGGCACACTAATAAAAGATTTCTATTTATACAATAAAAAGTTCGTTGATAAACTCTTCTATCATCACGTCAAAAACAATCTTGACTGATGAATAGAACTATTAATTGATAGATTAAACGAATTAGTCATAGAAAGTTGAAGATTTATTTTATCTATTAAATAGTTGGTGGTTTTTTTAGCTGAAAATTATGTATTGAAATTTCTTTTGGCATTTTTCCTTATAAAAAGTTTGATTATATAATTGATAGATACCGTTCAACAGTCTAATATATAATCGATAGATACCTTTGAACTTGAACATAATTATATACTCTAATATTTTTTTTTTTTAACTAACATATAATTGATAGATACCATTCAAATGGATTCTAGTCAAATTAAAAAGTTTGATTTGTTAACAAAAAAAAAACGAATTAATAGGTTGACAAAAAAAAAAAAATAGTTCCTTGTCAATTTTTCATGGCCTCATGGGTCTACAATTACATATAAATATTAACTAGTGAAAGTTTATAATGAAATTATAAACGAAATAAAAAGCTAGTTATATGTTGAGTTTGTCAAGTTAGTATTCGTCTAATATAGAACATGCATTTATTTTTCCATGTTTAATCATTTAGTATTTTATGAAATAATTAGAAGCTGGTACATGGCACATTGGTATAGTAATCAAAGCCATGCATGTTTTTTTTTATTAAACATTATAGTTAACGATAATGATCTTTCTAATTAATTATCAATACCATAAACAATATAGTATTTATCATACAAATTAATTAGATGAGTTTTTATAATGTAAGTTTTATAACTGTCGAATTGGAGAAATCTTACAGCTCAAAAGAAATTAAAGCTAAGTTATCCGTAGGGCTGGATCGTCTTATACTTATAATTGATTGTATAATGGGCATAACTAAGCCTAAATAAATATATATTATCTCACAAAAAGTCTTGCAGATCTAGATTTAGGTTTCGTTTGCCTCTCTGGCATTCGGCGCTCCTCGCCGGAGCCACGAGAGGGCTTCCTCTTTTGTTTTTCTTCGCTCTGGTTCTTTCATCTCGTGGTTTGACGTTTGTCTCAGAAGTGATTGGTGGCAAGTCTGGACTTCTCCGACATAGCAGTGACGTTTTCAGTGGTGGATAAAGACCGAGGCCCTTCGCAGAACTAGATCTATTGAGGACAAGGTCTGGGAAAGCATCCGCAATGTTGGAAACCACATCGGAGGCACTTGCATCTCCTCTGTGCGATTTGGTCTCAGTTTTTGCTAGCGTTGAGGCAGCGATTAGATCCGGAGTGGTAGTGTGAAGCGTTAAAGGTGGTCGAGTAGGCATGAACTGAAAGGTATCTTGGAGGAATTTTTTTAGGTTGCATGAACTGCTGGTGTTTGTAAGTAAACTCGCTGCTTTAGAGGACAGTGGTGGGTAGTGAAATCAATTCCGGTGGCAGCTGATTACGGCGACGGTAGCTTTGTGACCGGATCTGCATCTCTAGCTCTCTAACTCCCGCTTCATATCCTGCAAAGGTGAGTTGGTCAATGTTTATCTATGCGCTGGTGGGATCTCTTTTCTAGGAGGTGGCTGCTTGTTCTAGTTCTGGCTCCGGCGATTGTGGATTTTGGTTTTCTATTGGTGGTGGCGGTTCCAGAAAGCGCGTGTCTGCGGTTATGGTTTTCGGATGCATCCCAGTTTAGCCGATTTTGTGAGCGATCATGGTTCTTTGGTCAAATTACAAACCGGACCCATTAGGAAATTTTGTTGTTGGGTTTTTTCTTTATGTTTATTTGTTGCCCGTTATGGACTTAGATTTAGTTTAAGTTGCAATTTCAATTTGTAATTTTTAAAAACCCAAAAAAACAAATGAAAACCTTTTACCAAAAAAAACTAAGCTTAAATCAAGCATGTAGGAGAAACTTTTCTTCAATGTGGTTTCCAACATTTAAGTTACGTTTTCATCAGACAAGAAACTGACAAGTGACAGAAGAAATAGTTTTCCCCCAGGTGGTTTATTTCTAGGGTCTTTTCATAATGACTAGGGCAGTTCTAATGGGAGGGGGGTGGGTTAGGATGGGGTTCTTAGATTAATTATAATTAAAAAAAATCAAAAAGCTATCAGAGTTTAGAACTGATCTTTATATAAGAGCTTTTAGAACCGATTCTTATCGCCATGTTTCAAATAGGTATTGGCGAAGTGTTTTTTTTATGCTCTCTTTACTCACATTTTCTCTATGTTTTTGGACGTTATCTCTCCTCGTTTCTCTGTTTCTCTATTTCTCTTTCTTCATATTAATTTCTTTGTTTCTCTTTCCTCAATCAAAATTTATAATTAAAATTTGATAAAATCCCATCAAAGGGGTTTACCGTTGAGGATGGTCTTAGAGTCAAATTTAAGAGACTTCTAGTTCCGAAGAAATTTGTCCTTATATGGCACGTGGAATGCTTACATTCTCGGCCATCACTTAATCCTATTTAATTCAGGGTCTGAATGGTGACAATGTATTTAGCTGTGTAAGAAAAGTATTTTGATAATACAGTACGGTACAACTGCGTTATATAAAATAAATGGTATGAATAGCTAAAAAAACTTATTATATATAATAAAATAAATAAAAAATTAGAAAAACCTGAAATTAAACAGTACAGATTACAAATTGTAAATATATATATTAGAAATAAATAGATTATAAATTAGTTTAATAGTACCTTTATTCTTTGTTTTCTGTTAATGAAAAAATATTTTTATTTAATCAAAACTATAATTGAACTAAAAACTAAAATACTATTATATAACTAATACTATATTAGTATTATATTGACATGTAACACAATAAAACAAAAAAACTTAAATTATAAATATTAAATGTATAGAAAAATTGACTAAAAACTGTTTTGGAAAAATAAGAATAGATTTATAATAGTTCTCTTTGTATATTATATATATATTTTAGAATATATATATTTTAGCAGCATATATATGTACGTACCTCAATTTTATTATTAAAATAATAAAACTATTCAAGTATATGCAATTTTTTATTTTATTCGCACTTTCTTAGAACATCTGCATCAGTGAAGACATCTCCAATAGAACTGCATAACATCAAATTTGGTGTAATTTTTGCACCAAACATCTTTATGAACTCCAAATCTAACATCAAATATAGTGTTGTGAGCAGTATTACACCAAATTTGGTGTGACACAATTCACAACACCAAACAATATTTACTTATTTTATTGATAAAATGATCAATTAAATATATATATAAAATTAAATAATAATAAATTAATTTAATAATATAATAATAATAAAAAATATATTTTTTTGGTGTAATATTTGGTATTGTGATTGGAGATGAAAAATAATTTGGTGTTGAAATCACACCTAATATAGTCCAATTGATGGTGTTAAGGTTGGAGATGCTATGAGTCTCTTAAAATAATCTCTCAACAAATAAATATTAATATTTTAATATAATTTAGATTTAATATTAACTTTTAATTGAAAAAAAGAATTAAACTAATAATAAAGTCGCATATGGCTTAAGAGTCTCTCATGAGTCTCTCAAATAAGAGACTTAACTTACTCTCTTTCATCTTTTTATTACTTTTATTTATTTTTAATGTGAGAGACTTCGTGAAAGAATACCAATGCAGATGGTTTTACATGTGAGTTGAATTTTTTTTTTAAAAAAATTCATTTTAATTAAATATCAAAATTCATGCACGAATTTTTTATCATTTTTTTGTTAATTGTACAAAACTGCATAATATTGAAAAAAGAATTATGATTGGTATTATTAAAATGTTTGTAAAAAAATTTCTGAAATCCAGACTGGTTTTTGGTCTCTAATCACAGCCTAGATTGGACAATTTTTAGTTTTTTTTAATTTCGAAGCATACCAATATATTTTAGGGTTAACCATGAAGTGGATATTTTGCATAAGATGGATAATTTTTATGTATAATAAATCGATATATATATATATATTAGGGCTAAAAAGAAATTAAAAGTTGTTTAATTAGTACTTCGAGACAAGGTGTCTCGGTATGCTTATGTAGGTTATTATAATTCGTAGTCTCGTCTATTTTAGATATTGTATTACAAAATTATTAACACTATAAATTTAAGATGATCTTCAATCCTACTCCATTTTCACTTCCAAATTTTATTATGGAGTAAATTTTTCTCCAAACATATTCTATTTTTCACCTCCAAAATGAAAATGTGAACAGTACAATTCTATATATGGAGTGATATTATTCATCTTCTCTATTTTAGAGTAGAACTTTTTTTATTTATAATTTGATACCTCAACTATTGTTTGCTATCATTTAATTCTTAGATAAAAAATTTTGTTATTTTTTACACATAAATTTTATTATAAATAAGAAAACTAATTATATAGATTGTGAAAATTTTAAAATACAATCATAACATATGTATAATAAAAACTTTAAAAATAAAAATACTTAAAATAGATAAAACACAACAACAAATTAGTAATCTAGTATACTATTTCTGAATACACCAAGATCATTATAATAATGTACAAATAAAGTAGCTGGAGGAATAACTTCTTCAGATTTTTAATTTTATTAATATAATTAAAAATTAAGTCTTTGGATACAATTCATAAGTTTGACAAACAAAAAGATATACCTACAAATAATCTATAAATTTAGTAGAAAAATAATATACTTAAAATATTTTTTGTGGAGTAAAAAATAGAGTAAGACTGAAAAAAAGTCAACTCTATTATGGAGTTACTCCATTTATAGAGTAAAAAATGATACTCTTAGACTCTAAAATAACATTGTAATAGGGACTCAACAAGTGTGGCTCTATTCATGGTACAAAAGTTCCTTTCGATATATGTGGAGATTCTTCTTCTGGAATATATATAGCCCCTGAAAAACAACATTATATTTACACTTTTAACTATAGAATAGCTGTGTATCTGTATATGTATTGATGTATATATACTATACGATCTTATTCATAATTGTAACGTGCAATTTCAGCAGGATCTTTCAACAAAAAAATAATCAGCAGGAACTATATGAAAAGTATTTTGACATTATTTAAAAACTATAATGCATAATTAATGCATAAGTTTAGATTTTAAGTGGAAAATAATATGGAAGCAAAAAATATTAGAGAAAATTATCACCACTAATAATTACGATCAAAAAGTATTTACTTTTTTTTGTTGGTTTAAAATGAAAGGCCAAATTAGAGAGTATATATATTGCTTTAACTAAATAAACAAATTCTAAATGTTTTACAGTTATATATTCCATGAATTGAACTTACGGTTGGCTTTGTTACAAAACAAAAAAAAAACTTTATGGTTGGTGGCCAATAGGAACTCAAAAAAACTTTACGTTTACTATTTACAATTAGCCAACATTAAGATTTCTGCATTTTTTTTTTTTTGACAACAAATACACCATTTTATTACGTTTGCGGCAAACGACTCTCCTCGAGGGATAGCCAGGCTGGAGCCGCAACGCTTACATGGGAAAACCTTACTCCTCGTGCCCTAGCGGCTTTTGCTAACAGGTCAGCACGGACATTACAAGACCGGGGGATATGAGCTAAACGAAATGAACTAAAACATGAAGATAAGGACCTAAAGTCTTCAAGCTCAGCTGCAAATGTAGGCCAATCCGAGGGGTTCGCTGTCATGGAAATTAAGTCCAGGCAATCTGTATAAAAGACTTCACTAATAACATGTGAAGAGAGAACGCATTTCATGGCCCATAAAAGAGAATCCAGTTCCGCGTGCAGGGGAGATAAGCTTCGATCTATTCCGCGTAGACCCACAAGACTGATATTTCGGTTGGCAACGACAATCCAACCGAGTCCACTAATGCCCGCAGAGTCCAACCATGAACCGTCGATAAAGCAGCCTGACATCTCGGAAGTGGATGTGTTTGTTGGCGTTGGAGTCGGACCTGGACTGGACGTCCCGCTTTCCTCCTCATTGGCCAATCTCCAAGCTTCTTCCTCTGCCTTTGCATGATCTAAAATGTCTGGCGGTTGCTCGTCCACATTCTCAAAAACCTTTTTGTTTCTTGCTTTCCACAAGAACCATAAGATCCAAGGAAAAATCCTGAGATGTACCTCGTCTAAGCCTGACGCTAGTGCTCTCCAAAATAGATAATCAAGGTTACCAAAAATGGAGAATGTGGGAAAAAGATTTGGAGCGGATGGGATCACCGAGAGAGCCCAAACTTGTTTCGCCGGTGAGCACTCGAAGAGCACATGGTTAATCGTCTCCTCCTCCGCCCCACATCTCGGAAATCCTTTATCACTTCCTATATGTCGAGAGAATAAGCGTTGGCAAGTGAGAACACTGCCATTCACACACTGCCACACAAAATGTTTGATCTTGCGTGTAGTTTTCAGTTTCCATGCCTGTGCCTTTAGAACCAAAGTATTTGGACCCTGAACAGGGAGGTCACATGACAAACGAGATAAGGCTCTCGCATTCCAATATCCAGACTTGACGGTATAGTTACCGGATTTTGTAAAAATCCAACTATAACCATCTCTCGAGAAAACTTGGCTCGGACGCAATCCTAAGATGAGGGTAATCTCCTCGGGGGGGAAAAGCTCTTGAAGGCGATCAAGCTTCCACCGTTTTGTTTCAAAATCAATTAAGGTGTTGACGTAGAGGAGCGGATCCCGATCCTCATGGAGTCCCTTCGGGGGTCTTGCAGGGATGTCAGGAATCCAAAGTTCGGACCACACGCAAGTGTCAAAACCGGATCCTATGATCTTCCGAATGCCCGATGTAAGAAGAGGTTTTGCCGCCATTATGCTACGCCATCCGTACGACGGCCGATTCGATGCGCTTACTTCAAGAGGATTACAATATCTAAAATATCTCCCCTTTAAAACGCGACATAAGAGGGAATCTGGGAATCTCAAGAGTCTCCAAAGCTGTTTAGCAAGCAGCGCAATGTTGAAATCTTCGATAGTCCTGAATCCGAGGCCGCCATCCTTCATTTGGTCGCATAGGGAATCCCATGCCGTCCAATGGACTCCTCTACTCTCACTCTTAGAACTCTACCAGAAATTGGCAATTGCGCTCTTTAACTTACAGCATAAGGCCTTTGGGAGGAGGAAGCACGACATTACATATGTCGGGATCGCTTGAGCCTGGGATTTAATCATAATCTCTTTGCCACCCTTCGAAAGTAGTTTAGAAGACCAGGAGTTAACCCGGTTTTGTAGTCTATCTCGAACGAAAGCGAAGACTTGAGCTTTAGAGCCTTGGATATTTTCCGGGAGACCTAAGTATGTGCCCATTCCCCCTTCCTGAGAAATACCAAGGGTTTCTTTTATAGCTTGTCTCATAAGGGTGGGAACATCGTGTCCAAACATGATGGACGATTTCGCAAGGTTGATTTGCTGCCCCGAAGCCTCGCCGTAAAGGCGGATAATCTCGATAATTTCTCTGCTCTGAGCAATATCTGCCTTACAGAAAAAAAGGCTTTCATCCGCAAATGGGAGGTGCGAAGTAGGAGGGCTTGCACGAGCAATCCTTATACCATGGATTTTTTCCTCCGCTTCGGCTGCCCGGAGCTGAGAAATCAAGGCTTCCGTGCAGAGGATGAAGAGGTAAGGTGAGATCGGGTCCCCTTGCCTAATCCCACGTGATGGAGTAATGCTCCCCCTTGGCCTACCGTTGATTAAAACTCTGTATTTCACAGAGGTGATACAGTACATGATCCATCCAATCCACCGATCATCAAACCCCATCTTCTCCATCAACGATTTGAGGAAAGACCATTCAACGCGGTCGTATGCCTTACTCATATCGGTCTTAATAGCCATAAACCTCTTCCTACATGCGGGATTCGACCTAAGTGCATGAAAGTTCTCTTGTGCAATAAGGATGTTATCTGTAATTAATCTTCCTGCTACAAAGGCTGATTGGGTCTCGGAAATCAGTTCCGGAAGTAGTTTCTTCAGACGCAAGCTCAAGACCTTCGAAATAATCTTATAGCCAACATTACATAGACTTATTGGCCTAAAACCAGATATCTCTCGGGGCCGGTCACCTTTAGGGATAAGACAAATATTTGTCTCGTTAAGGTGTTCAGCGAACGATCCCGAGTCTTGGAAGTCTTTTATCAACTGCACAAGGTCAGCCTTGATCATTTCCCAGAACTTCTGGAAGAAGAGGGCTGTAAACCCATCAGGGCCAGGGGCTTTCCCTGGATTCAAGGAGAATAGAGCCCGTTTTACCTCTTCCTCCGATACCTCCCGTGTCAACCTCTCGTTCATTGCTGCGTCGATCTTTACGGGGATGTCTTTTAATACCGCCGCTGGGTCTCTCAGTGCCGAGGAGGTGAATAGCGAATCGAAATAGTCAATAGCGATTGACTCGACGCCCTTCTCATTATCCACCCATACCCCTTCTGGGTTTAGAAGTCCAAGAATCCTATTCCTAGCTCTCCTCTGCTTAGTAGTGGCATGAAAAAATTTTGTATTTTTGTCACCATCTCTTAGCCAAAGCGCTCTACTTTTTTGTTGCCAGTATAACTCTTCCTCGCGGTATGCTTCACATAAACGCTTCTTAATAGCCAAAAGGTCCTCCAAGGAGACATTATCATCCTCTGCCGCATTGTCTAGCTCGTTTTGTAGGTGCTCAATGAGCTTCTGGGAGTTCGTGATTAATCCTTTCTTCCACACCGAAATATCTTGTCTACATTTTCTAATGCGACATACAAAGGAGCCATGTACTCGTGCCAAAGGTTCTCCCCACCCTTGTTTCACGGAGTCTTCTAGACCGGGTTTACCAATCCATCGTTTGTCGAACATGAATCTCTTATAATGGATTGGTGGAGAATTACCAATATATGCGATCATTGGTCTATGATCTGAACCCCACATCTTCAAGTACTCCACATTTGTATGGGAAAAAATGTTGTGCCAATCTTCATTGCCTAAGGCTCTATCCAATCTGCATCTAATGACACCATTTCTTCTCCTTCCAACCCAAGAGAGAGGGTTTCCTTGAAAGGGAAATTCAATCATTCCGCAATTCTGAATCATTGCCCTAAACGGAAGAAAGGTGGCTTCTGAACGTTTTTTGCCACCACTTTTTTCATGATTACCAGTAATCTCATTAAAGTCGCCGATGATGAACCAAGGCTCATTTCAGGAAATGCCAATTCGGGATAAACGTTCCCATACGTATTCTCGGTTTTTCACAACGGGGTCACCATAAACAAAAGACATACAAACTCGATTACCATCAATAATTGTCTCAACATCAAACAAACGATCATCCTGATGTAAAATCTTAACCGGAAAATCCTTAGAATAAAAGAGAGCAAGACCTCCACTATTCCCTAATGGGTCAACAGTAAGGAGGCTATCAAATCCTAGATTAACTTGCATATTTTGCAGAAAAAAGTGATTGTTCTTAGCCTCTGATAAAAACATAAAACCTGGAGAATATCTATTACATAGTTCCTCCAGTCGACGAGTAGTAAGCTCAGCTCCCGCCCCTTGACAATTCCATGCAAGAATCCTCATTTGGGTGGTTTGGGAGGAGCTCGGGAATCCTCCAAACCGTCTTTCTTCTTGTTGTCGTCGGTGATCTTAGCTTTTGGGATGATAACAGGTACGGGGTTTGGTGTCGCCACCCTGCGGGCATTGCGAGCCTGATGCGCAGCTGTTGAAGATGTCGATGGAGCTGCATTCCCCCCAGAACGCTTCTTCGGAGGACTCTTACTCTGATACGGTTTAAGCTTCTTTGACACAGCAGCATTCACCTTGGGGCTCCTTGGAATCTTTTTCTTCTTATCCTGCATTTTCTCATGTCGGGCGTGAGGTGAAGAGCGTTGGTTCTTCCTTGCGAGAGACTGATCAGGAGATCTCACCCTTTTGCTGGTTGGGGATGGAGAAATGGCAGGGGTCACTGCAGGCGAGTGAGAGATTGGCACCACAACATCAGAAATTGTATGCTCCAAGCTCACCGCAAATTCCTCAGCTGCTAAGTCTTCGCCCAATAGATCGTCCTCCTCCATTGCTTCTTCAGTCATCATCAAGCATTCGTCCAAGATCCGCATGTCTTCCTCCGTCAGCTCTGTATTCTCCGCCGTTGCATCCACTCTATCCTCCCAGTCTGTCGGAACAGATTCGTTGCCAAACATACTCCGCACTTCGTCGTTCTCCGGCTCTTTACATTAAGATTTCTGCATATGTTCTCTTTTTTGGTCAAAATATTTCACGAATCAAAGTTACATGTTCAAGTTCCAGGTTACAATTTTGAAGAGTGCTTCTAGCATTTCTTGCCATTACATGAGTATATTCTTTATACACAGTCGTCCAATATATATTAGCATAAGTGTCGAATAAGTAGTAATAATTCAATGCCAATGTCAATTTTGTAATTGACAAGAGACAAGGTGGGACCAAAAATGACACTTTTTAGGATCTCAGACTTTACTTATGCTTCACTTCTATGCTTCGTTCCAACAACACACCAATTGATTAAAAACAAAACATCAAAATGCCCATTTTCCAACTATCGCTGTATTGTTGCTTTGAATTTAGCAGAAAACAAACCTTTGCCCTAAAGTCCCTAACCTCAGCCGCAGAACCATCCGAATTTTGATGAACTTACCTAAAGCTGTACTATATATAATCTAAATATCTTGTTAGTTGGTTTGTTAGTTAATTAGTTACCAACATATTTTATCCACTGAGAAGAGAGTTAAAGTTGAACTTTCAATTTTCACCCAATCATAGAGTAATTAGGAAAAAAAAATCAACTTATATCAGTTCCATACATTGAGATAGATGTCATTTGAAACGTAAAAAATGCAATTACAAACATTTAAAAAACTAGCAACCTTTAATCGCTTTTTCTAGACCCAAAAAAAAAAAATTGTAAACATCATTTGAAAAAACCATCTCAAACTTTGATTTTGGAATCTCTGGCCATGGAAAGACTTTGGTCAACTTCATCACCATACCACACCACACCACCAACACCGTCATATTCATTTTTTTTTTCAAGCCATTACAAATTTCACTTTGAAAACCTTTTTTATTAGCACCCGAGAATCCGAGGCCCGAAGGCATCTGACTAATCCTCTGGTGGGACATGAGGCCGCCCAGTTACATTCCACGTGGCCAAAGCTTTAATGTGATATAATTCCATATATGAGAAAAGTCGATCTTTGACCTAAATCAACAGAAATTTTTTTCCCATAAGTGAGAACCACCCCACTAACCACTGGGTTAACACTTTGAAAACTTGATGGAACTTAAAATAGCATATCAAAAACATAGGTCAATCAATTTATAGCCAATAAATTTGTACTTTTGTGTTAAAATATGAGATTTTAACACAAACTATTTATTCCATTAAATTCACTAAATATGATTATTTGAGAACAGTCAAATACAAGTTAACCCAATATTATATAAACAAAGAACTAGCTATCAACATTTTTTGAAACAGTGTAACTTCACATGAGTTTTGTGGATTTCCTAGCATCAAAATTAAGTCTCCTAAACTAATATTGAAGGCGTCGTTGAATGCTTTATACTTATATTTTATTTTAAAGAAAATGTGGAACACAAGGTTTAACTAATGATAATTAAAACGATTATTTTTGTTGTAATTTAATGCCGCATTAAATTTTTGTTTTTGTTTGCATCATTATAAGAAAGTGAAATTTCAATAAATATCAGATTTGGTTTGAATTTTAGGTAACACTGGTTCAATTATGTGAGAATTTTCTTACAATTTTTCCTAGATGAAAGTTTGTTTTTTGGTTAAAGAGAACTGAGAGCAAGTTAAAATTTTTTTATTCACCTTATAAAACAAAAATTATAAAAATCTGCTATTTTGTAAAAAAGAAACTGATATCTATTTTTAAATTTGAGATCCAAGAATATTAAAAAATAGAAAAGGTTGTTTAAAAAAGCAAAAGAAAACGGAAAAACGGTACGGGACCAACATGACCCAAACGGCATGCAACTGCAAAATTGTAAGATTAATGATCGTAGCCTATCTCACGCAGGACCGTTAATTGCCATGTCAGCACATTTCTTTGGTGAGGCCCGATTTCCACTATTACTGGTTCAAAGTTCAAACTCCAACCTGATTCTGATCGGTTCGGCTTTATTCTGCTTGACACGGCTCTTCTCTGAGCTGTAAAAACCGTTTTTATAGTAGACATTCCAAAGATTGTTTAAGTCTAAAGACTAATCACACGAAACTTTGCATTCGGATACGCGTTTTATAAATATTCTAAATTTTAAACCAGGTTAGGGGGGTAAAAGGGCCTGGACCCCGGGATTTTTTTATTTAAAAGTTCCCCCTCTCTTAAGCAACCTGGTTTTTTGGCCGGAGTAAAAAACTTTGGGGATTTATCCATTTTTTTTTGGGGGGGGGGGGGGGGGGGGCGGCTATAAACCTGTTACAGAAAAATGAAATTGTTGGGCTTGAAGATAGTCAAAATAAATGACAATTCAAAAAAGAAAATCGAGAATACCTTTTTTCAATAGAAATATTTTCTATATTCGATATTGACTCTTTTTCCTTATCATTTAGAATATATTTTTTTAAGATCAACATTTTTTGTACGGTACTATTATTTCTGAGGTGAAATACAAAATTAAGCTAAGCTAAGATTATGAAAGATTCTAGAATTAAGATCTTAAAAAAAAAACCAACCCTTGACTTTAATTAACCTAAGATCATGAGAGCTACCAAATTCTAGAATTAAGATCAAAAATAAATGAATAAAACCCAACGAATAATTACCCTTCTAACAATTTTAAAATAGCAATTATAAATCCATTTGAAACCTAACCACAGAACTACTCTACTTTATATGCGTCGTCTGTATTAGGATTGATCGATCCCTTTAGTAGATTTTAATCGAGCAATCGTTCTCAAGTTTGTATATCAAATGAATAGAACCAAAACGGAAGCGGATATAAGTCTATACGTATCTATACTTCGAATTTTAAGGTAAAGTCACATACTTTGAATTTGCCAAAGGATTGAAAATGTCCAAAGAGAAAGTGTGCATATACAATAAATATTTAATATTTTATAGCGTGCAATAATTACCTTATAAAAAGTGGAGTATATTAATTTCATTGGACATATTTAACAGGATAGTCTTCAAGAAGATACACGCACTTTGACAATTAATGATTAAGGTATGTCTCAACAGTTACTTTTGTTCGAAATGATTATATGAATACAAATGAATACATTTCATATGTAACACATACATATTCTCAAGTAACTTTTGTTTTAACAAAAAAATAAGACTTTTGAAGTCTTTAGAAAAAAAGTTACTCGACGCCATGAGAGTTTTGTTTATCCCGCGGCAGTAAGTTACTCAAAACAAAAAAGACAGGCAATAGAGATAAGTTTGTTAATTCGAAACATTTGAAATATCAAGCCTTACGGCATGCTACTTTGTAGTTTTAAAAAGATAAAAATAAGTTATTAAAAACTATATTTATATAACCTTTAATTCTTTTTATCGCATGCATGCACTATTCAAATGGTTAGAATTTCATCAATTGTAATCTCTTACGATACTATCATACTATCATCTCTTAAAATTATATCTTATCATTTTAAGATTTTTTTTTTTGTTACCACACCAAAATGGAGTATTGTATTTGTGTTTTTTATTGTTACCCATTCGAACCCCAATTTTTTACTCTTGGGTTTTCTAAATTCTAACCAAATGGCTCATGCGCGTTTGGGAAATGTAGCTCGATATTTCTTAGATGTGAAGAAATTCATATTTTGAAAGAAAAAAAAATGCAAATACAGTATCCATTGTTGTCCGCATTTTTTTTTCTTACAACTCAAACATTGCATACAAATTGTATTCAGTATATAGTAGAAACCAGCTGAACTTACAATTTCCGGTCATTTTATTTGATCAATATATGATACATGAACTCTCGAGTCTCGGCCAAGATGATAACTCTAGACTAGTTGGAACGGGATTATCACAAAAATATCTTGTGTTGGTATGAAAATGAGTTAATGTTCGTCAGGAAATAGTTTTTTTTGTCGTAAAACTTTAGACGGTCTCCATCAAGAGCTGGTGGGTGGCAATGGAGGTTGCCCTCTCTCTCTCTCTCTCTCTCTCTCTCTCTCTCTCTCTCTCTCTCTCTCTCTCTCTCTCTTGAGCCCCCATTATCCGCCTCTCATTTGTCCCGAAGCTTTTGCATCAAATTAAGTATCTCACTCGGGGTTATAAGACATAGCTAGAGAGACTATGATTGAGAAGGACATGGAGAGAGATAAAGTAGTATATATTATTAGGACACGCTTGTGTACTTTTGCTTGTGTCTTCTCTCTCTTTCTCTTTCCTTCTTCTTAATTCATCATCATCTGATATATCTTTATTTAACCCTAATCTCTTTCTCTTTTCCCAACCTCTCTCTCAGTCTCTCTTTCTCTTTTCCATCCTCTCTCTCTTTCATAATATTTCTTGGGATCCGATCTCTTTCCGGTGGCTATTTCCGATGATAACTGTCAAATCTTTTCCATTTGCGTAACATCTCTTTTAGGGTTATCTCTCTCCTTCTTTATCTCTCTCTACCTCTCTCTAGCTTTAACTCTATAGTGTATGTCATGAAGTGTTCGATCTTTGCAAGTACAAGAGGAAGATTCAGTAGAATCCAATCCAGTCACATATAAATAACTCAATTCCAGAGCTTTATGTAGGGTTTGAGTTGAATCGACCTTTTTCGAGTTTGTTGAGGTATAGAACCTAACTTCATTTGAGGTTTATACTTCATATTTGGTCCTCTCTTTAATTATCTCTATGTTTTTGCGTTTTTTCTAGTTAGATATTTCGACAGATATTTACCATTTTTCTTCTTCTTGAAGCTTGTTACCTTTTTGAATTATTATCATGATTTTGATGATCATCATCATATATTGTCCTCTCATCCTACTCAGTGTTGCTGATATTACAAGCTAAGCAAAATCAAGAGACTCATAGGCTATGTTTCAGAGTATACCCAAAATCATAAATCCATGAAAGCAGATGATTTCTTCTAATATTTTTTTATTGATAATTTAGATAATATATTAATCTCTTATAGGTTGATCATCCTAGAGATATTTCTCCTCTTTTTTTTTTTTCTTCGTGGCCTCAACTTTGTCTGCTGATACTATCAGTACTTTAGCATATAGCATATATAAACTATCATTGCAAGATTAATAACATGGGAGAGCTTTTTCACCCTATTATAGGAAACTACTAATTATTTTATTTATCCCTATTCCATCTTCAAGAGTGCCATGAATCTATAACCAATTTAATGGGCTTAATCGGCTATTTCTATTTTCCATTTCTCTTAAGATGCATAAAAGGTTTTTTTTCAACGAAATATAAAGGTACAAGCTTCTAATCAAAAATTAGTTAGCTAGGAAATAATATACATATGAATTTCTAAGTTGATATATAAAATTTGTATAGGTATTAGTGCATGTATGTTTGAATTAAAATTGTTTACCATATGTATATTAGCCCGAGAGATAAACCTAATTAGTTTCTAGAAAAGTTAAATGAAACGATCAATCACTGCACTAGATCATATACTAATACGTATCTATATCAATTCTTATATTTTACTTTCATGATCCAACAATTTAACATTCAATGTTTTCATATCATACGCAGGATGGATTCGGTTTCACATGTACCTCCTGGCTTCAGATTTCATCCAACTGATGAAGAACTTGTAGACTACTACCTAAGGAAAAAAGTTGCATCAAAGAGAATAGAAATCGATATCATCAAGGACGTTGATCTTTACAAGATTGAGCCATGGGATCTTCAAGGTCTCGCCAGAAAATCCTACCATTTCTCTTTAGTGATCCTTTTATAATAATAGAAACGCTTGCGATTATGGTTTTTTCTTTGTGAAAATACAGAGTTATGCAAAATAGGAAACGAAGAGCAAAGTGAATGGTACTTCTTTAGCCATAAAGACAAGAAGTACCCCACAGGAACTCGAACCAATAGAGCAACAAAAGCAGGATTCTGGAAAGCCACGGGAAGAGACAAGGCTATATATTTAAGACATAGTCTTGTCGGTATGAGGAAGACACTTGTGTTTTACAAAGGAAGAGCCCCAAATGGACAGAAATCGGACTGGATCATGCATGAATATCGTTTAGAAACAAATGAAAACGGAACCCCTCAGGTATATATATTGATCCAAACACATCTTTAACTCATATATAATTAACTTGTATAAGAAAGTTAAGAAAAATTTCCTACAAAATTGAGTATAATTTATTTACATTAAGACACAGAACTTCTATGTTCGATACAATATATCCAACGTACATTATTAAACTTTAATAAACATGTATAGTTTACATGCTATTACCAATTTGACTCAAGCCATCAAAAATGAGAGAACCATTGTTTATTTCTGGTCCAAATATGTTTACTAATGGTACACATAGCTTACATATGATGTTAATACTCTAAACTTGACTGTTGTCACAATATCCGAATTTGAATTTATATCTTCTGTACTCAGTAATTGTTTTGGTTAATTTATATGTAAAATTGATTGAACCCAAACTTTTGTTTACATGTTTCAGTTTGTTTTTAGAGAGAAACGTTACATTGAAGTTGGATTTGAAACATTCTAATTATAAATCTGTCACATGTCCGGATCAATATTATATACTTATTCAAAGAAAAAACAAATATAATGGTGGAAAAGTGTGTGCATATTAATTGTTAATGAGATCTTGTTTAATTGCTATATTTGTGTAGGAAGAAGGATGGGTGGTGTGTAGGGTTTTCAAGAAGAGATTGGCGGCGACAGTGAGGAAAATGGGAGATTACGATTCTTCGCCATCACATTGGTACGATGACCAGCTATCTTTCATGGTCTCGGATCTCGATTCCAACTCTCCACGGCGGATTCTTCCAAATCATAATAATCATTGTAATAGACATCATTACCAGCAGCCATTGCCTTATGGCCTCAATGCGTCTTCAGCTTATGCACTAAGCAACAGTTCTAACCTGCAATGCAAGCAAGAGCTCGAGCTACATTACAACCATATGTTACAACATCAACAACAAAATCATCATCTTCATGAATCTATGTTCCTCCAGCTTCCCCAGCTTAAAAGCCCTAACAGTATATGCAACTCTATACCTTATGGATCAAGCAACAACGGTAATAACACAAGAAATATTGGTAACTTGCAGCAAGCATCAAATCTCTCTCATGAGGAACAACTGCAACAAGGGAATAATCAAAGTTTTTGCTCTCTTTATTACGATCAAGGAGTGGAACAAGTGACTACGGACTGGAGAGTTCTTGATAAGTTCGTTGCTTCACAGTTAAGCAACGTGGAGGTTGCAGCCATGGCTTCTGCTTCTACTCATGATAATAACACCAAGATCGAGGCGAGAAACAATGCTTATAAAATGGAAGATGAAGGAATGAATTTTTTGGAGGATGATTCGGAAGGGGTTGTTGAAATGGGAGAAGAGTATACAAATTCTCATGCTGCTTCTACTTCTTCGAGTTGTCAGATTGATCTCTGAATCTCTGATCAAAGTGAAGAAGATGCAAGATAAATATTTATAAAATATGCATGCACATTAGTACTGTGTAGACGATGATGGTGGAAACAGATTTATAATTGAGATGAAAGGGGAAAAACATGGAGTTATTTCCCGGATTTATGGAGGTTTTGTACATAATAAAAACCAAAAAAGTATGGTATTTGCTCTTGATGATTCTTATTGAACTATATATATATATATATATGCTATATGTTTTGATATTTATTAGTTACATCTACATCTACATTACAAACCAATTTATAGAGACTAGTTAAGTTCTTTCAATTTATTCGAAATTACCATCACATTTCCTTATGAAATAAAGCGCAGTAGAACGTAGTAGAGCACTTTTGCAACATTATACTAACGCAAGAAAATGTTCAAAGAAAAAAAAAACCTAATAGAGCAAGACATGTTTAAAACTTACATATAATACATACAGTAACATAGAATAACTCATTCATATATATCCGGATGACATATACCCAAAAAATCATAAAGTTATTATCTAAGTTTGATTGGGATTGACTTACACATTTGAGCTGTGTTGATGAGAAACTACTTACAAGAAGCTTGAAGAGTTTTTTTTTTTGTGGTTAAAGAAGAAGCTTCAAGAGTTAGTATGTAAAACCCAGAGATATTATGTATATTTATGAAGGAGTGTGAAGGAGAAGTAAAGATGGCTTTAAGAAGATCAATGTAGAGAGAGATACAAGCCGTGAGAAAAAAGGAAGATAAAAAAAATAGAAAGAATTAAAAATATAGGACAAAAAAACACTACTATTGTCCCCTTAATACTTATATAAAATAATTTGTCCCCCTAAGACTTCTACAAATATTTTAACCTCTTCTACCCTTTTAATTCAAATTTAACAATAAAATTAAATTCTTAAAAGTAAAAAAAAAAAATTACTCTTACATTGTAGAAGCCGCCTCCTACCACCCATCTCCTTCATCGTAAAAGAAAAAAGTTCAGAGAACTTCTCTTTCCTCCTTCACCGGAACTTCTTCTCTATCTTCGGTAAGTTCCGGCGAACAGCCGTCCTCCTCTAAGTTATGAAGAAAACGTGAAAGTTTGTAGGTTGAAGGAGGAGAAAAAACGCTAAATTGAGGAGGGGAAGAAAAAAAATGGTGACAGAATTCTCTAAATTGAAAAAAAAATATTTCAAAAATTAATTAGGAAATTAAATATTATGAAAAGGAAAATAATATATTCTCCTAGATCTGCTCCTAGATTTTCGGAAATTCATTTAACTGAATTGTAGAATAGGTATTCTATAATTGTAGAATAAAGGGTTTCCGTAGAAATGAGATTCTACTAAGTTTGTAGAACAAAGAGTTTCCGTATAAATCTAATTCTACTAAGATGTAGAACAAAGAATGAACTATAGAAATATAATTCTACTAAATTGTAGAACAATGATAAATTTATAGAATACGATTTCACAGCTTTGTAGAACATAGAAGAAATGTAGAAAACTAATTCTATATTTTTAGTAGAAAACTAATGAAATAGTAGAAAGCCTATTCTATAATTTATAGATTTATAGAATGCACTTTCTACTAATTTGGAAAATATTTGTAAAACAAATGTTTAAAATTTTTCAAAAAATATATTCTATTTCAGAAAGTATTCGTAATTCCCTTTTTGATTTTTCCAAAATTTTTTAGACTGTAAAACTATTTTTTTTTTAATTTTCGAAATCTTATAAAAGGGTATTTATGTCCAAAAGTGACCAAATTTGAAAAAATTTTAAGGGGACAATATTACAGATTTTTTGTCCTATAAATATAATTGCATAAGCATGCTTTGTCGTTAGGGATTTTAGAATTATAAGGGAGGCAGAAAAGACAATACAAAACCGATGATGTTATTTTTCTCAGAGTCATTAGCTCCAAAAAAGACAATATGTTATTTTTTTTTATTTTTTTTTGCTAATTGAAGACAATATGTTAATTGTTAAACACGATTTGAAGGATCTTATGTTCAGCCTCCAGGGCAATTTGGGATACATGTGTTGTTGGATTCAAACCCCTCAAACTATATATGTAAACTTTATCTCGGATTTCACTCACATGTATTTCCAGTCAGGAGAGACAAACAACTTTTGTATCTCGGATTTCACTCACATGTATCTCCTTTTTGGGAATTAGTTATCTTATTTTGACTATATGCTGAAGTTTTTCTTTTATTAAAAAAAACACCATAATATTTTTCTCCAATAACCATTACATATCATTAAAATTACATCATAAATGTCAGCAATTAATAACTTCAATTTCATTTTAATTTTGTGAAGGAACATCATGATTTGGGCGTGCTCTTTCGGATTGACACACGACACGGTCCCGGTCCAAAAGAAAGCATCGGATAACATTGAATTTACTGCATTAACAATTAATTAGACTTTTATCTGAATAACATTACTCATATTTAGGGAGCATTACATGAGACAAAACCATGTGACGTGTCATCATTAATGTTTTTCTTATATAGGAGTGTACGTTTACGCCACAAAATGACAAATTACAAGATGTCAATAGTTTTCTCGTTGGCCAAAATAGTTTACAACCTTTTGAACATTAATTATCAGTATCAAAAGTTAGACAGCCACTGAAGTGTGTACGATTTTTGATGAATATGAACATTGTTTGATCGCTTTGTACGTATGTTGAAAGAGATACTTTTTGAACTTATTACTTCAGCAAGAGATATCACCGCAAATATTTTCAACATTAACGTTTGCAAACTTTCCATAGGAAAATTATATGAGATTTTTCAAATCTTCTTCAAAATATGATAAACTAATCTCACACTCCAAACTTGTTGAATAGCTATAAGAAGAGAGTTTGCTTTAGCTTCAAGAGGTGTTGTAGCGGTTCCAACTGATATAGTGTAATGTATTTGGTTCGGATATTAATGTTATTATGGAAGATATATATAATTGAACGATTTAATAGGTCTATTATTTATGTTTTTGGAGATTCTTTAGTTTGATTTATATTTAAGGAAACAAAATGGGTTCATTTCTTTTTGGAGATTCTTTCATTTGATTTTCTACTATCTACAAGAGACCCTACTTTGTATCATGAAATCTGATAACAAAGGGAAATCTTTTTTTGCTCAAAAAAAATCAAGAGGAATCTTTCTGGTTAAAGATTAAAAGATTAACTAGATTCTAACCCAGTGCATCTGCACGAGAATTTTTTATCTTTTATATCTAATATAAGTTATATTTATTTTTTAGATATAATTTGTTTTTGTTATTTTTTTAAATCAAAAATTTTTTTTTATCATGTTTTAATTTTAAATAGAATAGATTTGTATATTAGTAAAATAAGAATATGAGTTAATTAAGCATACATTAATCTAATATTAATTATAAACTTTTTTATTATGTAAATTTAGATTTACACATAAATAATCTATATATTTATAAATTTGCTAATTCGTCCGTTTAGTTGCTTTTAATTTTTTTTTTAATATCTTACATGTTTTGACAAAATAATCCGTATAAGACTATAATTATAATTACATAACCTTAACCTGCTCCATCATATTATTGTATAATATAAATATTTACTAATATTAAATATTTAGACCAATTGGTTATGATAAAATATAATAAGATATTTATTTACTATTTGTGCTATTATAAAAAATGTATATATCTATAAATTGGCTAACCTGTTAGTTTAATTGGCTAAAATCATCTTAATATCTTACATGTTTTAATAAAATAACTCATAGATCTTTAGTATAAATATATAACCTTAATCAGTTCCTTTATATTTTTATATAATTTAAATATTTACTAATCTTAAATATTTGATATTTTAGACTGATTGATTATGATAAAATACAATAAGATATTTGTTTACTATGCACTATTATGAAAATATTATTTAAATTCAAAATTATAAATTTTGTAATAAAATTTAATTATAATTTTTTTTGAATTTTTTGAATTTTAAATTAAATTGAATACAGATTTTTGTAATTAAATTTAATTATTATAAATTATGAATAATTTGTAATTTAAATTAAAGATAACCTATATTTAAGAAAATCTGAAAATATCTAAATTAATAACTAATTTTCAAAATTAAATATAAATATGAAATTAAATATTTTAAAAAAAACTTTAGGAATGTTTGGATCCAAGGTCTAAAAGTGATTCTGTTTTAATATAATAGATAAATAAAAAGTTGAATTAATCGACAATAAAATAATATTATTTAATGGGCTTTTAAATTATGCTAAAGATGGGCTTAACAAAGCATATAAAGTAGAATTTGGACACAATATATACACATATACAATAAAGTCTCTATAAATTAATAATGTTGGGACCATGCAATTTTATTAATTTATTGTGATATTAATTTATCTATAAATTAATAATTATTAATTTATAGAGATAATCTGTTTTTTGCTTATAATCTTCTAAAATTGTTTTTTGAATAATATTGTATTTAATAATTTAAGCAAATATCTTATTAAAAATTATGATTAATAAACATATTTATTATAATAAAATAGTTTTTAATAACATATTAATTTATGTATTAAAAATATACATGTTTACAAGTTCAAAATTTATAACAAACCGTGGCTATTATCAAAAAAATGAAACTGAAGACAATACTACAATACATTTGTAAACATTTATGTGTAAGAAAATCAATTATCACATCAAAAAATCTTCACAAATTTGAATGTATATCGAAAAACAACAACAAAAGATAGATATGCAATAAGGTAAAAGATGAACACCAATGAAATTTTAACTTTAAGTAAAAACAAATACTATTAGTCATATTTTAGTATAGTATATTACATATATTTGCATAAATTTATACAATTATTAATTTATATTTTTGTTGGGACCATATATTTATATAGGGGTTTCAAAAAAAATGATTATCTTATTACTTTATCGAATTTGATGAATTTTTACATTGGCCCGACTTGGGACTGACAAAATTTATTATTTTATAGTGATTATTAGTTTATAGAGTATTAATTTATAGAGTATTAATTTATAGAGGTTTTAATGTACTTTCACTACTTTCACTTCACTTGCTTGCTTCCTTAGCTTCTCAATATCTCAAGTACATTCTCTCTTTCTCTTTTGATCTCCATTGGTAATAATCATTTTTGTATTCTTCGAATTAAATTGTAGGTGAAGTAAATTTCATTGATTCGTAAATTTCATTGATTCGTCTCATAACACTTTATTAAGCCGCTGGTTCAATTCGCATTGTTTATTAGCGATGCAATTTTGTTAGGGATTCTAAAAAAAAAAAAAACTGTTTATGGGGTTTTTCATTTCTAAATTCACGATCTTGTAATTGGTTTAGTTATTAAAGTTTTTGGATTTCATTACAAAGTCTATAATTGTTTCTTAGACTAAAAGTTGGTTTCTCTTTTTGTGGAGCTTGGACTTGTTATAACTCTGTGAAACTGATGGGTGTTTTAAGGTTTTGATTTGGACAATGATTCACAAGAAAAGATTTTTGACGGCTGTTCGGGATTTTCCAGCGGGTTGTGGTGTTTTTCCAGGACAGATATCCAATGCTCTGATGCAATGCAAGTTTAAGGTAAGAATCAGATTCTATTAGTTACTTGTAAAAACATTTTGAACAATTGTGGCTTTTGTAAATGCTAAAAGGAGAACCGTGCAGGTTCATAGAGACTTCTCCAAGACTGATTCAAATCATTTCGAGACCTAAAATTCTGGAATCGATGTTGCAAAGGACGAATCAGTTGATTCTAACTTAGGTGTTAAATATCATAACTTAGGTGTTAAAGATCATCAAGAGAAGAGAACTGGTGAAGGATTACTCAAATGATGTTGTTAAAGACGAACCAGTTCTTGAATCATCTAATGAAGGTGTCAGAGATCATCTAGAGAAGGAAAATCTTGAATGCTCAACAACTGTGAGAAAGACGAGCAGTGAAAAGAAGAGAAGATTGTGTTTACATAAGTCAACCATGGAAGGTGAGTCAGATGTCGTGAATACCTTAAAGAGAGTTATTGTTTCGGGACTCGCTGCTAATATGTGGAAACAGAGGAACCACGTTTCAAGACAGATGAAAGACTGAGATGAGTCTGAGTTTTTTCTGAATCTATAATGTTTCTAGTTTTTTTTTTTTGTTTATATGGTTCTTAAAGGGGAAAAGCCATTTTATTGCAGGAGAAGAGAAGGTGGATTCTCTGAAATCAAAGACAAAAATTTGGAAAGTAGATCACTCTTTTGTCTTTTTAGGTTTTTTATCTCATGATTTATAGCCAAAAATTCTCAATAAATTCCACTTTGTAATCGTTCTATCTTTGTCTTCTGAGATTTGATCTGTTTCCTTTGGTGAAGTACTTACTCATACAGTCCAAGAAAAATACAACTATTAAACCAGAAACTGAACCGAGTCGAGAACCAAACCGGGATCAAAAAGTAAAAACTACAAGAAATTGAAAATTAACTATATTCTTATCAAATCGGGATAAGAATCGAAGTTTCCAAGAAAACCACTCGAATTTTTGTTTTAAACGGTGACTGTGATCAAATCACTGGCGATTAGAGTCGATAATACTCCGTTTAATATTTTAATTATTAAACCGGAATTGAACCGGTTTTAGGCCTCTCGAATTCTCGGTTTACCAAATCTCTCGCAAGTCTCAATAAACATTTCGTTCCCAATCAGACAAAGCAAAGAGAAAACGATGCAGAAAACGATTGCGATGACGGCGAAGAGGTTGCTTCACCGGAATCTTCTGGAAAAAGGTAAACCTAGAAGTACTTCTCCTTCGTTTAGCCATTGCGTTTTCTGCTGTCGCTGGGTACGATCTTTCACTAGCGTGATTGATTTCCGAGAGAGATTGAGCAGAAATCGGCTTCGTGACATTAAGCTAGACGATGCAATCGATTTGTTCAGCGACATGGTCAAGTCTCGTCCCTTCCCTTCCATTGTAGATTTCAATAGATTGTTGAGCGCCATTGTCAAGATGAAGAAGTATGATGTTGTGATCTCTCTGGGGAAGAAGATGGAAGTTTTGGGAATTCGAAATGATGTCTATACATTCAATATTCTGATTAATTGTTTCTGTAGCTGCTTTCAAGTCTCTCTCGCTTTATCTCTTCTTGGCAAGATGTTGAAGCTTGGTTTTGAGCCAGATAAAGTCACGCTTGGGTCTCTTGTGAATGGATTCTGTCGTAGGGATAGGGTTTCTGATGCTGTATCTCTGGTTCATAGAATGGTGGAAATAGGATATAAACCTGACATTGTTGCGTACAACACGATTATTGA
Organism: Eutrema salsugineum; assembly: GCF_000478725.1. Lineage (NCBI taxonomy): Eukaryota > Viridiplantae > Streptophyta > Magnoliopsida > Brassicales > Brassicaceae > Eutrema > Eutrema salsugineum. Next base: position 1,495,407 of record NW_006256414.1, read on the forward strand.
TAGTTTGTGCAAGACCAGACGGGCCAATGATGCTCTCAGCATTTTCAAGGGAATTGAAAGGAAAGGAATTAGACCGAATGTTGTTACCTACACTTCTCTCGTGAAGGGTCTTTGTAATTCAGGTAGATGGAGAGACGCTGCTCGGCTGTTGAGTGATATGATCAAGAGGAAAATTAGTCCTAATGTGATTACTTACAGCGCATTGGTCGATGCATTTGTGAAAAATGGGAAGGTTTTAGAGGCTAAAGAACTCTACGAGGAGATGATCCGAATGTCTATCGACCCTGATATTGTCACTTACAGTTCGTTGATCAATGGGCTTTGTATGCACGACCGTATTGATGAGGCCAGTGAAATGTTTGATTTGATGGTAAGCAAAGGTTGTTTCCCAGATGTAGTGAGTTATAACACTCTTATAAATGGGTTTTGTAAGTCAAAGAGAGTAGAGGATGGGATGAAACTCTTCCGCGAGATGTCTCAAAGAGGATTGGTCAGCAATACAGTCACTTACAACACTATTATCCAAGGGTTTTTTCAAGCAGGGGAAGTTGATATGGCTCAAGATTTTTTTAGTCAGATGGATTCTTTTGGTGTGTCTCCTGATATTTGGACCTATAACATTTTGTTAGGTGGTCTTTGTGACAACGGGGAGCTAGAAAAAGCATTGGTGATATTTGAAGATATGCAAAAGAGAGAAATGTATCTTGATATTGTTACATATACTATCATCATCCAAGGGATGTGCAAGAATGGTCAGGTTGAAGACGCTTGGGGTTTATTTTGTAGCCTAAGCCTCAAAGGAGAAAAACCTGATGTTGTAACATACACTACAATGATGTCAGGCTTGTGTAGGAAAGGCCTACATTGTGAAGTAGATTCATTGTATACAAAAATGAAAAGAGACGGGCTTATGCTGAATGACGGTACACTATGTCTTAGAGATGGTGACATAACCGCATCGGCTAAACTTATCAAAGAAATGTTGAGCTGTGGCTATGCACCGTCTTTACTTGGAGACAGAGAATCTGGGCGATGCAACAAAGTTGTGTCTCTCTTGTAAATTGTTACTGCAGTTGGGTTTTGTCTTGCAAATTCCTCTGTTTCAGTGGTGTCACTCACTGGCACTCGGTAATTCTCTAAATTGAACGGAGAGATCCTCAATTGCTTCATCCAAGCATTGATTGCCTTGTTCAGTCGATTCTTATTCAATGGCAAATGCATTTGGATTCTTCACGTATTCTTCAGTCCTTGTTGGAGATTCTGGATACGGTTTTTCATTTTCAAAGGGATTACCTAGAAGATTTTTGTGCTCCGGCATCAGCAGCACCTCGGTCGGCAGTGCTGATAAGCATGGTTCATCATCTCCTTTTTATCTCGACACAAAAGGTGAAATTTCTGTCTTTATTGTATCAAAATATAAGTTTTGTTACGTTTCTTGGATTTCTTGATCATGGTTTTGCTTGTCTTTTTGGAATCCGTTGGTTTGAAATCATTCCTTACCACCACCTTACTTGTCCTGGCTGTTTTGTTAAGTTTGAAACTGCCATGCAAAGTTGAAGATATTAAGTCTTGTTCGGCTTTATAAAGATCTTTAATCTCCCAAAATCACGAATCACCTCCAATACGTTGTTAGCTATCCTCTAAAAGGCGTACTTATTATTAGACTTTCCTCACGGCAACTTATCTCTGATTCATGCTTTCTTTGACTCCATTCTTATTCATCAGCCCCCAAGTCTTCTAGTGTCTAATGATAAATAGGAAAGGGATGGTAACTACGACTTTCCAGTTTTGAAGTTATATCACGTGTTTCTCATAACTAGTGGAAGTGTGATTGTGGGTGCACATAAACTCGTGAACCACCTTTGTTCTTTCTTGAGCTTTTCGAGGTTTGTGCTTTTCACATTTTGAGTACTCAAACTATTCTTTTGGTACGTAATGCAGGTGCTGAAGAGCAAAGGAATGTAGGAACGGAGGAATGTATTTGGTTACCGGTTTCTCAAGCTTATCAAGAATTCATGACTTCTTGCTACGCTCATACTGATAAGGAATGTTGGAGAAATGCGCTGCCAGAGGTTATTTCATATTTAGCTATTCGTTGGAAAGTGAAAAATAAACAAAGTCAATGACAAGTTTTGTGTAAATATAAGAAAAAGGATGATACGCGGGTAAGTGTAGAAGAGGTTACAAGTAAAGAAAATGATTCCACTTTTGGTTTGGTTTTGTTCCTTCTGGTGTAGTTTGACAATTTACCGTTGAGAAGTAAAGGAAAACCTAATCGATTCCGTTTCTCTTATCTGTTTTGATCAAAGGTCAATTCTAGTCATATTGTATGCCTAAATTTGGCTTTTTGACAAAGTATATTATATTCATGGAAACAAAGTGGCGGAAAAGCACTTATTGAGAAGCAAAGAAAGTCAATGCTTCTGATTGTAGTCTTGCTCTTTGACTTTTCGCTTCCGAAACGATGATCGCTTACTTGCAAAGTACTCCCATCTTTTTATCTTTGTGACTCTCTTCTCGGTGACTGTTCAACGATGGGAGGTTGTTTCTCTTGCTCGTTGTCATGTGATCATGTGGTGGATCAAGTCTCTCGATGGTTGTGTGTCAAACAGAGTTACATTCACAATCTCGAGGAGAATCTCACCGCTCTGGAGAAAAACATGGCAGAACTGAACGCAAGGCGAGATGATTTGTCAAGAAGGTTGGAGAGAGAGGAGGATAAGGGTCTACGAAGGCTTGCCCAAGTCCAGGTATGGCTTACTAGAGTTGAGACCATCGAAAGGCAAGTCAATGGCGTGCTTAGTGCTAGATTAGCTGAAATTCAAAGGTTGTGTTTTTGTGGGTTTTGCTCCAAAAGTTTAAAGAAGAGTTTTCGTTACGGAAAAAGGGTTTTCTTGATATTGAGGGAGATCGAGGATTTAAAATCTAATGGAGTTTTTCAAGTTGTTGCTGAGCAAGTTCAAGCATCTGAAGTCAAGGAGAGGCCTATCCAATCGTTAATTGTTGGTCGGGAAAATGTGCTTGGAAGGGCATGGAACCGACTCATGGAAGATGAAGTAGGCATTATGGGTCTGTATGGTATGGGTGAAGTAGGGAAGACTACACTTCTCACACAAATCAACAATAAATTTTCCCAAAAAGGGAATTCATTTGATATTGTGATTTGGGTTGTGGTATCTAAGGATTTAGATATCCAAAAGATTCAAGAAGAGGTTGCAAAGAAACTAGGCATGGCTGGCGAGGATTGGAATAAGAAAGATAAAGACGACAAGGCATGTGACATACATAATATCCTGAGGAGGAAGAAGTTTGTGTTGTTACTGGATGACATATGGACGAAAGTGAATCTAGCGGAGATTGGAGTCCCTTTCCCAAATAGAGAAAATGGATGTAAAGTAATTTTCAGCACTCGTTCTCAAGAAGTGTGTGGGCGCATGGGAGTTGATGTTGGGATGGAAGTTCAGTGTTTGGCTCCTAGGGATGCATTGGATTTGTTCCGGAAGAAAGTTGGAGACATCACGCTAGGAAGTCATCCAGATATACCTGAACTCGCAAACATAGTTTCTAAAAAGTGTCATGGCCTACCACTAGCACTTAACGTCATTGGCGAGACCATGGCGTTCAAAAGAACGATTCAAGAATGGATGCACGCAATTGATGTTTTGGCTTCATACGCTGTTGAGTTTTCTGGTATTGAGGATGAAGTTCTTCCAATATTGAAGTATAGTTACGATAATCTAAAGGGTGAGCAAGTCAAGTCGTGTTTACTCTACTGCGCTTTATTTCCCGAAGATCATAAGATTTCTAAACACGGATTGGTAAATTATTGGATATGCGAAGGGATCATTGATGGAAGTGAAGATATGGAAAAGGCTGCGAATAAGGGTTATGAGATCATCGGTAGCCTTATTCGTTCATCTCTTCTGATTGAGGATGAACGTAATGCACTATATGAAGTGTATATGCATGATGTTGTTCGTGAAATGGCCTTATGGATAGCATCTGGGTTTGGAAAACAAAAGGATCATTTCATTGTCCGTGCAGGGGCTGGATTACATGAAATACCAAAGGCTAAGAACTGGAGCGCTGTGAGGAGAATGTCGCTGATGAATAATAAGATTAAGAGTTAATGCATGAAACTATCCTCCTAAGCATGGTTTATTGCCAGTGTATCCTTGGATAAGTCTACCTTACTAGACTATCCTTAATAAGTTTGTCAATGTCCATTTTACCTCGAGGATACACAGTATTACAGAATTGCCATTTTCAATTATATTATTTTATTTTTAAATAGATATTAATAAAAATAGAAATATGTTAAAATTAAAACTGAAGAGTTGTTGGTTTCTGAAAAAAAAAATAACGATAGCGGCAGCGGCGAAGGCGAAAAGGAATGAACGAACTTTGTCGACCAGATTCCGGCGGAGATAGAAGGTTTTCCGGTAAGATCTTCTTCCTGACACTTCTAAATTCTTTCCTCTTTGTTTACAGAAGTTTCTGCACCGTTCAAAGCATCTGCAGAGTTTTTCGACGAATTTTAGGGTTTGAGTCGCTGCAGATTTTTGAGGAGTTGCCGGAATTTCTTTGCGAAAACCTTGCGGCGCCGTTTTAGTTTTCGACAGCAAGGATTAGACAGCGAAAATTACCTTGCGACGCTATTTTTGTTGGGTAAAATCTAATCCTAATTTTTTGTTTGCAGGTGTTAGAGAAATTCCCGGTGGGTTAGAGGAAATCCGGTGAGGGTGAAGATCTGCGGTGAGTTAGGGTGATATTATGGTCGATTTATTGTTAAGTAAGCTGAGTTTTTGTTATTGGTATATAAAATGAGTAGTAGACTTGTTTCCATAAAGACTAGTATACTTGTTCATAAATGAGAAAGAGTAATAGACTTGTCGGAAAAGCAGAAAGAGTAGTAGACTTGTTCAGTAAAGATAGAGTTTAGTTTAGTAGACTTGTTCATAAATGATTGAGAGTGGTAGACATGTTCAGTAAAGATAGAGTTTATTTAGTAGACTTGTTCATAAATGATTGAGAGTGGTAGACATATTCGTATAGTGAGTGGTAGACTTGTTCGTAAATGATTGAGGAGTGGTAAACATATTTGTATAGAGAGTGGTAGACTTGTTTGTAACTGATTAAGAGTGGTAGACTAATTCTTATTACATATATGCAGAGATGGCCTCTTCTATCAAGACAAAGGAGTACCCATCCACACTATTTTCGCCTGGGAGATCACCTCTGCAGAAGAAGAGTTTCCATAAATGATTGAGAGTGATAAACTTATTTTGTATGTCAAACAATTATGACGGTAGACTTGTTATGTCTAACCCTGACGAAGGTAGACTTTTATTGTTTTGTATGTCGAACCCTAACGACGGAAGACTTCTATGGCGGATTCTTTTAGGACATATTGATGAACTAGACTTAAAAAGGACCATGATGTTTTTTGGCATGATGTTGGTTCTTTGAAAATTTGGTATATTTAATGTTAAAACGGTTAATTATTGGAATATTTTGCATCAATTAGGTTGACAATAATTTTTTAAAAAAAACTACGACAATACAAGTACTAGAAGAGAGTACAAAAATGAAGCAAGTGTTACAAGTCTAACAAACCGATTATTACAAGAAAATAGAAAATTTAGGCTTTACATGTGATGCGATTATGTCCACTTTTACCACAAGTAGAGCATTTAGGCATCTGTCTTGGACGTTTGTTCGCTGTCGCGATCTCGAATGCACTCTTAATGCGTGTCTTCTTTGGTCTGCCTGGAGGATTGCGAACGAAAACAGTATGAAAATTTTTGTTAGCCATTTCTTCTGGCACTGGTAGTGCTATATCTCTTGGCATTACACTTCCTACGTAAGCATGTTGCAAGTAATTTGTTTGATAGTAGGGATGGTATAGGGAGATTCGTGAAGTTTTCTTGCTTCCTCAGCGGCTATGGCATGTACACAAGGGATTTTATCAAGATCAAACCGGCGGCAGGTACATGTTTTTTCTTTCAAATTGACAACATGGGCAGAAGTTGTGCCAATAACCTCTGACTGATCTGCATCAATAACTTGCACAGCCAAAAGTTTGGCATCTTCAACCCTGATCTGCTTATAAAACATGTGAATAAGTCTACTACAAATGCTACTTCAAATAATATGTTCACTATAAAATATAAATAAGTATACTACAAGTGGTTATTCAAATAACATGTCTACCATAAAATATAAATTTTCAAGTATCACACTTCGACGGCTGCAACCCTAATCGAAGAAGATGACACAATCAGTGTTTTTGTAATATCTACGAACAAATTTGGGCAAAAATGTCTTTTCAAATTTTAAAAAAGTCAAATGTCTACTATAAACCAGCTTCATAAGTCTACCATCACCCAAATAATTATAAATCTATTAAACTGAAGATTATTTTTCAAAGTGCAGGTTAATTGAGTAAGAACAAAATACAAACATAAGTCTACCAGTATTGTAAATTACAAATATTAAATCTACCAAAATTTAATAAACCTACCATACTTATAATTAAATCTACCAAAATTTAATAAACCTACCATACTTATAATTAAATCTACCACATTATTTTCTAAAATACGACTGTTTTAAGTCTACCATATATACGAATAAGTCTACTAACTCCTGATAAAGCTACTATTAATAGCAATAAGTTTACCAAGCAAAATAAGTTTACTGTATATCAAACTAAATAAATCTGTCACCATTACAAATAAATCTGTCGCCATTACTATTTAAATCTACCAAAAAAGTCAAACACTTACGATAAGTCAACGATATTTTCATAAGTCTATTATTAAAGATAATAAATCTACCAACAATAAATATGTCTACCAACAATAAATATGTCTACCAACACAAAATAAGTCTACTATGCTATAAAAACATGTCTACCAAAACAAGTCTACTAAGGTTCAACAAATCTACCAACTCTCAAAGTTGACCAAATTCAAACAAATCTACTATAAATAGTGATAGACTTATGCATAATGTCGCGATACTTTTTGTTTACGTGCATATAAAAAATAATTGTATTTTCGTAATAATGTTTTTTTTCACAAAGCTCAAAAGACAGATCGGTATACGAGTATTTAGCATAAACAATAAAAGTGTGTCAACTATTAATAAAACATTGGGTTTGCATGA
>NW_006256414.1:1502676-1542361 GCF_000478725.1 Eutrema salsugineum
TAAGATTAATCATCTTTCCGATGGGCTCGAGTGTCTTGAACTTACAACTTTGTTCTTGCAGAAGAATGAGACCTTGGTAAGTATCTCGGATGAATTCTTCCACTCCATGCCAAGGCTAGTTGTACTGGATCTTTCAGAGAATAAACAGCTCTCTGAATTGCCGACAGGTATATCGAATCTAGTTTCCTTGCAATATCTTAACTTGTCATATACCTGTATAAATCATCTGCCTGCCGCTCTACAAGAGTTGAAAAAACTGATTCACTTGGATCTGGAGTTCACCGGACAACTCTCTAGTATTGGTGGGCTATCAAGTCTCTTGAATTTGAGAGTATTGAGATTACGAGGTTCTGGTGTTTTATGGGATCTCAACATAGTGAATGAGTTGCAAGTGTTTAAACATTTAGAAATCCTAACTATTGGATTTGGCTATCAGTCAGGTTTGGAACAATTCTTAAGCTCTCATAAGCTTACAAGTTGTACTCAAACTCTAGAGTTCAGTGGTTTTCAACTGGAGTCAAGGGGAATATCACTTCCAACAAGTATGGACAAACTTCGTCAACTCCTTTTCAGTGGTTGTGCTATTTCTGAGATAAATATTGACATGAAATGCATCAGATGTGAACCGGTTTCTCCTCTGCACAGTCCAAAAAATGTATGCTTCTTGAGCCTTTCCCATGTGCATATACGGGGTTGCCAATGGCTTAAGGAATTGACGTGGCTGATGTTTGCTCCAAATCTTACACATATAAATGTAAACTTTTCAGATCAACTAGAAGATATAATAAGCAAAGAAAAGGCTTGTGTGGTTGGAGAATCAGGGATTGTTCCTTTTCAAAAGCTGAAAATCTACGTTTGTTTAGACGACCGGAGCTGCATAGCATCTATTGGAGCCCCCTTCCCTTCCCCTGTTTGGCAACAATCGTTGTGAACGGATGTCCAAAGTTGAGAAAGCTTCCACTCAATTCTGAAAGTGGTATGGGTGGTGAAAAAGGTCTTATCATAGAATATAGAGAGAAAGAATGGATAGAAGAGGTTGAATGGGAGGACAAAGCTACCGAAACCCGTTTCTTACCTACATCCCTAAAGGTCTAATTTCTCATTTTTTCTTATGTGTTTTTAGTGGAATTTTTCAGTTTATGAACTACTTCCATAGTATTGACTACTTTTTTTTTTGCTTTTCTTTCAGTTTTTTTAAGGTTGATTCTGGTCGGTTTGTGAGGCAGCCAGGTTTGTAGTTCCTTTCGTTGTTGCACATACACACACATATATATATGTACATTTTTAATCAGACATTGTTGTGTTTGAGTTCATTGGATTGTTTTGTAAGCTTCCTTTTATTGATTAAGATGACGTTTTTTTTTGGTTCTCTTTAAACCTAAATCCTCCACAAAAAGTTAACAACTGAATCCTAACAGAATCCAGAGGTATGGAGGCCCATGAGTTTTGTGATGATTTTAAAAGGCTTAAACAGCTAATTCTTGTTTTTTTTCTTCTTTTTTCGCTTTCAGTCGAATTTTCGACTCCCGACATGTAGCCTAGTTGTTTGTACTAATCTCATTGTTGTTTCACCATCCTGTTTCAAACTCACATGATACATGTTGTTGCCAAAACATAAAAATAAATTGTGTTTCTCACTTTATATATCCAAGGAACACTTTTTCTCATTCCATATTTGGAGCAATGATCATTGATCAATGAACGAACGTTACAAACCCTAATTTCTTTTTAAAAAATGAGAAAATAATTTCATTTTCTTCTCTTCACTCACATGATGAATCAATCACACAAATGAAGTCGGACCCATTACATTACAACAATCAAAAGACCTTAAAAAGCATAAGATAAAAAAATCCCTTATTACTTCCTTATCACTTTTAAATAATCAGGTGCGAGAAGAAACACCAAGATCCTCCGCAGAATAAGGATGAATAAAAGCACTGTTCATTTGCCAAACCTTAAACGACACCGTAACGGTCGCATCAATGGCATTGTTGAACAAGAAGAGCTTTGTAGCTCCGTAAATGGCTTTTGTCGGATATACTCTAGAAGTAATACATGTTCTTCCACCTTGTCCGAATGCTTCTACTATCGAATGATCCACCTATAAAAAAAAATTGAAATTTAATAACAACATGATTAAATCAAATTCTTGTTAATAAAAAAGAATCAAATTCTTGTTGATAAAAGAATGAAATTATTGTATGTAAACTAATGAATTGTTATTTGGTTCCAAAGATATAATTTATTACCAAGATTCTCATGGTCAATTTCTCTCCTTTTAGGACCGGTACGAAGCTTCCATATACCGGTTTCACCACATCGTTTGCCTTGGTCGACCTATAAAAAGGTATTTTGATTAACCATAAATCACTATTTTGTTAAAATCCAACATTTAAGGTATGTTTCGAATAATGAATTTGCTTTTTAAAATTTTATAACTAAGGAATGCATTTAACAGAAATGAGTAATGACCTTATATTTATAATCAGAGACTAACTAGGTTTAAAATCAATTTATGGATTGATCAATTTTTGGAAGAATTATTACCTTGAAGTGTCAGTGCACAAGAAAGCTCTGAGTTTTGAATCTTTTCCCTTAGTCACATAAAAGTAAACCGGAGTTTGCTCCGACAAGCTTTGGTCGGCGAGAACCGAGAATCCGAAAGGTCCTAAAGCCCCACGTACGGTGGAGAGACCACTGGTTTGGCAGCTGAATTCCTTGTCGTCTTCCACGGAATCATCTCCAAGAATTACTTCGAGATCGTCCTTCTTGATCTTGAACTCAGCCTCTATGTCTAGCTGAGCTGCAGGACCCACATCGACCGGAACCACCGTCCCTGGTTCAACCTTCATGTGGAATTTCTTGCTGCTCAATCTCAGAGATTCGATTTCTTTAACCGGCCATTGGACTAAGTTCTTTCCTGTCTTTGTGTCCAAGACAACAGTTCTTGGGATTCCCTGATCATATTTAATTTAATTCAAACCATTAACTTTGTACACAAGTAACTAATATATCAAAACCCTAACTTTCATACCACGTTAGCTTAAGGAACCATACCTGAACGGAAGACCAGCCCTTTTGTACATCAGCTGCTTCGCTGTCAGATTCACCGATCCAACCCCACAAGATTCTCCGTCTCTTATGTTGATCGTAAAACGTCTTAGACGCATAATATTTGCCGTAATCATATCTCAAACCGGTACTGATCCCAACATCAATTTTAGGGTTATCCGGGACCCATGTTGCATTAGAATCATAGTATGTCCCAATGGCATAATGGTCAATTCTAGTATCGTCCATGCTAGCCTTCACGATATGCTTCACATCTGGTCCATTGACCGAAGTGTCAAGACCGTTGGCTTTAGTCTTCGACACCGGATAAAAGTCAACGCACTCCCACATTCCGGTGTTTGGGACTTGGTGCAACAAGGTATCGTGCTTCTCGTAGGTTTTGAAATCAGTAGTGTCGTAAACAAGAGATATTCCGGTTCTGTTGATTTTTGAACCTATTGTGATCCGCCATTTTCCGGCAGATGTCTTCCACGCCGTGGTTGGGTCACGGAAGTCCTTTGTGCCGATACCTGGAGGCGGCACAAGAACCGGGTTGCCGGAGAACTTGGTCCATTTCAACAAAAGTGGATCTTTGGGGTCTTCAGGATAGGCAAGGTTTTGGACCTATAAAAGCATAATTATATAATAACATTATCGCTAAATTGTCCGACAAATATTAGATTGAAAATTGTAAATCTGTCTCAAGTAATATAAAAACACTGATGATATAAAATCAAAAACAATGAATCAGAGACTTAGTAAAATAAAAAAGGGATTTTTCAAAATCAATACCTGCACGAATTTGTCGGTGGAACCGGTGTAGAGCATGACAATGGAGCCATCATCGAGGAATGTAGCTGAACCGGTCCAAACACCATTAGCGTCATACCATTGGTCAGGAACCATAGCAAATGGAAGGTAAAGCCAGTGGATAAGATCCTTTGAGACGGCGTGGCCCCAAACAATGTCACCCCACACGGCTGCATTTGGGTTGTATTGATAGAAGAAATGGTACCATCCCTTATAGAACAATGGCCCTGGATAAATTTTTAACATTTCATATTTGTTAGGTTAATAATCAAATTATATATATAGAGACGCATAATGTATTGGAAAACCCTTTAGCTAGTTCATATTAAGAGAAGATCTCGAGTATTTATTCATTAATTAAAATCAATCGATATATCTAAAAAAAGGCTAGCATAGATTTGCTTCACAAATTAATAATTGCGAATTGAATATAGCGCAGCATCTGGAAAGTATGATTGTGCCTTATTATTTACCAATATAATCTAAGTTGTTCTTTGGCCTAGTTTCTTAGAATGGAATGAAAAGTTTGGTAAAATCTATTTTAATTGTTTAATTTCATTGCTGAAATAGTAAGAAAAAAAAACAATCTATGTGTGACAGTGTGAAGGGACCAATTTGATATCATGTCGAACATTAGCATAAAACAATTAAAAAGACGTTTTACTAAATAACTCACCACTATAACGTTTACCTTCGACGTTTCAAATACAGTTGGGTTGCTAGAACGAGTTAATACAGATCACAGAAAGTAGACTTTCAAACACACTAATGGGCAAGCAATAATTTATACAATTAGCGCATGACTCACGTGGTGTATACAAAACAGACAAAACAAAATAAAAAACAAAAAAGGATCATAATTGGCTTTCATGACTTTCTGTTTAGATTTTGTCGTTGTACTTGTTTTTCTGGACCTTTTAGGTGTAAATTAATAAATTGTCTGGCGAAAATATTTTTTTTAATAAATTGTCTCTCACAATATTTCCAGTTTTTTTTTGTTCCATTGACAACCATTGTGGTGCCCAACGACGGGTCGTGTGGTCATATATCTACCAATAATCTGATGGGGGTTTAGATGTATCTACCAATTGTGAAGCCAATAATTTCTTATGATATGTTTTCTATTTTTACTTTCAAATATGAAAAGGACCAAAGAAAATATATATACTGTAAAAAGCACAAAAATGGAAGACATCAATGTAGGATCTAGAGCTTACCATTAGGATCTGTAGACGGAGAAGCCAGAATTTTGCCATTCAAAGACACCAGAGGATAGCGATACAAAGAGCAAAAAAAAAGAAGAAATTATAATAAATTAAAGAAAATACAAATTTAAATAATAAATCTTCTATGTAATATAAGAATGGTTGAAATTTCGCCGGATTTGAATTTAAAAATATTTGATATCATTCTTGCTACATTACTTAAATCTTGCTCTTGAGTTATGGTCTAGCTAATATATAAATCGTTATGAAATTCAAGAATCTCTAGAAAAAAAGAGCAAAATGAATATTCTTTGAGGTTGTTTGGAAAAAAGGGTTTCCACTTTTCAACTATTTTAGCTATATATATAAGAAAATCGATGATGATTAAATTATTTAATCAAATAGTCTTCTTTTTTATTTATTTTTATTCATACCATTCATCCAATTTTTCTCAGGCTGGAAATGAAACGCCGTTCGTTGCCACGACAACATAGTATTGTTCCACGCAAACGCTACCGTTTTCTGATCATCGGAAAACCTCCAAATCCGTTCGTTTCTCTTTTCCGACACTCCTGCCAAACGAGCACGTGACTCCACCACGGTTCCATCTTCATTGGCGCCATTTTTGCTGACGGATCCGTCGTGTGTCACGATGAGAGCAACGTACAAAGCGATCAACAGAAAACCGGAAAAGACGGCGAGATGGATTTTGATGGGTCTTCTCCGGCGGGTCTCCGGGATCGGATCAGATCTTGAATCGGATAATGGATCTTGTTCGGAAGTGACCGGCAAGAGGGACTCGGTGATTGCCATTTCTGTTCTCTTTTAGATTTGATGGTTGTAATAGAATATGACAAGTCCAATTTATATGAGCTAAAAAGAAAAAAAAAGAATTTATAAATATATTGAATCAGGTAGAGCTTAGAGAGAGAACTGGATTGGTTCATATTTACAGACTACAAAGTCATTTAGTCAGTAGTTTATTCAATAATGATTTATTAAAGATAAAATGGGTTTGGGGCCAACTAATTAGACACATTTGTGGGGAGCCACATTTCCGTGTTGTGTTATGGAATTTTCAGAAGGGTAGCACAATATTTTTACCTTTTTTCACTACTATTAAATGTCCTAGGATGTTGTATATAATCTGTTTTTTTTTTTATTCTACCTATTCCAGAAAATATAGTGTTTTAACATTTAGCATTAAATAAAATATATTTAAGAGTGAATATATATAGCATATAATTAATTAAAAATTCTAAAGAACATTAAATCACTTAATTTTCTATTTAATACACTGTATCTATCAAAGATTGATGTGTTTGCATCTTAAGAATTTTACACTATAAATACAAAAGGACATATTTTATGAACTAAATCTTTTAAAAATAATTTGTGTAGATAGCTTTCACACATATGTAGTTAAGAATACACTATAATTTTATATTACATCATTAACTAAGTAATATTGTGATATAAAAATATATGGTGGACTAGAAGAATAAATTTGAAAAAATCAAAATTTTAAAAATAATTATAGAAATCAACATTTGAATGAACAATGCTGATTTTTTTTTTGCACTAATTAACTTTTGGCTAAATTACTATTAAATTGTTTCTTGTTAACACAATCATTTTAAATCATTGATAGGAAAATAATGAAACAATATCTTTTAAACAAAAAATATTCTTGTTAAAAAATTTCTATATGTGTAAGAAAATTCTAAATATATATCAAAATTTGAAAACGAGGGAAGAAGTAGCTATATATAATTCTTTGTATATTGTATATTGTATGTAGAATTATATTTGTTTCATACAATATAATCATTATGCAATTTGAATTATTACGATTACATATAGGAGAGCAACGACACTGATACACACTACTAGATTAGAAGTTTTAGTCAAAACAATTGTATTGAACTACATATTTTAAAAACCACGTTTTAATCAGTTTCTATAAATGGGCCAGCCTCATTATTTGTTTCAACTTTTAATGAGTAGTAGTCATTTAGTTTTTGAACTTTTATTCATGTCAAGCCCTCGGAAGACACCTTAGACACGTTACTTGGATAGAAAAAAGAACACGAGCGAAGGACAGGCCAACCAACTACCTCAACCAGTTGTAGCTTTTTATTATTTCAACCAGAAAACGGTGATGCAAGTAACCATATATCACAATATTCATATAAAACACGTCTGAGAGTTTATTTTATATACATATAAACTTCTGTGTGTATGGCCTGGCCACGTCAAAATTTTCGTTTTGAATTTTAGATATGTAAAGTCTTATCATGATCGTGTCGCAGTCGCGTACACATCTATAAAATAATAAAAACTTCTAATCATGATTAAGATAAATCATCATCAATTTGTTTTTAACTATTAAATATATTTTGCCACGTGAAAAGATCTTCCAAGTATATTATTAGTGTCGATCTCTCATATATAAATGAAAAGACAAGATCTCAAATAATAGAAAAACGACAAGATCCATAAATTGTTGGACGTGGGGAAAACTAGCTCCGATCTAACTTTCTTTTTCTTTCGTCCTTTTGAAAATTATCCAAAGTATGTTATCCATTTAGGAATGGGTTCTCCGACCCATTCCGTATCTTCCTGAATTTTCCTTTCCATATATGTTTTTGTTAAAATATTTCATTTATATCAGCTTAACTTATTCCAACATGTCTCGGAAAAAAATCAGTATGAAACTTGATATTCTAAATATCCGTTCAGATGTTAGATATATAAATTTTAAAATTATAAAGATATCCGAGATTAGCTAGAATAGAGAGAGTGATTTTAGCTTAATTGTTTTTCCGAATCTGACTTGTTATTCAAGCTTCATATCTCATAGTTTATTATACTCGACCCATATACATCGTTTTTTGATTAACGAGTGGCTATACTTTAATTTTTAAAGGCAATTAATATAGTTGAGAGATGAGAAGACATCGCTGAGTTATGTTTTGGTTTCACCAATCAAAGATAAACAAGTCAGGAAAGTATTGTCTAGATTCTCTCGTGGGGAAAAGTGAGAATGTTTCAAAAAGACCAATAGACACAAATCTATTATTGGACGTTTTGATAAAACTCAAAAAGACCTTAACAAAAAGAAAATATTGTTACAAGCCTCGCTATGTTCATAAATCATACTGAATAAAATATTATAATAGTGTCCTTGTAAATTGTAAAATATCAGTTAACATAATGTCCTTGCCACATTAGCCGTGCCTATGTAAAGAAACTAGAAGTTTGGCCTAGGGTTTTTTTTTTTTTAAGAGAATTATGCTTAAATTTTTATGATTATAGTAATTTTAGAGTCAAATCTATAAACATAATGTTTTTAGAGACTTTAAAAATATAAAATATTATTAAAAATAAAGATATTGTAAAAAATCAGATAACTAATCAATTGATTTTCTTCGCACATATCATATTTACAACCATTTTATTTAATACGTTAATTTTTTTTTAACAACAAAACATAACACTTGCACTAATTTATTTTTAGTCAAAAATATACATTAAATTTTTGTAGTTTTATATTTAGTTGGAATAACGATAGTTATTATTTTAGTAAAAATAATTTTTCTATATACTGTTTAGGGTCTCCACAACAACTATGAACAATACTCTGGAGTCCACATATAGTACTAATATAATACTTTTATACAGACTCTGCAGCTCATATTTTAGTAAAAAATATGGAAGAGTCTGTTAAATCGTATTTTTTTCTCTAGTTGTATTTATCCACCATTTTGGTTGACAAACAGATTGTACTACATAGTAAATTCAATTTAATATAAATTTGTTTGCCAGAAAAAAAATTAGTTAACATAATACACGATATTATAATATCATCCAAATAAAATAAATTAACTAAATGCAATCGCTCTTCTAATTCGAGATTCGATGTATATCATTACTATATGAATTTTAAAATTCGTACGTGGCAATATATAATATTAGACATTAAACACCAATTAAGCTGTTGAAAAAATAAAAATGGCCAATTAAGCTTGGTACAGCAGTGACCTACGATTTGACATGGATCTGACTCAGACGAATACTTTTTATTCAACATTTCTTGTATACATCGAAGAATAACTTCGATTTTCTTTTTAAATAATGACCCAACAGGAGAAAGTCATATAAGAGGCAAGAAAACAAAGAATACATTTTTTCTCTTTAAGATATTTTTCTAAAATATTTTTTTTATATATATTTTTACGTTCAGTAAGTTCGTGATGGTGATTTCTTACGTACAATTATTTAATAAAAACTCATATAACAAAAAAGTAAATTAAAATACTCATTATATTTATCATGTTTAGAAAAAAGTTCTATCACAGATCCAAAGGACTAGATCACCATAGGCATTTAAACGTAATGTGCTAATGGGCTAATCGTCATATGTTGTGGTTTCTGGGTTCTCTATAAAACGAAAAGGTGCATCTAAAAACACAAAGATAGAATTGTAGCTTGAGACCATGTAACTGTCGACGGGTGATATATATGTACCTGAAGATAACAAAAGGGGCTGGGAACTTATTTAACAATGTGACTACAGAGGTCGCAAATGCACTTTTGTTGAAAGTGGACAATTTCAGAACCCACCAGAAATTGGAAATGTAGTGGTATATATATATCGAGTAGCCATTTCAAATAGAAACGTTTACCAAATGTCGGCATGACATATTTATTCTGAAATGTATAACTAGTTAGTGAGAAATCCACACTGTAACGTTTCCGTTTCCTTAGGTAATCCTCATATGAACGATAAATGACTGTAACGTCATTTAAAACTGATTTAGTTCTGCTTGATTATTTTCTAAAATGCATGTCCTATCTTTAGAATATTAGAGAAAGATCCTCGGATCTTGTTCAAATGATATTTAGAGTGACATCTATAAAAAAAAACCACATGTTTTCATTTGGATTTGAAAATCCGAATGTTATGGTATTAAGACCATCCACTCATCCACTTCTCGGCTTTTCATAGTAATCATGTGTTTTCCACAATGTGGTAAACTACTTATAAATAATTTATTTATTAGATATAATATAAAATCTTCACATGAAGCGGAAACATCTTATTGGCTATTATTGGACAATATTATTTAAAACACACCACGGCAACAATTGTAAGACATTATGGAAAGAAAATAAAAAGGACATTTTAAAGGAATACAACAACGGAAGGTGCTCTTATTTTGCATCATCAAAGAAAACATAAACCATAAACACACTTAACTCTAGAATTTCAAACCAGAACCTTGGAGTTTCTCTTGGATGATCATGTCAATCTTGTTCTCCATTTCGGGAGTAAGATAATTCTTCCAGTCACCGACTTCGCCTTTACGGAAAAAAACCTTGTGATTTATGTTGTTTATTTTCCCAGTTTTGTTAACCTCCAAACCGCTCAGATTTCGCAGAGAGCAAAGATCCAAGATCTCGTCCAAACATCCATTCTCTTCTTCTTCCTTAGTAAAAGGACAATCCAAGAAGTCTGCAAGTCTCTTGATCTGGTCACGAGGCTTCCCTTTCATCTCCTCATACCTCATGAAAAGTACATGCTTAGGGTCTTCCAAGCTTCCTCTCCAATAGCTTAAGAGATGTTCCCAAAATGGTCCATAATAGATTGTTCCATTGCAGAACGATTCGAACATAGACTCGAGAATGCTTCTATCTGGTTCTATTTTATTAACTGCGCACCCGAAAAACCACCACGAGATAATTGTGTCTTTCACGTTTCTGCACACGTACACAATCTTGCAAGGAGAATTCTTGAGGTTCTCGTGTAGCGTGTTCAGCGGCATGTGAGTTGAGAACAGCCTTGGAACTGATGAGAACTTGGCCAGGTCAGGACTTGAGCTTTCGTGATAGATATCTATCTCCAAGAATGGTACAATACCATGAGGATTATCCGATAGTAGAGGATGATGATCATCAGAAGAATTGTTCTTTGATCTCTCGAGCAGTGCGACTGTGAGGGCCTTGAGCCAAGTGGCGCCTGACTTGGGGTAAGAAGCAAGAATTATATCAGTGTCTTGCGGTTGAAAACCTCGCTGGAAATTAAGAACGCTTTGGAGAGTGTTGTAGTAATACCAACATCCTTGAAACCTACACATCTTGTTCCCATGGGAATCTGTGTGTGAAGGAAGAGAAGAGATCAAAGTCTTGGTTTCTTCGCTTATCTTGTCGTCTCTTACGTTGACCGGAAGCTCCTCTTTCAGATCCATTTGTTTTGTTGGTCCTTGTTACCAAAATATGTGTTTAGGCTTCAAACGAAAACGTATATATATATATATTAAGCCAAGATACTAAGAAAATAATACATTGCTGCTAATAAAAACAAACCTAATTTAAATTGCGGTTAAGTAGAAAACAAACCTAATTAAAATGGCTGTTAAGTAAAACACAAACCTAATTTAAATTGTTGTTAAGAAAAAAACAAACCTAGTTATGATTGCTGTTAGAAAAACACAAAACCTAATTTAAATTGATGTTAAGAGAAAAACAAACCTAATTAAAGTCTTCTGACGCTTAACTCATTAGGCGATGCTGCGGGTTTTCTTAGATTTAGTATAGCTTGAGCATTCGTTTCTTAACAACAATTGCATGCTTCATGATTCATCTCTAGAATATTAGTGAATTAATGACTCTTGAATCTTGCTTAAATGGTGCTTAGAGTATTATCTATAAGAAAGTAACTAGGTTTGGATACCGGGTATATCAGAAGGATATGGTTTTCTTATTAACACAGTTTCAAAACATGCACGTGGACTACGTAGGCGTAATGATGTCGCACGTATTAATTTCTTGCAGAGGTGTGCGTGAAGTTCTCATCACATATCATTTTTGTACAACGTGCGCTAGTTCTTCATGCGCTTAATATTATGATCTTCACATTCACTTGATAGACTGATGCGAAATTTGACTTTCCGTAAGATCCTCTACGAGTCTACGGTCTACATGTCACACTACGATTGGCAGATGCTTTACACTATATATATATATATATATATACTCAAATATAAAATCATGTTATAAATGTAAATTGTTTTGAAAATAAACAAAAATTCAATACATAATATTAAGTAACTCCACTGAAAATAAAAATCATAACAGTCAAACTCAAAATTAAAGATCTATCAAACGCTTCATATAAAAAGTGATCTTAGCTTTCCACAGTTCGATTAATGTTCGGAAAGTGAAAAAAATAGGATTTGATTAATCTATTAACATAATCAAACGAATATGATGAAATGATTGGAAGTTTAGAATTACCTTGCTATTCTTCTAGAGTTCTAGGTCATGTTGTAGAACCTCAAAAGAAAGAAAACTAGTTTAAAATTAAGGATTCATGTTCTTTCACAATAATTTGTTACACTTAAGGATTCATATTTTTCACAATAATCCCATGAGTGTATGGTCTACATCTCACATTACGATTGGTGGATACCTAATAGCTGAAAGTTATTTTCCAACACAAAATATCGTTTATGTGACACTAAAACAAATAACTTATTCTAAATCTTAGTTTTCGATTTTAGTTATGATAATTTTAAGTTTTAGCTATACAAATCTTATTATATGCATATATAATTTGTAACTTTTATAAGCTTTTGTATATATTGAACTACTTTGATATTATGTATTTCTATAAATATTTTTTATTGGATATAATTTAATTTTCTCACGAGGCAAATAACAATCAACACCTAGTAATATTAATCTTAATTAAAACACATCAAACAATAATTAAGGGACATTCTGGTAAAAAAAAAGAACAAAGGGACATTTTGTATAATCGAAGAAAACACAAACCTTATACATACGTCACTAGAATTTCAAACCAGAACCTTGGAGTTTCTCTTGGATGATCATGTCTATCTTGTTCTCCATTTCGGGAGTAAGATAATTCTTCCAGTCACCGACTTCGCCTTTACGGAAAAAAATCTTGTTATCCCAGTTGTAGCTTTTACCAGTTTTGTTAATCTCCAAACCGCTTAAATTACGCAGAGAGCAAAGGTCCAAGACCTCGTCCACACATCCATTCTCTTTTTCTTCCTTAGTAAAAGGGCAACCCAAGAAATCCGCAAGTCTCTTGATCTGATCATGAGGCTCCGCTTTCATTTCCTCATACCTCATGAAGAGGACGCGCTGATATTTAGAGTGACATCTATAAAAAAAACCACATGTTTGAATGGATTTGAAAATCCGAATGTTTGGTATTAAGACCATCCACAGATCCACTAATCCCACTTCTCGCGCGGCTTTTCATAGTAACCATGTGTATTACCACCATGAGACCAATGTGTCCTTTACGTTCCTGCACACGTACACAATCTTGCAAGGAGAGTCCTTGAGGGTCTCGTGCATCGCGTCCAGTGGCATGTGAGTCGAGAACAGCCTCGGAACTGATGAGTACTTGGTCAGGTCAGGACTCGAGCTTTCAATATATAAACCGAGCTCAAAGTATGGTACAATCCTCTGAGGATTATGAGATAGTAGAGGATGATGATCAGAGGAATGGTTCTTTGATCTCTCGAGGAGGGCGACTGTGAGGGCCTTGAGCCAAGTGGTGCCTGATTTGGGGTAGGAAGCAAGGATTATATCCGTGTCTTGCGGTTGAAAACCTCGCTGGAAATTAAGAACGCCTTGGAGAGTGTTGTAGTAATACCAACATCCTTGAAACCTACACATCTTGTTCCCATGGGAATCTGTGTGTGAAGGAAGAGAAGAGATCAAACTCTTGGTTTCTTCGCTTATCTTGTCGTCTCTTACGTTGACCGGAAGCTTCTCTTTCAGATCCATTTGTTTTGTTGGTCCTTGTTACCAAAATATGTGTTTAAGCTTCAAACGAAAACGTATATATATATATATATATATATATATATATATATATATATATATATAAGCCAAGATACTAAAAAAATAATATTTTGCTGCTAATAAAAACATTGCGGTTAAGTAAAAACAAACCTAATTAAAATTGCTGTTAAGTAAAAAAAAACTAATTAAAAATTGTTGTTAAGAAAAAAAAAACTTAGTTAAGATTGCTGTTTGCCAAAAAAAAAAAAAAACAAAACCTAATTTAAATTGCTGTTAAGAGAAAAACAAACCTAATTAAAGTCTTCTGACGCTTAACTCATTAGGCGATGCTGCGGTTGCTCTTAGATTTAATTATATAGTGTAGCTTGAGCATTCATTTCTTAACAAGAATTGCATGCTTCATGATTTCATCTCTAGAATATTAGTGAATATCTCTTGAATCTTGCTTAAATGGTGCTTAGAGTAATATCTATACGAAAGTAACTAGGTTTGGATACCGGGTATCAGAAGGATATGGTATTAATACCATTTACTTCGAAGTAATTCTAGGTGTTTTGTAGAATTCCACATGTATAGTAGCTGGTTTTCCTATCAGCACAGTTTCAAAACATGCACATGGACTACGTATGTAGGCGTAATGATGTCGCAAGTATTATTTTCTTGCAGAGGTTTGCGTGAAGTTTGTCATTGTTTTTGTACAAGGTGCGCTAGTCCTTCATGCGCTTAGTCGATTTCGAGCTTCACTTGATAGACATGCGAAAATTGACTTTCCGTAAGATCCTCTACGAGTCTACGGTCTACATGTCACACTACGATTGGCAAATACTTTACAGCTATATATATATATATACTCAAAATATAAAATCATATTATAAAAGTAAATGTTAAAAAAAAAAAAAATTCAATACATAACATTAATTGTAAAGTATTAAACGCTTCATATAAAAAGTGATCGTTAATATATATATATATATATATATATATATATAAAGCTTTCCAGAGTACGATTAGTGTTCGGAAAGTGAAAGAATAGGATTTGAATAATCTATGAACATAATCAAACGAATATGATGAAATGATTGGAAGTTTAGAATTACCTTGCTATTCTTCTAGAGTTCTAGGTCATGTTGTAGAACCTCACAAGAAAGAAGAACTGGTTCACAATTAAGGATTCATATTCTTTCAAAATAATTTGTTACAATTAAGGATTCATATTCTTTTCACAATAATCCTATGAGTGTATGGTCTACATCTCACATTATGATTGGTGGATATCAAATAGCTGATCTGCTCAAAGTTTAATTCCTAGAGCTACTCTGCAAGAACACAGATGTGCAATTGTAGTATGTAGGGGTCGAACCACAGAGACGAGAGATTCGCTCAATAAACCTATTAGGAATTGAATTACGCTAAGCAGATTAATGAGAAGCAAATAGCGATGCAAATAAAGATAAACGAATGCAGTAAAAACGTTTGTAAAGTTCAGATGGGTGGAGATTAGGTCTAGGGCGTTTCTCAGGAAATCAATGAATGCAGATCAATCGATTAATCAGGGTTCAGGTTTAAGCACGGTTCTTGAACTCGAATCACAAAATTATAATTAACCAACTTCCGTTGTGAGAATTATCTGAGTTAAAATCCTATAATTCCAAATTCCTTTGCAAATCCTACAGATTTAAACCAGCTTTAATGCACAAGTCGATATGTTCACAGAGTATCTAAACCAAATTCCTTTGCGAATAGCTACTTTGCTCACCCTAGGTTCTTTCCAGTTATTCAATTACATTTCCGTGTCAATCAATTAACCTAAGATCTAAGTTCTAGGTGGCCAGTCCAGAATTAGCTTTAAGAACAACCTATGGTAAAGAACTAAATAGATTATGAACCCTAACTCAATCAATTAATCAAACATCCAATGAAATCCTTTATGAGAACCCTAAACCTAACAAGCAAACTACTCAGTCATGAAGATTGAAGCAATAAACATGATAGAATAGATTGCAGTAAGCAGTAAATAGATTAATAAACAGGGGTTCGAAATCTTCTCTCTCCGGAACAGAGTTTCAGACTTGTCTCCCCAAAGCTCTCAAAAACAAAAGTCCTCTCTAAGAAAATCTAAGGTATCGATATAAGGTGGCTAAAAACCCTATTTATAACTTAAAAACACGTTTTGGGCTTCCTTGTAATTATTGGAGACTTTTGGGCCTAACTCTTTCTTCAAACAGGAAACAAAATCACGTTTTCCTTATTTCTGCAACAAGTGTCGAGCGTCACTCTCCATGGTGTCGAGCGACACTAAAGCACAAAATCCATACTTGACGAATTTGATCCTGATTAAGCTCCAAAGTGCTCCAAAATCTCCAGTTAAGCTCCAAACGTACCTATGACCTGTAAAGACTCCAAAAGACTCGAAAAACACTAGAAAGACTCTATAAATAAGACCTATACCATGGTTAAAAACCATAAAAACCATGATATATCAACTCCCCCAGACTTAGCATTTGCTTGCCCTCAAGCAAACAGAACACCAAATAAGAGAAAGAGGTTTGAAAAACACAGAGACTCAACCTTTCACTGGAACATCGCTTTTGACCAATCACCCTGCAACTCAACTACTGCTTCATCACTCCAAATCGAACCACCATGTACTTCTCCGCAGACATTTACAGCTTTCTAAATTAAGTAAAAAATTCTACAACATTGTCCATAAACCCTCATCGCTGGATCTCACTGATGATTTAGATGCCAAGAACCTTCTAGATTCTTTCCCGTACTATACTCAAACAAATCAGCCATACAAACTTTGGTACTTTTTCTCTCCCCCAGACTTATTCTTTTCCGCACACTCATTATATCTCTTTTTTTTTATGGCATATACACGATAAGGTTAAATCTGCGAGTACTGATGGTGTTTGCCATCGAATCCCCGAGTTGTCCCTTACCTTGTATCAAAGGGTTTCAGCGAATAATGGGGTCATAGGAAACTTTCCTACCTCTCGCTTCCTTCTTTTGTGTGATCATTCCTACTTAGAAGTGAAATAATGGGATCCTTGGAAATTTTCCTAACCCTTCACTCCTAAGCGAAAACCATCTCAATCTTTTCACCTTTTTCTTTCTTTTTCTTCACTTTTTTTTATAGCTCGTCACAGGGAGAGAAACACCAACATTAGATTTCACACAGGCTTTCATTTGTCAAGTATGAACGAGGAATCAAGCTCTAAGGCATTAGTCACATCAACGAGTTAAAAGTGAAGTTCAGAACTTAGCTCAGGTTAGTGGACTCTGTTGGAAACGTGGATGCCTCTAGTCAACTGGTCAGCCTTTGGATTTTTCATTAGTCGGATCTAGACTGAATCTGCAGCAATGGTCACTTAGATGAAAGGTCAGCACAATGATTCCAAGAAAAGCATCATAATCTCCAACAGGTTTTGACTCAAAAACTTTTTGACACGACTGACTCTAAGAAAAACAAACATGTCAATGACTACCTCCCCCAAACTTAAACAACACTGTCCCCAGTGTTATCTAGTCCGAAGTTGGTGAAACAAAAGAAAAAAAACAGAGAAACGCAGGAAAAACAGAGAACTTACCTGGCTGCAATGATGGTGTCAAGCGACATTAATGATGGTGTCGTGCGACACTTGCTCTTCTCGTACCAAATTGCAGCAGACCACTCCGAATTTCTGGTTTGACTCCGGTTCACTGATTTCCTAATTTTTTTTTTTTTTCACAGAAGCAAGTGATAGGCGACACTGAATGTGGTGTCGCTCGACACCAGCCTCTGCTCCACCTAAAACACGAAAACGAAAAACGAAAGTTAGCTAAAACAAAAGGACTTATGTACAGACTTACCAGTGGATTGTCTTCCACTAAGCGCTTTTTTTAAGTCATTAGCTTGACTTGATGAATGGACTATGCATCTGGTGGATTAGACAGTGGCAAAGAGTGCCTCTGTGAAAGTCGTCTCATCCATGGTGGTGTGTAAGCGAAGTGCACATGAGGTCGTCAAAGAAATGCAGGAATAACATCAGGGTGAGATCTGTGTTTGGGTGGCTTCAACCTATTCCCTGCAATATCATCAATAGAAAAACCAAGTGTTCTACGATAATCTCGTAGCTTGCGTCGAGAGACCGAATCTGCATCTTTCAAATCAGTTTTGATGATATCACAAGAATTAGGATTAGGCTTAAGAAGTGCATACCTTTGCTTTGGTGAAGATGGATGGAGTGCAATGTTTGGAGCTTCCTGATCAACAGCAGTCACTGGTTCTGTAGGCGTTTTCGTCAACTCTGGTTGATCTCTCACCTTCTCAGCATCAAACACGTTCTGATCTCCAAATATCACTTCAGGTATTGCGCTGACTTGGAATGTCTGACCATCTATAGTGGGATCCTTCAGCTTCTCCATCTTGAAAGTCATGATGGTATCTCCCAGGTGGAGATCAAGGTTACCATGCTTGACATCAATTACTGCTCCAGCTGTAGCTAAAAACAATCTTCCCAGGATAAGAGGATCTTTGGGTTCCTCTCCATATTCCAGAACCACGAAATCTGTAGGAATTATGCAATCACCAACTTTAATCGGAACATCCTCCAAGACACCTTTTGGGATTCTTTTAGATCGATCTGCTAGGATTAGAGAGATCCTAGTTGGTTTGAAATCAGTCATTCCAAGGCTAACAGCTACAGAGTGTGGCATGAGGTTGACACTCGAACCAAGATCACACAGCGATCTCTTGAACTTCTCTGAGAAGATAGAACAGTCCAAAACAAAGCTTCCTGGGTCTGAGAGCTTCTCTGGAATCTTATTCTGAATCACAACACTGACCTGTTCAGAAATCATCCTTATTCCTTCCTCATGACTCAGATTATTAGTCCCCATCTTCTTCACATAGTGTCTGAGAGTAGGAGCAATCTTCACAGCATCAACCAAAGGAATCTCAATCACAAGCTTCTCCATCAAAGCCTTGCATTTGGCATCATCTAACTCCTGCTTAGACTTCTTAGGACTCCTTGGTTAAGGAACCTTAGGTTTGTAAACCTTTTCTTCAGCAGATTTCGGACTTTGAACAATATCAGCTTCGCTCTGCAATTAGTGACGCGCGACACTGGTTGTGGTGTCGCTCGACACCGGCTCTGTAACTTCGAAATTTTCTTCAGATTCGTCCAACTCCACGATTTCATCCTCAGAAACACCCTTTTTAAGCACATGAGTCAACTTTTTACCACTCCTTGACGAGATGGCACTGCAGTAATGCCTAGGATTGGTGTCAGTCTTCCCAGGAAGGAATCCTTCTTGCCTTTTTACAGACTCTGCAGTTTGAGCAACCTGAGTATCAAACTTCTTGACATGAGTGTTTAAAACTTCAATTTTTCCATTCAGATCAAGGTAGAGAGCATCCATCTTTCCATTAAAATCCATGGTGAGCTTCTGCTGACCTTCCAGAATTTTTTCCAGCATAGATTTCATCTCATTGTCAGGATTTTGAGGTTGAGATGAAGGAGTGCTGTAATATTGGAGAAACTGTTGTTGGAAAAGGGTGTCTGGTAATGAGGTTTGGAGCTGTAACCAAAAGAGTTCTGATTACCTGTGAAGGTACTCCTCTGATTATTTCCACTGTAATTCGTGTTTCCTTGCTGAGTACCAAATCTCTGACCTTGAAATCCAGCTCCACTAATGAAGTTAACATCCTCTTCCTCAAGTGCTTCATCTGGTCCGAAATTTTGAACTTCTGCAGGGAATCGGACAGATTTCTTACCCACTAGAAGGCTATGCACAGAGTCAAGCTTAGCCTTCACCTCAGCAATCTGCGATCCATCCATGTTTCCACCCTGTTTCTTTCGCTGATAGTCTGCATTCTTGGTACTATTGCTAGATGCCAAGTTCTCAATAAGCACAACAGCATCTTCAGGGTATCTGGTGTTGAAGTTCCCATTGCTTGCATCATCAAGAGCCATCTGATATCTCCAATCAACACCTCTGAAGAAAGTACCTAGCAGCTGAACATCACTGAAACCATGATGTGGACAATCTCTCTGATATGAATTGAATCTCACCCAAGCAGCCTTGAATGCTTCAGTTGGTCCCTGAGAAAACGTTGAGATTTTGAGTCTCAACTCTTCAGACCTGGCATCGTCATAGAAGTTGTGCAGGAAGGCGTTCCTGGTCTCTTCCCAGGTAGTCAGTGATCCTGGCTCCAACTGCTTCAGCCAATTAGCTGCTTCTCCAGCAAGAGAATAAGGAAACAGTTTGTAAAAGAGGTAGTCATTGGACACTCCATTGTATTTGATGCTGGTGACCAAGTCCTCAAACCTCTCGATATGATCCATCGGGTGCTCATGAGAAAGACCATGGAAAGGATGCTGACCCACAAGAGTGTAATACACAGGCTTGAGCTCAAAATCGTTCCTCTGAAACGCAGGAGCGCGAATCGCGGACCGATTTGCATAGAATTGCTCAGGCCTGTTGTAGTCACCCAGCGTCCTGATGATGTTACCCTCTCCATCAAGTCGCTGGCCTCTCTCATTACACACATGACCATCTTGGTCTCTCCAGACTCCAGCATCATCACGAACCAATGCTAATGCGTTCTCCATCTCTGCTGGTTTCTGAGACAAAGAGAAAGAACAATGTAAGTAACAAAGTAAAAACAAAATTAAGAAAAACGACGGGTGTCGCGCGACACCACTAGTGGTGTCGCTCGACACTAAGAAAAACTTAGTCGAAACTCAAGAACTAAAGTTTAATGGCGAAAATCAAGTCCCCGGCAACGGCGCCAAAACTTGATCTGCTCAAAGTTTAATCCCTAGAGCTACTCTGCAAGAGCACAGATGTGCAATTGTAGTATGTAGGGGTCGAACCACAGAGACGAGAGATTCGCTCAATAAACTTATTAAGAATTAAATTACGCTAAGCAGATTAATGAGAAGCAAATAGCGATGCAAATAAAGATAAACGAATGCAGTAAAAACGTTTGTAAAGTTCAGATGGGTGGAGATTAGGTCTAGGGCGTTTCTCAGGAAATCAATGAATGCAGATCAATCGATTAATCAGGGTTCAGGTTTAAGCACGGTTCTTGAACTCGAATAACAAAATTATAATTAACCAACTTCCGTTGTGAGAATTATCTAAGTTAAAATCCTAGAATTCCAAATTCCTTTGCAAATCCTACAGATTTAAACCAGCTTTAATGCACAAGTTCGATATGTTCACAGAGTATCTAAACCAAATTCCTTTGCGAATAGCTACTTTGCTCACCCTAGGTTCTTTCCAGTTATTCAATTACACTTCCGTGTCAATCAATTAACCTAAGATCTAAGTTCTAGGTGGCCAGTCCAGAATTAGCTTTAAGAACAATCTATGGTGAAGAACTAAATAGATTATGAACCCTAACTAAATCAATTAATCAAACATCCAACGAAATCCTTTATGAGAACCCTAAACCTAACAAGCAAACTACTCAGTCATGAAGATTGAAGCAATAAACATGATAGAATAGATTGCAGTAAGCAGTAAATAGATTAATAAACAGGGGTTCGAAATCTTCTCTTTCTGGAATAGAGTTTCAGACTTGTCTCCCCAAAAGCTCTCAAAAACAAAAGTCCTCTCTAAGAAAATCTAAGGTATCGATATAAGGTGGCTAAAAACCCTATTTATAACTTAAAAACACGTTTTGGGCTTCTTTGTAATTATTGGAGACTTTTGGGCCCAACTCCTTCAAACAGGAAACAAAATCACGTTTTCCTTATTTCTGCAACAAGTGTCGAGCGTCACTCTCCATGGTGTCGAGCGACACTAAAGCACAAAATCCATACTTGACGAATTTGATCCTGATTAATCTCCAAAGTGCTCCAGAATCTTCAGTTAAGCTCCAAACGTACCTATGACCTGTAAAGACTCCAAAAGACTCGAAAAATACTAGAAAGATTCTATAAATAAGACCTATACCATGGTTAAAAACCATAAAAACCATGATATATGAATAGCTGAAAATTATTTTCCAACATAAAATATTATTTATATATGTGATAATAAAACCAATAACTAATTCTAAATCTTAGTTTTCGATTTTGAGTTATAATAATTTTAAGTTTTAGCTATACCAATCTTATTATATGCATATATAATTTGCAACTTTTATAAGCTTTTGTATATATTGAACTACTTTGATATTAAATATTTGTATAAATATTTGTTTACTGGATATAATATAATCTTCAGACGAAGCGGATAACAATCACACCTAATTGGCTATTAGTGGACAATATTAAGCCTTAATTAAAACACATCAAACAACAATTAAGGGACATTCTGGTAAAAAAAGAAGAAAAGGAATTTTGCATAACCGAAAAAAACACAAACCATATACGTAAGTAACTCTAGAATTTTAAACCAGAACCTTGGAGTTTCTCTTGGATGATCATGTCTATCTTGTTCTCCATTTCAGGAGTAAGATAATTTTTTGAGTCACCAACTTCCCCTTTACGGAAAAAATCCTTGTTATCCGAGTTGTAGCTTTTACCAGTTCTGTTAATCTCCAAACCGCTTAAATTACGCAGAGAGCAAAGGTCCAAGACCTTGTCTACAAACATTCTCTTCTTCTTCTTTAGTGAAAGAGCAACCCAAAAAATCCGCAAGTCTCTTGATCTGACCACGAGGCTCCGCTTTCATTTCCTCATACCTCATGAATGTTGATCTTTTAATAAAAACTGAACAGACTCTGTTTTAATGATGAAAAACAGAGACAAACAGAGTACTTTAATTAATAAGGATCAAAATGTGTTACAGACTCTCATAATCAATCGGACTTGACTCAATCTATTTATACAAACAAAACATGTTCTTTGAAACGACATGTCTGTAAATGAAACAACGCAACCCTACAAACACAACTAATCACACATGTGTCTTTTAGTGAGAAATAACTAACTAATGTAAATAACTTAAACCATACGAGATATGATTATCGTTCAACACTCCTTCTTAATCATATCTCGGTTTTACTCCAAGTTTCCTTCTTAGTTCCTCAAATCTTGATCCGCCAAGTGCCTTTGTCAGAAGATCAGCGAGTTGAACTTCTCCTTCACAATACTTGAGTCGAATCAGACCATTGCTTTCTGCTTCTCGAACAAAATGATATTTGATCTGAATGTGTTTGGTTCTTCGATGTTGTAGTGGATTTTTACCAATCGCAATTGCAGATTTATTGTCACAGTAGATTGGAACACCATTTTGACACTTGAACCCAATTTCTTCAAGAAGTCTTTGCAGCCAGATTGCTTGATTTGCTGCAGCACATACAGCAATATATTCCGCTTCTGCTGTTGATTGTGCCACAGTTTGCTGTTACTTGAATGCCAACAAAATACTCCAGAACCGAGAGTGAAAACGTACCCAGAAGTGCTTCTCATGTCTTCATTCGAACCACCCCAATCGCTGTCTGAGTAGCCTAACAATTCTGGATTTTCAATACTTGTGAAGTGAACTCCAAAGTTAGATGTACCTTTGATGTATCTTAATACCCTCTTGGCTTCTTGGTAATGCTTCATGAGAGGCTTAGACATGTAGCGTGAGAGATAAGAACTTGCAAACATCAAATCTGGTCTTGAAGCACACAGATATAAAAGGCCACCAATAATGCTTCTGAATTTTGTTGGTTCACCATACTCTTGATCATCTTCTATCTTCTTGCCACTTGGTGTAAGTGGAGAACTTACACTCTTGCTTCCATTCATCCCAAACTTCTCAACAAGTTTGTTGGCATATTTTTCTTGTGATAGAAAGATCCCTCTGTCATCTTGAATTACTTCCATTCCAAGAAAATAATTTAGCAACCCCAAATCTGTCATCTCAAACTCCTTCTTCATATCTTCTTTAAAGCTTTCAATGAGTTGAGAGTTGTTTCCTGTGATGAATAAATCATCAACATAGAGACTCACGATCAGAATATCCTTGTCTTTCTTCATCACATACATGGCTGCATCATTCATGCTTCTTTGAAAACCTTGTTGAAGAAAATACGCATCAATCCTCCCATACCAAGCTCTGGGGGCTTGCTTAAGGCCGTACAGAGCCTTATGTAACAATAGGACTTTGTCTTCTTCCCCTTTGGCTATGAACCCAGGCGGTTGTGCAACATAGATCTCTTCTTTAAGCTCTCCATTTAGAAATGCTGACTTAACATCCATCTGGTACAGATTCCACTTCATTTGTGCTGCAAGAGCAAATATGACTCTTATTGTATCATGCCTTGAAACAGGTGCAAATGTTTCAAGATAATCAACACCATATTGTTGTGTGAATCCTCTTGCAACTAGCCTTGCTTTATGCTTGACTGGTTCTCCATTTGCTTTAGTCTTGATGCGATAAATCCACTTCACACTTATGACATTTTTCTTGTTTGGTTTCTCCACCAGCAACCATGTTTTGTTCTTTTTGATCATCCTGATTTCCTCTTCCATAGCTTTTCTCCAATCTTTGCTCTTTGAGGCTTCATCGTAGGTTTGTGGTTCATCATTCATCATAAGCCACACTTCATGTGATTGATCCACCTCCACTGGATTCGTTTGTTGAGTTATCTCATTAATAGACCGAAACTTTCTTGGTCTATTTAGAGAGTCTTCTTCTTCTTCTTCTTCTTCTTCATCTTGAGTGTTTACAACCAGACTTGGTTCTTTGTCTTGATGATTCTCTACAGTCTCTGCTTCATTTGGAGATAAAAGAATCTGCTTCACTTCTTTCTTCTCCCAATCCCATCTTTTTTCTTCATCAAAGGTCACATCTCTTGATGTTTCAATTTTCTCTTCGTCTAACAAAAGAACTCTATACCCTTTAGATTCACTGCTGTAGCCGATAAACACCCCACGGTTGGCCTTGTCATCAAGTTTCTTCCTCTTTTCGTCTGGTATATGCACATAGCATAAAGATCCAAACACTTTTAAGTGTTTCACACTTGGTTTGACATCACTCCACTTTTCCATTGGTGTCATATTTTCTTCAAGAGCATTGGTAGGAAGTAAGTTTTGAATAAAATTTGATGTAGCCACTGCTTCAGCCCATAGCTTCTTTGGGAGACCTTGATCAACAAGCATCGAACGAGCCATCTCTACCAATGTTCTGTTTTTTCTTTCTGAGACACCATTCTGTTGTGGTGAGTATGGTGTTGTGATTTGCCTTTGTATCCCAGCCTCTTGACATAACTTGATGAATTCTTTGGATATGAATTCGCCTCCACCATCTGTCCTTAGTTGTTTGATCTTTTTTTCAGACTGATTTTCGACTAAGGACTTGAACGTTCTGAATTTTGAGAGAACTTCACTCTTGTTTTTGATGAAATACACCCAAATCATTCGTGAATAGTCATCGATAAACAGCACAAAGTACTTGCTTCCACCCATCGATTCGTTTTGCATAGGACCGCAGACATCTGAGTGTATTAACTCCAAAACTTCACTTGTCTTCGTTTGAGATTTCTTGGGAAAGCTTTTCCTTGCTTGTTTTCCCTTCTCACATGAGTCACATACTCCTTTTGTGACCTCAAATCTGGGAAGATCATTCACAATCTTCATTTCCTGCATCTTCTGTATTTTATCAAAGCCAACATGCCCCATTCTTCTATGCCATAACTCATCTTTGTTGACTCTTTCTCCTTCTGCAAGTAAGGCACTTACTTCAGATTTCTTCCATTTGAATGGAAAACTCTTATGCTTCATCCTTATATTTAGAATCCTTCTTCCTTGAGGATCATTGATGATGCACCGATTTGCTTCAAACAGAACTCCATATCCATTTGAAATCATCTGTGAAACACTTAACAGGTTTCTCGCTAGACCTGGCACTAGAAATACCTCCTTGATGATCTTTTCTCCTTGACTTGTCATCACTTGAATGTTCCCTTTTCCTGTCGTCATTATCCTTTGACCATTCCCCACTTTGATTGGCACCTTTATGCTCTTGTCAAGAGTGATGAAGTATTTAACTTCCTTGGTCATATGATTAGTACAGCCGCTGTCAACTAACCATGTTTCATCATCTTCTTGTGATGATACTTCTTCTTCTGTCACGCAGAACAGCATGTGACTTTCATCATCTGTTTCTTCAAAACTTAGATCTGCTCCCTCAGTTCTTCTAAGTTTGCAGTTCTTTGCAAGATGTCCTGGTTTGTTACACACAAAACATCTTCTTTCATTTTTCATCGTTTGTTGTGACGAACCACCTTTGTTCTTTTTTGACCAACAATCACTTTCATTGTGACTGCTTCGTTTGCAAATGCCACACCACTTCTCAGTCTTCTTTTGACGCTTGTCTTCACGTTTGTTATCTCCATAGAATGCTCCTTCTGTTGATCGCTCTTCCCGGACTGAGATGCGCTTCTCATGTGCTTTTAATGTGCCTATCAATTCTGTAACTGATAGCACACTTCATTCTTTTGTTTGCTCCAACACACCCACAATGCTGTCAAACCTTTCTGGAAGTGAAATCAGAATCTTTTGCACCATTTGATAATCTGATTTCTCTTCTCCATGAAGTCTGAGTTGATTTCCTGTCTCAATCAGTTTTGTCGTGAATGCGTTGATGCTGTCGCCTTCATTCATCTTCAGATTTTCATATTCTCTTCTAAGAGATTGAAGCTTTATCATTTTGACTTGTTGTGATCCTTCAAACTCTGATTGTAAAGCATTCCAGGCTTCTGTTGCGCTTGCTGCAGGAGCAATTCTCGGGAATATGGAATCTGAGACTGCAGTCAGAATGATTTGCAGAGCAGTTAGATCTTTTAAGGCTGCTTCATCATGTCGTGTTTTTAATTGAGTGGCTTCGGGGCTATGATCTCCACTTGCAGGTGGATTCGGAACTCCATTTTCAACAACTTCCCACAGTTTCTTTGTCTGGAAAATTGTTTTCATTTTGATGCGCCAAAAACCATAATTCTCACCATTGAAGATCGGAGTCACAATATGTGACGTCGTCTCCATGACTCTCTGTTTTGTTTAACTTCTCTCACTCGAATTTTGTCCCTTGAATCAGTAGGGCTCTGATACCATGTTGATCTTTTAATAAAAACTGAACAGACTCTGTTTTAATGATGAAAAACAGAGACAAATAGAGTACTTTAATTAATAAGGATCAAAATGTGTTACAGACTCTCATAATCAATCGGACTTGACTCAATCTATTTATACAAACAAAACATGTTCTTTGAAACGACATGTCTGTAAATGAAACAACGCAACCCTACAAACACAACTAATCACACATGTGTCTTTTAATGAGAAATAACTAACTAATGTAAATAACTTAAACCATACGAGATATGATTATCGTTCAACAATGAAGAGGACACGCTTGGGATCTTCCAAACTTCCTCTCCAGTAGCTCAAGAGATGTTCCCAAAAAGGTCCATAACTGAAAGTTCCGTCGCAAAACGATTTGAACATAGACTCGAGAATACTTCTATTTAGTTCTATTTTATGAATAGAGCACCTGAAAAACCACCATGAGACCAATGTGGTCCTTCACGTTCCTGCACACGTACACAATCGCAAGAAGAGTCCTTGAGGGTCTTGTGCATCGCGTGCAGTGGCATGTGAGTCGAGAACAGCCTCGGAACTGATGTGTACTTGGCCAGGTCAGGACTCGAGCTTTCAATATATATATAAACCGAGCTCAAAGTATGGTACAATCCCATGAGGATTATGAGATAGTAGAGGATGATGATCAGAAGAATGGTTCTTTGATCTCTCGAGGAGGGCAACTGTGAGGGCCTTGAGCCAAGTGGTACCTGATTTGGGGTAGGAAGAAAGGATTATATCCGTGTCTTGTGGTTGAAAACCTCGCTGGAAATTAAGAACTCCTTGGAGAGTGTTGTGGAAATATCAACATCCTTGATACTTACAAATCTTCCTCCCTTGGAAATCTTCGTGTGAAGGAAGCGA
Organism: Eutrema salsugineum; assembly: GCF_000478725.1. NCBI lineage: Eukaryota > Viridiplantae > Streptophyta > Magnoliopsida > Brassicales > Brassicaceae > Eutrema > Eutrema salsugineum. The sequence goes on from NW_006256414.1 coordinate 1,530,524, forward strand.
AGAGATCAAACTCTTGGTTTCTTCGGTTATCTTGTCTCTTGCGATCGAGAGATTGTCCTTCGGATCCATTTGTTTTGTTGGTTCTTTTTTTTTTTCGAAATAAATTGTTTTGTTGGTTGTTGTCACCAAAAGATGTGTTTAAGCTTCAAACGAAATCATAATAGATATAAGCCAAAAAACAATCAGTGCTGGTAATAAAGTCAAACCTATTTGCTAAGAAAAATTATTCAAATATGGATGGGTTAGTATAGGTAGTTGGTGTGTATTCGTAGAATCGATTTCATTGATTCCTTATATGTGCATTACAGCTAATTATTTTGAATTTCACGTGATACATCAGTTTTATCTAATCTTTGATTTTAAAATTACAATAATTTTTCATTAGATGTAGTGCAATAGAATAGTGTACTTTATACTAAAATTAATATCATAGTCTAATTTTTGACAAAGTAGTTTAAATTTTATAACATTATAAATTCATTCCGTTTTAAGAAATATTGTATGCTGTAGTTGCATGAGGTGCGCTAATTCCTCGACCGTTTGAATAGACTTATGCGAGAGATGACTTTATGAAAGATCCTCTATGAGTCTTAGGGCTTACGTCTCACATTATGATTGACCGATATATAGAGGATCTTTCAGAAATTTATATAATATAGAAAGTGTAGAAGACAAACGATCATCAGAAAAATGGTTCTTTGATCTCTTAAGGAGGGCGACTGTGAGGGCATTGAGCCAAGAATTTGATCTCTTCGCTTCCTTAGACACAGATTCCCAAGGGAACAAGATTTGTAAGTGTCAAGGATGTTGGTACTACTACAATGCTCTTTAAGGCGTTCTTAATTTCCAGAGAGGTTTTCAACCGCAAGAGCACCAAAAAGAACAAGAAACCAACAAGAACCTCTTTTTGTAACAAGAACCAACAACACAAATGGATCCGAAGGAAATTAGGTTAATTAGTAGGTGTAGATGGTTTTCATTACAGCTAATTAATAGTATTTTTGAATTCCACATGATACATCAGTTTTATACAATCTTTGGTTTAAATAACTCAATAATATGGTATTTGCTGTAATGCAATAGAATATTGTAGGTGCAAATGTGTGATGTATATATATTTGAAGAAAAAAATTGAGTGGAATTGAATATTTCTTTGGATCTTTCTAAAAATCTGCCATTTATATTATTATGTATGTTCTTATCATTTCATACAGCGCAACAATTTGGAGTAATGAGAGTTTAGAAATAAAATGGTGGTCTTCAGTGAGTATAAGTGATCAAAATGTTCTGAACAAAGTTCGGATCTTCGGATCTCATCAATATGATTCTTACAACTATTAATTTTCGCACTAACGAAATTTTTTTTTTGATAACAGAAAAAAAAAAGTTCAAGAAATAAAGATTCAATCATCTATACTATTATTTACGAAGTCAAAAATCTTAGATGTCGTCTCCACAGCGATCGTCCTACGTGTCATTAATATGTGTTATTTTAATTAGTTTTCATTGATCAATCATTAATCCTACATGTTAAATATATGTGACATGAATTTTCCTACGATAATGGGCCAACGAATTTGTTCATGAACTCCTTCGATAATGAACCAACAAGATGGGCCACTGATTTTATACTCGATCATAGCCACCGATTCTCGAAACTCTAAACCCTAAAACATCTATCGCATTATATATACCTCTATTGCCTACATATTTTTTTAACGTGCAAAAATTGTTTTCTGTTAGTTGTCAATGCTTTTTCTTTTTCTCTAGCTGTCTTCTTCTTTATTGTTTAAAGAACTATACGTTGTTGGTTTTCCTTGATTGTTTTCTTTATTGTTCGTAGAATCTAATATTTTTTTCTCTAGACATCTTCTTCTTTATTGTTCGTATAACTATAGGTGGTTGAATTTAATTTATTGTTCTATGTGTCTTTATTAAAAAAAATATGGCGTTTTAATTAGTTCTTATAGGTCGATCATTAATCATATGTGTAAATACCCATGACATGGCTTTTTTCACTTGATTATGGGCCAGCGATTTTGTTTGTGGGCCACCAATCTTGAAGTTGGCCCTAACCATTGATTTTGGTTATGGGCCACCGATATCAAAGTCGATATTAACTTAAATCATAGCATATCCATCGTGCTATATATATTCCTCTCGGTTTTCATTATTTCTGACATACAACGTCCGTCTTCTAAGGTATAGCATTTAAAAAACAAAATTCATCCACGTCTTTTTAATAAATAGATATATACTATTATTTATGCATTTCCGTAATGACAACCTACTATTTTTTTATCGTTTATACTTCGCTGATTGAATATTTCATCTCTCGCCTTACAATAGTATTGTTAGGTAAATAAAAATTATGTTTTTTTATTTTAATTCGTGCTTTAAATGTTTTTTCTGCTTCTAGACGTTCTTCTTATGTAAATCTTTGCCTAAGAAATCTGTACAATCATCAATAAAAATAAATGATTAAAAAGGTTTCTAATTAGTTTTTGCTAATTAATAATTTATGTATTGTTCTTTTTTTTACTCATTCATAATTGTTATTTATTGTTATAAAAGACGTACATATAATTTTTCCTGATAAATCATATCTATTGCTCTTACTTTTATTCACCTATAATTCTTACAACTTTAAAGTAGAAGTATAAAGAAGAAGATGTAGTTGATGATAAGAACTCAAAAAAAGATGAATTAGAATAAAAAAACCATGGAGAATAAGAACCAGATGAGAACATGAAACAATAAAGAAGAATAATGATAAGAAAAAAAGATGTTGGAGTTAAAGAAGAAAACCGGAAGAAAAAAATGAAAGATGAAGAAAACAAAGTAAAAGAAGGAGAAATGGGAAATTGAAGTAGACAAGTAGGTGAAGATGCGAAAGAGATGAAGAAAAACCAGAAGAAGAAGAGTTTGATGAAGACCAAAGAGGAATAAGAAGTAAAGAATAAACAAGGCTGATAAAAATTGAAAAAAAAGAAGAACTGAGTGAATACGAAGATAATGAAGAAGAAGTCAAAGATAATGATGAATATGAAAGAGAAGGGTGAGGAATAAGAAAATTGAAAGATACATAAGAGGAAGAAGAATAAAAAACTACAAGTCAAAGAGAAGAATGAAAATATGAGGAAAAGGAAGATGAAGAAAACAAAAAGTACAAGTCAAAGATGAAGAAGAAAGAAAATATGAGGAAAAATAAGATGAAGAATTTGGGGCAGCAAAAGAAAACAAAAGCCTTAAAATTAGAGACTGAAGAAGAAGACAAATAAAAACAAAAAAAAGAATAAGAAAAATACGAAGAATAACTAAACCAAAAGATAAAGAATGTGAAAAAGAGTAAAACAAAACAAAAGAGGAAGAAAAAGAAGAAGAAGAAGACAAATCAGAAGAGAGAAATGAAATAGAAGTTGTAAACGATGAAGAAGAGGAAAGAAAAGATAAGGAATAAGAAAATTGACGTTGATGATAATGAAGAATGAAAAAACGAAAAAGAAGACCGGAAAAAAAAAAAAGAAAAATCATAATAAGAAAAGTTATGACAAGATACAAAAATATTGAAGAATAAAAAGGGGAAGTGGATGATGAATTTGGAGAAAGAGGGAGATAGGGAGAAATTAAGTTAAAGCTTTCAAGGACATGTAGATGCTTTAGGGACATGTAGATGGAGAGAGAGAGAGAGAGAGAGAGAGAGAGAGAGAGAGAGAGAGTGACAGGGATAAATAGAGAGAGTGACATGGATAAATAGAGAGAGAGTGACAGGGATAAACAGAGAGAGAGGGAGAGAGAGAAAGAGAAATGATAGAGAGAGTTAAATCTTATAGGGACATGATATTAAATCTATGTTAGTTTGTATTTTCAGTGTTTTTATTTTTTTTATATTTGAAACACTTCTTACTATAAATGTAGTGATCTAAACGTATGCTATATACAGTTTAGGACGAAGGGGGAAGGGAGAGAGAGAAACTGATAGGGAGGGATGCATGGAGGGGGGAGAGAGAGAGTTAAAGTTTTCCAGTACATGTATTTGATTGATATAAAAGACGAAGGAAAATGAGAAGAATATGAAGTCGGAGAGAACGAAGAAGACGAAGGTGATGATGAAGAAAAAGAATAAGTAGAATAGGAAGAAGATGAGGAAAAGATGTAGAAAACAGTGAAGAAGAAGAAGATGTGATAAAAAAATTAAAGAATAAAAAGTAAGAAAAGATATATTGAATGGAAAAGAGAAAGATAAAGAAATAAAAGAAAACGAGAGAAAACTAAAAAAAAGTTGTGAAAAAATAGATAAATATCGAAGATGATGAAGAAATATAAGAAAAAGACGATTCGAAAAACTAAAAGATAAAAAAAAAGAAAAAAAATATCAAAAACAATTATGTAGAGATGAACACGTCTTAGTTCAATTGGTCTATGAGTTTAATTACTTATTTAGTAAATATTTTTGTCTTTAATTTTAGATAATTTTTACTTTTTGGATTTGTTTTATATTATCATATATGTATGTCTTAAATAGTTGTTTTAATTCTTTTCAGTTTTTTTTATTTATAATATCAAAATCTCTAAGCCCGCACAAGGTGTGGACCAAACACCTAGTATCAATACTATATCAATTTCAAAATTCGTACGTGGCAATATATAATTATTGGACAATAAATGCCAACTAAGCTTGGTACAATAGTGACTTAGACCATGTACATTAAGGGTTCTTAGCAAATTTGGACCCTGAAACATAGGTGTTTCTAATTAAAAAAAAAATGAAAAAAATCTGATTTTCTATGAACCGACTCTTGAGTAAGAGCTGCAAGAGACCGTCTCTTAGAGACACGTGTCTTGTCATTACTGGCTTCTTTTTTTTCTCTATTGTCTTCGTCTTCTCTGATCAAATTCAATTCCTTTTTCTTTTGATTGAATTCCCTTTCTCTTCTCCGCACGCCAAGTCGCTCCAAGTTCCGATCCGTCTGCGCCATCTTCGTCTTAACATCGCTGTTCCTATCTTCTTTCCTGATTTGGAAGTACAAAGTGCCTCGAATACGCAGGAAATGCCAAGGAGATGATAACATGTGTGATGTTCCTTTTGTTATTTCATATGTATTGCACTATGACTATGTAATTTCTAGATAATAATAAAATGCAGCTATTAAAAAAAAATTTGGTTTGAAGACCTCTAATGAGGTTCATTATTGGAGGAGAAAAAAATGACACTAATGTATATGCTCTAAGATTTGAAATGGATCTGACTCAGACGAACACGTTTTATTCAACCTTTCTTGTACACATCGAATAACAACTTCCATTTTCTTTTTAAACAATAACCCAAGAGGAGAGAGTCATAGAAGAGGCAAAAAACAGAAAACGCTTTTTTTTTTCTCTCTGAGATAACTAAAGTTCCATTTTTCTAAAATACTGTTTTATATATTTTTACGTACAGTAAGTTCATAAACGTTGTTGTCCTTTAATTCCTACGCGCAGTTAGTTAATTATTAAAACTCATTATATAAAATTACTTGTTATATTTATCATGTTTAGAAAAATATTCTATTAGAGATCCCAAGGACTAGATCATAATAGTGATTTAAAAGTAATGTGGTAATGGGCTAATTTTCATATGCCGTGATTTGTGAGTACTCTATAGAACAACAAGGTGCATCTAAAAACACAAAAATAGGGTATTTTAGCTTGACATCATGTAACTGTCGACGGGTGATATATAGTTAACAAAAGGGGCTGGGAACTTATTTACCCAATGTGACTACAAAGGTCGCAAATGCACTTTGTTGATGGTGGACAATTTTAGAACTCACCAGAAATTGAAAATGTTGTGGTATATGATGCAGAAAGATATTTGAAAATATCTCAAATATCTTAATGATTTATTTAATTATTTAGATAACTTTTTTATTATTTTTGGATTTATTATAAATAAGACATTTAGACTACAGTTATATTCAGTTTTTGATTAATTAATAGAATTGAACTTTTGTCTATTTCTTCCTTATTTTCGGTAGATTTACAGAGATCTCAACGATTCTAAAAAGCTTGATTTATTCGAAGATTCTCAGACTAAACGAATAATTTTATGATTATTATAGTTTTTCGGGTATTTTCAGAATCAATATATTACTATTCTATCTTTTAAAATTTCCACTACATCAGTATATATATAGTGGCTGTGGCACTGAACAAAGAAAGGCCAAAATAGATTGGATGGGATCTATTGAAATATGCATTATTTATATATATATATATCGTATATACGTATTGCCTTGTTATTTTTGGGCCTGCTCTATTACATTATGCATAATAAAGATGCGCATTGCCATTTCCATGACATGAATATTGACTGATGAACCTATGATAAGCATGAAATAGTGTAACTGTCAGAACATATAAAAGAAGATTATTGCAATTTCAGCTTAATCAGCATAAATGTTTACCAAAAATCGGCCTGACATATTTATTCTGAAATGTATATACAAGTAGTTAGTGAAAGATCCACAATGTAACGTCTCCATCTCTTTAGGTAATCCTCATGTGAACGATAAATGATAGTAACATCAACTAGAACTGGTTTAAGTTTTAGCTATACAAAACTTCTTGTATGCATATATAATTTATAACTTTATAAGCTTTTGTACTGAACTACTTTGATATTATATATTTTAATTTATAAATTTGTTTATTGGATATAATTAATTTAATCTTCACATAAGGCGGATAACAATTAACGCCTAAATGGCTATTAGTGGACAATATTAACCCTTTATTAAAACAGATCAAAGCAACAATTAAAGGACATTCTGGTAAAAAAAGAACAAAAGGACATTTTGCATGATCGAAGGAAACACAAACCATATACATACGTAACTCTAGAATTTCAAACCAGAACCTTGGAGTTTTTCTTGGATAATCTTTTTTTTTAATCTAATGTTAAATTATACTCAAAAAAAAACAAACTGTTTTACAAACTGTTTTGAATCTTACTACTCAAGCTAAGCTATTCTTGTGATTATCTTGTTGAGAACCACACCACCAGACCATCTTCATATCTCCTATCTCCACTCTCTCGGATAGAGCTAAGTTGGTTGCGGACAATTTTGTCGATCATTTTGATTAGCTGAGCCTCTGATGTAGGTGTTTCTCTATGCTTCCTGTTATTTCTTTCCCTCCAAATTGAGTAGATAGTTACTTGAAATGCATATCGAACTAGGAAGGTGGTTGTTCTGTTCCAGGGAGGATTAATGAGCAGCTCAGTAATATTCCCCCACTCTTTCACGTACCGGTTCTGGAGGAGTCCTTTAGTCAGCTTCTCCCATATCTTTCTCGTAAATGCACACATGAAGTAGAGAAGATCTCTTGTTTCTAATGGATCCTTGCAGAAGACACATGCAGAGTCTGCATTTCCATTCCAAGTTTTTATTCTTTCTCCTGTTGACAATCTGTTTTTGAAAGCTAACCAAGTGATGAATGAGTATTTAGGGGTGGTTTGTGGAAACCAGATCCCTTCATACCAGTTCATTCTTGGCCGTATATGTCGGATCTGTTGCCATGTCTCTTTAGAGATGAATTTGCTTCTGAGATTCCCATTTTTCCCGTGCCATTTAACAATATCTGCAGCGGTGGGATCCATCACCTGTAGGAGAGTTGACAGATGTGCTTCGATGTCTCTGTATATGGTTCGTCTGTGTCATCTACGTCTCGGAAACGCTAGTCTACAGATAAAGTTTGCACACAAAGTCTCCAAACGAAATTTCCAAACAAAGTTTTCTGTGTAAAAAAATTTGTTACTTATGTGTTTGGTACAATATGCTTTATAATTACGTTTGCTAATGTGATTTTTTTATGTCTTCTTAAAAAAACTATAAATTAATATGTTTATATGTTATAATTATGGTTCAATTTTTCTTGTTTAATTTGGTTTACAAAAATTTCTAACCTTATGATCTATTACAAAAACGATTATACTTCATAATTGTTAAAATCTATGAAAAGGTGATTGTCTTCCTTACAATTATACCCAAAGCCAATAAATTTCTAGGGAAAGAATGTAAAAATGAAATCTGATTTTGTCCAAACGTACTCTCTTATTTTCTTGTAGTAAAATGATCATCTATCTTGTTATTTAGGTCTTATCTTTTGTCATTTGGAACAAGGAAATAAACAAATTATATGTGATATGTCAAAATATCAAGCACTTCATCATTAGAGAATTAGTGTTCATGACCATTACAACTTGTTAAAGATACAAAACAGCTATATGACCATTACATATTAGATACAAACGAGAGAATTACTATCCAACAGAACATTCATACACTGAGGCTATCTCTGCCCGGCAGCTTGATGAAAAGATGTTGCTCTCTTGTCGTAAACACAAACAAGAAGAGACACCTATACGCTTATCCACATGCAGTTGTTTCTTCTTGCCTAAGAAACACAATTAAACCCCAAAAAAAATACAAGAATCCATGAAAGAAAAGCCATCACAATTATCAGATTAATATATGCAATAGCTTTCATAACATGAAAGAAGGACAACTCAGATGAGCTTCCCCACCGAGACCTCAGGGTTATATATCAATTTCAAGAAGCATTTCAATAATTATTCTTGGATGCGGAATAAGAAAGGTTAGGTTACCTTAACGACTTATCCAGCAAGAATAAGAATGTTTTGCGGCTTCATGTTACGGTGTTCCACAATATCTAAAAACACAGAAAAAGTATTAGGTTGCCAAATACATTGTCAAATCAAGATCGATATGCTGATGTAAGATAATGCTCACCATGTTATATAAAAGATCTTGCGTAACAGATGGAAACTTGCATTAAAATTTTATCCAACCGAACATGCATCATAATATGGTTCAACAACAAGCTCATTTGAGGCAAAACCATCACAAGTCTCAACTTTCAAGGCTAAGACCAACCTAATGTAGAAACCTGATAAAACTGTGGCATCTAATATATTGGTTCGAAGATTTTTTCTATCAAAAAAGGAACTTATAAGGATGCTGAGTTAGTGCAATAAACGGTTACAAGATCAGTGACAATTCCAATGTGTAAAAACCTGATCTAAATGCATAGAAGAAAAAAAATTGTCAGCTTTAACAAGAAGTTTGCAGAAGAAGGGAGCTTACAAGGATGTTGAGCTTGCCATACACCAAGCTCTCAGGTAAGCAACGTTTATGTCATACACCAAAGCATGCCGACCCTGTGAGACATACAACAAGCGCATAACTCCCTAAAATGTATCTTTATTGGCTACAAAGGAACCGAAAGAGTTTAGTACGGAACCGGTTAGCTTGTAACGTTCTTGAGCTCGCTGATGTATTCAGGAATTGGGCCGGAGAGATTGTTTTGCTTTAACCGGAGGAGGTCAAGGTTCTTAAGTTTGGTGATGGTGCGTGGGATGTTCGGGATCTGGCAGGAGAGTTCACCGGAGGAGATGGTGAGGGTGTGACGTCAGCGGCGAAAAGAGGACGAATGAGGAAGAGTTACTGTTTAATGCCGGCGACCACCCAAAAATCCGGCAACGAGGAGGAAACCAGTAGCGGTAATAAAATCACCTCTTAACGATCTGGGAAGATGAGCCATGGCAGACGACGTCGGAATCGGGTCAATACTCAAGCTCAGGCGGCTGTTAATGGCAAGAGAAGAGAGGCCAGAAAGTGGAGCGTCGTTTTAGAAAAGCAAAGGGTTTCATTTTTTTTAATAAAATTTGGGTTACTTTCATAATATAGTGAGATAAAATTTTGAGTTATGTTAATTTTTTCGATTTAATTCTGGGTAAAATTAATTCCAAATTAAATATTTTGATCTTTTTAATTGGAAACCATAAATTTAAACTTGTGAATATGAAAAAATCATATATATTATAAGCGAAGTAAAAATTTCATTTAAAGTTCTCTCAATCAATTTCAGGGTGGCTAATTACCCTTTACCCCTTCTTAAATTTGTTTTAATTTTTTTTTAAAAAATAGAAAAACAACAAAAAATTGTTTAAATCTAAAATATAAATCAATTAAAATATAAGTTGTAATATTAAAAAAATCTAAATTCACGATTTTATCTGAATATTTCGTTTAAAGCTCTTTCATTCAATTTCAGGGTGGCTAATTACCTTTTATCCCTTCTTAAATTTGTTTTAATTTTTGAAAAAAAAAAACAAAAAAACAAAAAAATTGTTTAAATCAAAAATATAAATCAATTAAAATATAAGTTGTAATATTAAAAAAAAATCTAAATTCACGATTTTATCTGAATAATAAAACATAAATAAAATATGTTGTTAATATTTAATATTATTCACGATTTTATTTCTAAAAAATATTCTATAACAGAAAATATGTATCTTATCTAACAGAAAAATATGTTAGTTTTAATATTTAATATTAATATTTAATAGTATTCACGATTTTATTTCTAAACAATATTCTATAACAGAAAATATGTATCTTATCTAACAGAAAAATATGTTGGTTTTAATATTTAATATTATTTGTTACAAAGAAAATTATTTTGTTTCATGGAGTTTTTTACCAACACTGCGAAAGTTAATACTTATTATACAGTCTAATGTACATTTATTAGAATAAGATGAAGACAAATAAGAAAACGAAGATAAACCAGAAGACTTCTTTACAAGCTAATGTTTATTTATTCAATATAATGTGAAAATAAATAAATAAAAAGATGAAGATAAGCGAAAGAAAAACTCGAAGAGTAATATAACTAAAAGATGGATACAATGAATAATGAGAGGGAAGAAAGTCTGGAAGAAAAAATAAAAAAGAAGTCGGAGGAGACGAACACGATGAAGAAGTACAAGAAAAAACGGAAGAAAGAAAGAAAAAAAAAAGAAGTAGAAGAATAAGAGGAAAAAAATCAAAACATAAAGAAAAATACAAAGTTAATGACAAAGAAGTTAAAAAAACGAGAAAAAAAACAAACAAAAAGTTGTGATTAAGAAGAAGAAAAGAGACAGTGTTGAAGAAGACAAGAATAAGGTGAATAGGAAAAGAGATGAAGAAAAAAGAGTAGAAGAAGAAGAATGTGGATAAAGAAGTCTAATAAAAACTAAAAGAAGTACAAGAAAAAAAAAACTCAAAGAATACAAAATGATGATGAAGAATTCAAAGATGATGAAATAGAAGTAGGAAAGTATGTGGAAGAAAAGAAAACAAAAAAAATAAAGAAGAAGAAGAAGAAGACATAAGAGAAGAGGAAAATGATGTAGAAGTCAAACGCGATGATGACGATGAAAGAAAAATATGAAGAGTAAAAAATAGAAATATAGATTTAAGAAGAGAAATAACACAAAGAAGTAGAAGTCGAAGATGATGAAGAAGAAGAAAGAAAAGATGGGGAAGAAGAAAATCCAAAAGGTGAATAAGAAGAAGAATCAAAAGTTGAAATTCATGAAGAAAGGGAAGAAGGAAATGACAAAGAACAATAAGAAAAAAATTATAAAAAAAGTAAAATATATAGGACAATACAAAGATGTTAAAGGATTTTGACAAGAAAAACCGTAAGAAGAAGAATAAGAAGACAAATGACTTAAAATGGGAGAAGAAGAAGAAGAAGAAAACCATAAATAGAAGGCAAAGTGGAAAAAGGAAAATATAGGAAAAAAACTAGATGAATACCTTATTGAGGATAATGTAAATGAGGAAACATTTGGAGATTTATGATTTTGGAGGCACTGAAAAAGAAGATGAAAAATTTATAAAAAAAGAAGAATAGTCGAAAGAAAAAGAAAAAAAGAAGTCAAAGAAAAAGAAAAAAAACCTATAATATTGATTTATTATTCATGCATATGTGATAATATAT
>NW_006256414.1:1542461-1542697 GCF_000478725.1 Eutrema salsugineum
ATGTTTACCATTTCTTATGTTTTCAAAATTTGAAAAAAAATTTAACAAAAATGTTAAAAAACAAAAAATAGAAACTATTTAAAAAGTAATAGAAGGTCATTTCAAAACAAAAAAAAAACAGAAATTAAAAAAAAAAAACTCTAGCAAAAAAGTTTAAAAAAAGAAAATACATATATATCTAAAATAATAGAATTGGGGTATATGTGATGTTTAAAACACATAAAACAGTGATCAAA
>NW_006256414.1:1558236-1559623 GCF_000478725.1 Eutrema salsugineum
ATATATTTGTGGAACAAAATTGAGTGGAATTGAATATTTCTTTGGATCTCTCTAGAAATCTGCCATTTATATTATTATATATGTTCTTATCATGTCATACAGCGCAACAATTTGGAGTACTGAGAATTTAGAATAAAAATGGTGGTCTTCAATGATTATAAGTGATCAAAATGTTCTGAACAAAGTTCGGATCTTCGGATCTCATCAAATATGATTCTTACAACTATTAATTTTCGCACTAACGAAAAAAATGTTTTTGAGAACAGAAAAAAAGTTCAAGAGAATAAAGATTCAATAGATATCAATACAATATCAATTTCAAAATTCGTGGCAATATATAATTATCGGACAATAAATGCCAACTAAGCTTGGTACACTAGTGACCTAAAATTTGAAATGGATCTGACTCAGACGAACACGTTTTATTCAACCTTTCTTGTACACATCGAAGAACAACTTCCATTTTCTTTTTAACCAATAACCCAACAGGAGAGAGTCACAGAAGAGGCAGAAAACAGAAAACGCCTTTTTTTTTTTCTCTCTGAGATAACTGAAGTTCTATTTTTCTAAAATACTGTTTTATATTTTTACGTACAGTAAGTTCATGAACGTTGTTGTCCTTTAATTCCTACACGCAGTTAGTTAATTATTAAAACTTATTATAGAAAAATACTCGTTATATTTATCATGTTTAGACAAATATTATATTAGAGATCCCAAGGACTGGTCGTAATAGTGATTTAAACGTAATGTGGTTATGGGCTAATTTTCATATGCCGTGGTTTGTGGGTACTCTATAGAACAACAAGGTGCATCTAAAAACACAAAGATAGGGCATTTTAGCTTGACACCATGTAACTATCGACGGGTGATATATAGTTAACAAAAGGGGCTGGGAACTTATTTATCCAATGTGACTACAAAGGTCGCAAATGCACTTTGTTGATGGTGGACAATTTCAGAACTCACCAGAAGTTGAAAATGTTGTGGTATATGATGCAGAAATATCTCAAATATCTTGATAATTTATTTAATTATTTAAATAATTTATTTTGGATTTATTATAAATAAGCCGTTTAGGCTTGAGTTGTACTTAGTTTTTGATTGATTAATATAATTGAGCTTTTATCTTTTTCTTTTTTGTTTTTGATAGATTTACGGAGATCTCAACGATTTTAAAAGGCTTGATTTATTTAAGAATTCTCAAACTAAACGAATAATCTTGTCATTATCATAATTTTCCGGATATTTTTAGGATTAACAGATTATTATTCTATTTTTTTTTTTAAACTTCCACTATATCAGTATATATATCTGAGTGGCTGTGGCGCTGAACAAAAAAAGACCAAGGGTAGATAATTTGGATGGGATCCACTAAAATGTGCAT
>NW_006256414.1:1559845-1625757 GCF_000478725.1 Eutrema salsugineum
GAGTAATGAGCCCATGATAAGCATGAAATAGCGTAATGTAAGACATATAAAAGAGATTATTGCGATTCAGCTTAATCAGCATAAATTTTTACCAAATATCGGCTTGACAAATTTAGTCTGAAATGTATAACTAGTTAGTGAGAGATCCACAATGTAACGTCTCCGTCTCTTTGGGTAATCCTCATATGAACGATAAATGACAATAACATCAACTAAAACTGATTTAAGTTTTAGCTATACAAATCTTCTTATATATGCATATATAATTTTCAACTTTTATAAGTTTTTGTATTGAACTACTTTGATATTATATATCTCTATATTATTATTTAAGTAGACATTTAAAAAAATAACCTTTACATTATTTTGTAACATATTACATGATATACCATTACAAATAACAAAAAATAACTAAAATAGGAAAGGATATAGTTGTCTTTTGAATCTATTGAAAAAAATAAAGAAAGTCTTTGTTTCTCATCTATTATAGTATATTTATTATTTCTATATTCAAAACTATGATAGTTTTTTTATATTTTTGTTTTAAATGATCTCACCAAAGTATATTTAATTAAAAAAACGTAAAAATAAAAAATTTCACAATTAAATGATATAAAAATCAAGACTAAAAGTTATGATATAAAAAAATAATGAAATATTTTTTACTATAATTTGTTATATTTACTTGATTATATAAAAAATCATTTTTAAGTTATTTTTACCAAAAAATTGACATGAGAAAATTAATTTTTAATTAAAAAAGTTTGTGGTGAAGTGAGAGTTATTAAACAATGCATATTATAATTAATTTTATATTTTAATCAAGTACAAATATGTTAAGTAAACAGATTAGTTCGATATGAACGGATTATGGTTCTAATTTTTTAATATCCAAAAATAAATCTTGTAATTTAAAATATTAGTTTTTTTAAAAAGGTGGTATATTTCATCTACTAAATATTATAATTTTTCTTATAAAACTATATATATTTTATTGTATTTTTATTAACTTTATATCAAACTTAAGTTTAAAGAATATTATATTTATTTACATATATATTTAAAGAAAATAAAAACTACTTTTTATTGTTTGTAGACAAATTATAAAACTCAGTTATTAAGCAATGCAAATTAGATTTGATGATTATAATATTATAATATTTTGTGTATTAGCCTCAATAATATATTAATCTAATGCCAACAGGTTAAATAAACAACTTATTTTGCTTTACCCAAGTATAAAATAACTTTATATACAGATTAAATCATTTTTTATAATTAAAAAAAAATGACTATATATACAGATCAATTCATTTTATAAAATTCACAAAATAACTATTTTTGCAAAATAACTGTTTTTGAAAAATAATTATTTTTACAAAAAATATCATCCGTGCTACAATGCGGATTAATCCCTAGTTTTAAAAAAATATTTGTTTATTAGATATAATTAATTTAATCGTCACATGAGGCGGATAACAATTAACGCCTAATTGGCTATTAGTGGACAATATTAAGCCTTAATTAAAACACATCAAACAACAATTAAGGGACATTCTGGTAAAAAAAGAAGAAAAGGAATTTTGCATAACCGAAAAAAACACAAACCATATACGTAAGTAACTCTAGAATTTTAAACCAGAACCTTGGAGTTTCTCTTGGATGATCATGTCTATCTTGTTCTCCATTTCAGGAGTAAGATAATTTTTTGAGTCACCAACTTCCCCTTTACGGAAAAAATCCTTGTTATCCGAGTTGTAGCTTTTACCAGTTCTGTTAATCTCCAAACCGCTTAAATTACGCAGAGAGCAAAGGTCCAAGACCTTGTCTACAAACATTCTCTTCTTCTTCTTTAGTGAAAGAGCAACCCAAAAAATCCGCAAGTCTCTTGATCTGACCACGAGGCTCCGCTTTCATTTCCTCATACCTCATGAATGTTGATCTTTTAATAAAAACTGAACAGACTCTGTTTTAATGATGAAAAACAGAGACAAACAGAGTACTTTAATTAATAAGGATCAAAATGTGTTACAGACTCTCATAATCAATCGGACTTGACTCAATCTATTTATACAAACAAAACATGTTCTTTGAAACGACATGTCTGTAAATGAAACAACGCAACCCTACAAACACAACTAATCACACATGTGTCTTTTAGTGAGAAATAACTAACTAATGTAAATAACTTAAACCATACGAGATATGATTATCGTTCAACACTCCTTCTTAATCATATCTCGGTTTTACTCCAAGTTTCCTTCTTAGTTCCTCAAATCTTGATCCGCCAAGTGCCTTTGTCAGAAGATCAGCGAGTTGAACTTTCTCCTTCACAATACTTGAGTCGAATCAGACCATTGCTTTCTGCTTCTCGAACAAAATGATATTTGATCTGAATGTGTTTGGTTCTTCGATGTTGTAGTGGATTTTTACCAATCGCAATTGCAGATTTATTGTCACAGTAGATTGGAACACCATTTTGACACTTGAACCCAATTTCTTCAAGAAGTCTTTGCAGCCAGATTGCTTGATTTGCTGCAGCACATACAGCAATATATTCCGCTTCTGCTGTTGATTGTGCCACAGTTTGCTGTTACTTGAATGCCAACAAAATACTCCAGAACCGAGAGTGAAAACGTACCCAGAAGTGCTTCTCATGTCTTCATTCGAACCACCCCAATCGCTGTCTGAGTAGCCTAACAATTCTGGATTTTCAATACTTGTGAAGTGAACTCCAAAGTTAGATGTACCTTTGATGTATCTTAATACCCTCTTGGCTTCTTGGTAATGCTTCATGAGAGGCTTAGACATGTAGCGTGAGAGATAAGAACTTGCAAACATCAAATCTGGTCTTGAAGCACACAGATATAAAAGGCCACCAATAATGCTTCTGAATTTTGTTGGTTCACCATACTCTTGATCATCTTCTATCTTCTTGCCACTTGGTGTAAGTGGAGAACTTACACTCTTGCTTCCATTCATCCCAAACTTCTCAACAAGTTTGTTGGCATATTTTTCTTGTGATAGAAAGATCCCTCTGTCATCTTGAATTACTTCCATTCCAAGAAAATAATTTAGCAACCCCAAATCTGTCATCTCAAACTCCTTCTTCATATCTTCTTTAAAGCTTTCAATGAGTTGAGAGTTGTTTCCTGTGATGAATAAATCATCAACATAGAGACTCACGATCAGAATATCCTTGTCTTTCTTCATCACATACATGGCTGCATCATTCATGCTTCTTTGAAAACCTTGTTGAAGAAAATACGCATCAATCCTCCCATACCAAGCTCTGGGGGCTTGCTTAAGGCCGTACAGAGCCTTATGTAACAATAGGACTTTGTCTTCTTCCCCTTTGGCTATGAACCCAGGCGGTTGTGCAACATAGATCTCTTCTTTAAGCTCTCCATTTAGAAATGCTGACTTAACATCCATCTGGTACAGATTCCACTTCATTTGTGCTGCAAGAGCAAATATGACTCTTATTGTATCATGCCTTGAAACAGGTGCAAATGTTTCAAGATAATCAACACCATATTGTTGTGTGAATCCTCTTGCAACTAGCCTTGCTTTATGCTTGACTGGTTCTCCATTTGCTTTAGTCTTGATGCGATAAATCCACTTCACACTTATGACATTTTTCTTGTTTGGTTTCTCCACCAGCAACCATGTTTTGTTCTTTTTGATCATCCTGATTTCCTCTTCCATAGCTTTTCTCCAATCTTTGCTCTTTGAGGCTTCATCGTAGGTTTGTGGTTCATCATTCATCATAAGCCACACTTCATGTGATTGATCCACCTCCACTGGATTCGTTTGTTGAGTTATCTCATTAATAGACCGAAACTTTCTTGGTCTATTTAGAGAGTCTTCTTCTTCTTCTTCTTCTTCTTCATCTTGAGTGTTTACAACCAGACTTGGTTCTTTGTCTTGATGATTCTCTACAGTCTCTGCTTCATTTGGAGATAAAAGAATCTGCTTCACTTCTTTCTTCTCCCAATCCCATCTTTTTTCTTCATCAAAGGTCACATCTCTTGATGTTTCAATTTTCTCTTCGTCTAACAAAAGAACTCTATACCCTTTAGATTCACTGCTGTAGCCGATAAACACCCCACGGTTGGCCTTGTCATCAAGTTTCTTCCTCTTTTCGTCTGGTATATGCACATAGCATAAAGATCCAAACACTTTTAAGTGTTTCACACTTGGTTTGACATCACTCCACTTTTCCATTGGTGTCATATTTTCTTCAAGAGCATTGGTAGGAAGTAAGTTTTGAATAAAATTTGATGTAGCCACTGCTTCAGCCCATAGCTTCTTTGGGAGACCTTGATCAACAAGCATCGAACGAGCCATCTCTACCAATGTTCTGTTTTTTCTTTCTGAGACACCATTCTGTTGTGGTGAGTATGGTGTTGTGATTTGCCTTTGTATCCCAGCCTCTTGACATAACTTGATGAATTCTTTGGATATGAATTCGCCTCCACCATCTGTCCTTAGTTGTTTGATCTTTTTTTCAGACTGATTTTCGACTAAGGACTTGAACGTTCTGAATTTTGAGAGAACTTCACTCTTGTTTTTGATGAAATACACCCAAATCATTCGTGAATAGTCATCGATAAACAGCACAAAGTACTTGCTTCCACCCATCGATTCGTTTTGCATAGGACCGCAGACATCTGAGTGTATTAACTCCAAAACTTCACTTGTCTTCGTTTGAGATTTCTTGGGAAAGCTTTTCCTTGCTTGTTTTCCCTTCTCACATGAGTCACATACTCCTTTTGTGACCTCAAATCTGGGAAGATCATTCACAATCTTCATTTCCTGCATCTTCTGTATTTTATCAAAGCCAACATGCCCCATTCTTCTATGCCATAACTCATCTTTGTTGACTCTTTCTCCTTCTGCAAGTAAGGCACTTACTTCAGATTTCTTCCATTTGAATGGAAAACTCTTATGCTTCATCCTTATATTTAGAATCCTTCTTCCTTGAGGATCATTGATGATGCACCGATTTGCTTCAAACAGAACTCCATATCCATTTGAAATCATCTGTGAACACTTAACAGGTTTCTCGCTAGACCTGGCACTAGAAATACCTCCTTGATGATCTTTTCTCCTTGACTTGTCATCACTTGAATGTTCCCTTTTCCTGTCGTCATTATCCTTTGACCATTCCCCACTTTGATTGGCACCTTTATGCTCTTGTCAAGAGTGATGAAGTATTTAACTTCCTTGGTCATATGATTAGTACAGCCGCTGTCAACTAACCATGTTTCATCATCTTCTTGTGATGATACTTCTTCTTCTGTCACGCAGAACAGCATGTGACTTTCATCATCTGTTTCTTCAAAACTTAGATCTGCTCCCTCAGTTCTTCTAAGTTTGCAGTTCTTTGCAAGATGTCCTGGTTTGTTACACACAAAACATCTTCTTTCATTTTTCATCGTTTGTTGTGACGAACCACCTTTGTTCTTTTTTGACCAACAATCACTTTCATTGTGACTGCTTCGTTTGCAAATGCCACACCACTTCTCAGTCTTCTTTTGACGCTTGTCTTCACGTTTGTTATCTCCATAGAATGCTCCTTCTGTTGATCGCTCTTCCCGGACTGAGATGCGCTTCTCATGTGCTTTTAATGTGCCTATCAATTCTGTAACTGATAGCACACTTCAGTCTTTTGTTTGCTCCAACACACCCACAATGCTGTCAAACCTTTCTGGAAGTGAAATCAGAATCTTTTGCACCATTTGATAATCTGATTTCTCTTCTCCATGAAGTCTGAGTTGATTTCCTGTCTCAATCAGTTTTGTCGTGAATGCGTTGATGCTGTCGCCTTCATTCATCTTCAGATTTTCATATTCTCTTCTAAGAGATTGAAGCTTTATCATTTTGACTTGTTGTGATCCTTCAAACTCTGATTGTAAAGCATTCCAGGCTTCTGTTGCGCTTGCTGCAGGAGCAATTCTCGGGAATATGGAATCTGAGACTGCAGTCAGAATGATTTGCAGAGCAGTTAGATCTTTTAAGGCTGCTTCATCATGTCGTGTTTTTAATTGAGTGGCTTCGGGGCTATGATCTCCACTTGCAGGTGGATTCGGAACTCCATTTTCAACAACTTCCCACAGTTTCTTTGTCTGGAAAATTGTTTTCATTTTGATGCGCCAAAAACCATAATTCTCACCATTGAAGATCGGAGTCACAATATGTGACGTCGTCTCCATGACTTTCTGTTTTGTTTAACTTCTCTCACTCGAATTTTGTCCCTTGAATCAGTAGGGCTCTGATACCATGTTGATCTTTTAATAAAAACTGAACAGACTCTGTTTTAATGATGAAAAACAGAGACAAATAGAGTACTTTAATTAATAAGGATCAAAATGTGTTACAGACTCTCATAATCAATCGGACTTGACTCAATCTATTTATACAAACAAAACATGTTCTTTGAAACGACATGTCTGTAAATGAAACAACGCAACCCTACAAACACAACTAATCACACATGTGTCTTTTAATGAGAAATAACTAACTAATGTAAATAACTTAAACCATACGAGATATGATTATCGTTCAACAATGAAGAGGACACGCTTGGGATCTTCCAAACTTCCTCTCCAGTAGCTCAAGAGATGTTCCCAAAAAGGTCCATAATAGAAAGTTCCGTCGCAAAACGATTTGAACATAGACTCGAGAATGCTTCTATTTAGTTCCATTTTATGAAAAGAGCACCTGAAAAACCACCATGAGACCAATGTGTCCATCACGTTCCTGCACACGTACACAATCTTGCAAGAAGAGTCCTTGAGGGTCTCGTGCATCGCGTCCAGTGGCATGTGAGTCGAGAACAGCCTTGGAACTGTTGTGTACTTGGCCAGGTCAGGACTCGAGCTTTCAATATATAAACCGAGCTCAAAGTATGGTACAATCCCATGAGGATTATGGGATAGTAGAGGATGATGATCAGAAGAATGGTTCTTTGATCTCTCGAGGAGGGCAACTGTGAGGGCCTTGAGCCAAGTGGTACCTGATTTGGGGTAGGAAGCAAGGATTATATCCGTGTCTTGTGGTTGAAAACCTCGCTGGAAATTGAGAACTCCTTGGAGAGTGTTGTGGAAATACCAACATCCTTGATACTTACAAATCTTCTTCCCTTGGAAATCTTCGTGTGAAGGAAGCGAAGAGATCAAACTCCTGGTTTCTTCGGTTATTTTGTCGTCTTTTACGATCGAGAGAAGGTCCTTTGGATCCATTTGTTTTGTTGGTTCTTTTTTTTTGGAAATAAATTGTTTTGTTTGGTTCTTATTATACAAAAGGATATGTTTAAGCTTCAAACGAAATCATAATAGATATAAGCCAAAAAACAATCATTGCTGGTAGTAAAGTCAAACCTATTTGCTAAGAAAAATTATGCAAATATGGATGAGTTAGTAGGTTAGTTGGTGTGTATTCGTAGAATCGATTTCATTTATTCCTTATATGTGCATTACAGCTAGTAATTTTGAATTTCACGTGATACATCAGTTTTATCTAATCTTTGATTTTAAAATTACAATAATTTTTCATTAAATGTAATGCAATATAACAGTGCATACTTTATACTAAAATTAATAACATAGTCTAAATTTCTAACAAAATAGTTTGAAGTTGATAACATTATATATTTATTCCGTTCTGAGATATACTGTATGTTGCATTTGCGTGAGGTGCGCTAATTCCTCGACCGTTTGAATAGACTTATGCGAGAGATGACTTTATGAAAGATCCTCTATGAGTCTTAGGGCTTACGTCTCACGTTATGATTGACCGATATATAGAGGATCTTTCAGAAATTTATCTAATATGGAAAGTGTAGAAGACAAATGATCATAAAAAAAATGGTTCTTTGATCTCTTAAGGAGGGTGACTGTGAGGGCATTATTATTATTATTATGGAGTTTTGCAAGAAATAATTGAAATGGAGTATCCTGGTTTGTTAAGGATGAAAACTGTACTCTTTAAATGTGATTGGTTTGATCCCAACTTTGGAAGAAGGGTACGATTAAACAAATTTGGAGTTGTCGATGTAAACCAATTCCGACGGTACAACAGGTTTGAGTATTTTATATTAGCTTCTCACTATACGGAAACAGTTATTTACCGACTAGAGTTTGTGATATATTATGCAGTCGTTAAAAGTACCGACTAAAGAACGACTACTTGACGACTACCGTGCGACTAAACCACTTTAGTCACCATTTCGTCGTCCATTAGCAACCACAAAATGTCGTCGTAAAACAGTCGCTAATCGGCGACTAATGTACGACTACAATGTTGTCGGTAAACGGTTGTCGTAACATAGTCGTAATTTGGCGACTAAAAAGCGACTGTTGCGGTGAATCGCAAAAAAATTAAACACGTGTTATACGTTTTGTGGTTGGTGTATCTACTTTTAACGACCATGGTTTGTAGTTGTAAAATGGACGCAAGGTACAGCCGCAATTTAGTCGGTAAAATATCTATATATACAGCTAAGCGATTTCTCGGCTGAATCACAATTGTGTCTCGGCTGAATCATAATTATTTTTCGGCTGAATCACAATTACGAGTATTTTTAATAAAATGTCAGAAAATCCTAATTATAGAGAATGGATGTATAAGAAGATTGATGAAAAGACGGGAAATTTTTCGGCTGAATTTGTAGAAGGGATGGAGCAATTCATGAATTTTGCAAACAATCAGCCTTTCACACAAAACAATGGTGGCAAGTTTTACTGCCCTTGTAGTGTTTGCAAAAATTGCAAATTTTTACCGGGAAGAAAAATTTGGAATCATCTGTATAGTAAAGGGTTCATGCCGGATTATTATATTTGTTATAAGCATGGAGAAGAAATTACTGATCTGGATTTGTGGAACTAGTTATGTTGATACAACTCATATAAGTGGGAGTGAAGAAGATTAAATGGTTCATATTGCTGAAAATAGTTATATGCATATGGTGAATGATGCATTTCATGATAACTATCATCAAGGTGATAACTATCAGAATGTACAAGAACCTGTACATAACCATTCCCAAAAGTTTTACAACCTCTTAGATGCTGGAAAAA
Organism: Eutrema salsugineum; assembly: GCF_000478725.1. Classification (NCBI taxonomy): domain Eukaryota; kingdom Viridiplantae; phylum Streptophyta; class Magnoliopsida; order Brassicales; family Brassicaceae; genus Eutrema; species Eutrema salsugineum. The sequence goes on from NW_006256414.1 coordinate 1,568,929, forward strand.
AACCTTTATATGATGCATTTCATGATAACTAACATCATCTTTTCTATTTTCATGCTAGAAAACCCATACATGGGATCCTTTAATCACCGGAGTGGTCCAAGAGCATTTTGAGGCTATCTGTCAACGCAGGATGAAAGACATGGTGAGTACGTGTAGAACTTCTCGGGAGCAGCCGAACTGGATCAACGACACACTATGGGAAAAGATGATTAAAGTTTGGGATACTGATGACTGCAGAGAGAGGAGTGCGACAACATCAGCGGCTCGGTTGTCTGAACGTGGAGGTCTAGGTCCGCATGTACAGCTATCAAGACAGAAGTCATACCTTCAAATCCAGCAAGAGATGGTATGTTACCTTGTCCATTTTTAGTATTCAAATCATTTCATTTCAAAAATCATTTTCATACCTTACCTTATTCATATCGTTTCAGGAGGAGGAATTGGGAAGACCAGTGAGTCTTGGTGAAGTTTTCATCAAGACTCACACAAGACCAGATGGCACTTATGTTGATCGAAAAGCTCAGGCTGTAGCTGAAACCTATAAGAAGAACTTGGAAGCCAAATTTGCTGAGCTCTGGACAGACATAGGAGAGAACAACGAGCTATCTCCTCGTCCTGAGCTATCCATAGCAGAGGACAACGAGCTATTTCTTCAGGTATGCTCTTTTTTTTGTTTGTTTTTTGTGTTTTACGCAATAGCTGTTTGTATGTTTGGTTTTCATACTGATCACTCTTCTTTTTTTGCAAGTCGACTTTCACCAATGAGAGAGGAATACCTTATGGTGTAGGAAACCTCTCTCAGTCACTTGTCAACGGCAAAAGGAAGTACCCTGGAAGCACTCTTGCATTCAACACACTGCAAGATCAATTACAACAAGCTCACAAAAAGATAGAAGAACAGGCGGCTGAGAATGCAAGGCGTGAAGCAGAGCATACCAAGGTTGCAGCTGCCCAGCAAGCCAAGATCGAGCAATTGACATTGCTCGAAAGGTACCTAAGCGAAACTGATCCAGGGTTCTTGGACTTCAAGGCTGCTCACTCTGTTCCCACGTCTTCACCTCCAACCCCTGCTCCAACAGCTGCTGCAATCGGTGATGCTCCAAACGGTGCTTCAAAAGCTCCTCCAACCACTGCTCCAACTACTCAACCGCAAGATCCTCTAGGTTTCTCATCTCTATCAAACTCATTTTGATTGTCTCCTTTATTTTGTTTTTGTGCAATGGTTGTGAACTTGACTCCAATGGTTGAATATGGTTTTTGTGCAATGGTTGAATATGGTAACCATTGGATTTGCTAATGTTTTGTTTTGGGAACAACGGTTTTATTTGTGATGTTGTAATACATTTTTGGAAACAATGCTTTTATTTTTTATGGCAAATGGTTCTTATATGAAGTTTTTGTTTACTGCATTTTGTATTTGCATTTTGTATTTGGTGTTGAATTGATTTTAGATACCAAAATTAGCACCATCAAAAAGCATTACCAACTTTTGTAATCCGCAAAGAAAATAGTCGCAAATTGGACGGAACTTAGTCGTAATTCAATCGCAATTTAGTCGCTACTTAGTCGCTAATTTTTCAAATCCAGTCGTTACGTAGTCGGTAATCAGTCGTATCCAAATCACTATGTTGTCGTTATTTAGTCGCAAAAGTAGTCGCCAACATAGTCGCCAACTGGTCGTAGATTCGTCGTTAAAATTAACGACTAATTAGCTACTCCTGTAAACGACTAACTAGCGATTACAATGCAGTCGGCAAATAATCGTAACTTAGTCATACAGCAGTCGCCAAATATTACGACTAAACAACGACTGATAGACGTCATCATGTTTTAGTCAGCATTTAGTCGTTAATGTACGACTGATTAACGACTGTTTGGGTTTGCGACTAAATATTTCCGACTCTATGCATTAGTTGGTAATTAGTCGTTAATATGGAATTAGGGACTAAATCTCGACTAATTGTGGTGTCGCAAATTACCTGTAATCTTGTAGTGTCTCAAGCGGAACAAGTCACATTTGTGCCATATCCATGAGTTCGAGCTACAAGGATCTCATGGTTAACTGTTATTAAAGTGGCTCCGAAGGAAAAGATTGTAGGGGTTGAAGATCTTCCATTGCAACAAGAATCTTGTGTAGACCTGACTGAACCAGATATTGATGAGAATATATTCTTAATTGACCTTCAGAACAGGCAAGTTGAATATCTCCCCAATGATACAGAAGAAGAAGGTGATTCCGATGAATTTGATGAAAGCGAAGACGACGAAGAAGATTTGGAAGATGAAGGTGATGATGAAGAACATCAAGAAAATGAATCTGAATGATTATCATGGTTTTTTAGGATAATATTGTACTGATATATGTATATATATATATATATCATGTATGTTGTAGTTTTGAATAACTTATAATATTTTTTTCTTACTTCAGAACATTACGACGTTTTCTAAACCCTAAACCCTGTTTCAATATTGTGTATGTTGATTTGTGGTTAAGTATATTGATATGAGCATTACGACGTTTTTGCGACGATTCGTCGTAACACTGTCGTAACATAACGATAAAATTATGATAAAAATCACAAATCGTCGTAATTACGTCGTATAATCAAAATCTCAAATTTTGAAACCTTTGTATCTGATTGGTTATTTACTATTTCACAAATGTTTTTGATGGGTTATCTTATTTTATACGAAACGTTTTCATTCTGATAAAAATTAAAAATTTGAAAAAAAAATCATACATATTTGCAAGTTAATGCATGTTTTTATAAATGTCAAGTAAAATGTTATGAATTGTATAGGATGATTGAAAACATTGTTACCTCATTCACCAAATCAATCATTTGGGACTAAATAATGTCCTCATTCCAATATCTCAATTTAAAAGCAGTTTAGGAAGTTGATCAATGCAATTTTCCTTTTCAGAAACTTGGGGTTTAATTTTTTTTTTTTTAATCGTCGTAATTTCGTCGTAATTTTGTTGTAAAATTACGACGATTGTTCATCCAACCGTTGCAATATCGTCGTAAAATTCCATCGAACTTATGACATAATCTCAGTCGTTTATTTCTCTGATCCGAGGTACGAGGTAATAAATGACTGCGTATTACGACGGATTTACTACGAAACCGTCATAAAATCGTTGTAATGTTCACGCATTGTGAGTTTGCCACGTGTCGATTTATGCATTGGATCGTTTATATTACAAAAGTTATACGAAAAAATCGTCGTAATACGACGATTTTACGACGATCGCAAAATCTATATAAGGGACGCGGATTTCCTTTCTTCTTTGCTCGTTTCTCATTTCTCACTCTCTCTCTAAAATTTCTAAACTCTCTCTCTCTCTCTAGAATTTCCAGCTTCTTCAAATTTTTGTAAGTTTTATTTTATGCCTTTTAATTTATTTTTTATTTATAGGTTTCAGAATTAGATAGGTTCGGAATTAGATAGGTTCGGAATTAAATAGGTTTTGAATTTAAGAAAATTTAATTTTCGTTATATATAATAATTTTTTAAAAATTTATTTTGCAGATTTCGATGGCTCCCCAAAAATTCCACTATCGGAACCTTTTGGCTCTAGGAGATAGTAGCGGTCCGTCAGCATCTGCTACGGAGTCCATCATCCCAGAGTCTACAGAAACGCAGGCTGCCGTTTCTCAGAGCCTGGGATCTCAACCGGGTTTTGTTCTGCCGCCGCCTCCACCACCACCACCACCACCACCACCATCACCACCAGTACCAGCCCGATACTGCCTCCACCGTATGCACAATATACGGTTGAGGATCTTCTACAGCAGCTGGGACGTGGCGGGATGAAGAAACGTTGATCCGGACCGAGCTCCGGAGATGTTTTGGTACGTTTTATTTTTCTTTTCATAATTAAACAAATATATATACAATTTCTATATATTAATAAATTAGATATCTAACAAATATATTTTAACGATGTAGGTTTGGAACCGACAATTGCGTCGGTCGGAGCGTCTCCGATGTTATCAAGAGGTTCTTCTTACAATCCCATACAAGCTTTAGGAAGTTGGACCAGGCCACTTATGACACTTGGTTCAAGTGTTTCGCGGTAAATTTATAAATATATATTGATTTATTTTAACATAATTTACATTAATTTTACAATTTTAAATACATTTCTAACTAATTTTTTTTTTAATAGCAAAAGTGGCATTGAGAACTTTCTGCACAGGGGTGTGTCAAGTCGGCGTTTAGAGAGAAGGTCAAGCAGCATCTCAACAACACCATTTCCGACTAAAAGAGGAAGTGGGAGGTTGACCGAAACAAGGCAAAACCGGCGCCTATGGCTGATACTGTCTGAGAGGGTCTAGTGCAGAAATGGCTAGATTCGTATTCCCAGTCCATTGCCGCCAAATGTTCAGGATCCAGGTCTGTTTTTAAATAATTTAAATTCATATGTGTTTATGGATATATATAATATTTTATTAATATAAACTAATAAACTTTTTTTTTCAGGAACGCTAAAGATGATGCAGGACAACCAAAAAATGTCCTGCACAGTTCCGTTCAGGTTCTTTTTGCCGGTAGACGTCTGATGATGGTAAGCTTAATTAACATGTTTTTTTTTCCTAATATTTTTACTAACATTTTTCAATTGATTTTGTAGGTTGAAGAAATCGGGGGAGAACTTTCTCCGATGACAAAGGTCTTCGCCAATACCCACAAGAAGAAGAACAGCGAATTCACAGATTCTCGGGCGGAGGCAATCTACAGCGCGGCCTGTGTGAGGATCGAGGAGCGGCAAATGCAGCTCTCACAGCAGGTGCCTCCAACGTCTCCCGGTGGTAGCTCGGTCCAGTCCACACCGGCCTTAACGGTGCTGGAGATGGACAAGATCTTCGAAGAGGTAAGTTTTAATTTATTTTTTTCCTACTTAACGTTTTCAAATATATGTGTTTTACTTATATTTTCAACATTATTCCAGGTTGCCCCTCGGAAGAAGGGCAGGGTTTTAGGGATGGGATCAATTCATGATACTCCGATCGCTTCTGCGACTGGTCATGTCTAGGCAGTAGTTATTCGCCAGGAGCTCCACCAGATGCGGACGCAATACGAGACGAAGATCGACCAGTTGTACGGTCTCTTCGATATTTTGGATGCTGACAACCCGTTGCTCCAGGCACAGTTGGAAAGGTTACGGGTAGCTGATATATTCATAAATTGCATCATTTAATGTAAATATTCTAGTCCAAATCATGTCTTATTTGCATGCATTTTAGGTCTTTAGGCATTGTTTTAGGACTTAGGAGATTGCATTAGGTCCAAGAGAGTTTTGCATGTTTTGGAGTGCTAAACAGGTGCTTTTGGAGTTTATTTGGAGTGGAGGATGTGATTCAGATGAAGAAATGGAGTTGAACTTATCAAAAATGGTGAAAAAGAGCAATTTTGGGTTTCTCGGCAAAATGATGTACTGATGGCCGAAGATTCTCGGCCAAAATCCTTCCCGCGGATAGCTCTCTCAGCCAAAAACACGTACCGCGGTCAAGTCTCTCGGCCAAAAATCCCGGATGCAGATACATTTCCGAAATCGCGTCACCGGAGGATCTTTCCGGCCAATTCAGCTTACAAGGTCTTCATCAAACTTGAAGATAATTAAGTCAAGAACCCAGGACAGGTTGAATCAGGGCATTTGGAGCACTGAGCTGAAAGATACGGTCACCAGAAGACAGACCTCTCTCGCATCCATTCCGGAGCAATCCGATAATCCTGAATAATCGCCTGTCCGGGGAACCTTCCAGTCCGATTCAGTTGTCGGGGGCTTCATCAAAGTTGGAGAAACTTGGATCATGGTTCCAGATCAGGTGGAATCATAAGATTTAGAGGCGTGAGCAGAGTGTTAAGCTCGTCGGAAGGCACGCTTGTCTCGCTGCCGTTTTGGACCAACCCGATGAGCTCCAAAGAATGCGAAGGACGATGCACTTCCAGACCGATTCAGTTTACAGAGCTTTCATCAGGATCCGAGATATTTGAGTCCTCTTTCTAGAAAGTCTGAGATCATTCAATTCGGAGCTATGAGCAAGTTGATAACGTTTCCGGAATGGACACATGTCTAGAAGCCTCTTTCTGATCGTGTCAATGTACTGCAAAGATGAGCCCTCCGGGGAACCTTCCACTTCCCAAGCTGATGTGATCCTCCCAAAGATCGGCAGTCAGAAGTTGGTAGAAGGATAAGCTTTGGATCAAAGAAACCATGAAGTCTCAATGATCAAAGGATGTGGAACGAATGGTCGCACATAAGTTGCGGAAGACTTCTGATATACCGGTGATCCCTTGGATATGACACACCAAGACAGATCGATGGAACAAAGGCGCCACAAACGGGGATGGAAAACCGTTTGATAAGCCAACCACGGATATGACACACTGTGGGTTGATCAATGGATATTACACACCATGATCAAAAAGAAATGAGAATCACTCTCAAGATTCCAAAAATAATCATCAAAGTCTTGTTTTTTTATTCAGCATAGTGGGCTCTATAAATAGAGGAAATACATGACAATAAGTCCATTAAAAGTATCTCAACATGCAGAGAATCTAGGGAAATGAAATTCAAACTCTACAATACATGTAAGAGAGAGAAATAGGCAGAATTAAATGCAGTCTTTAACATGGACGAAATTTGATCTTCTTTGATTCTTTTTGGGCTTAATCCACTTTGCTGGACTTCTCTAATGGACCAAGATTATAGAACAACTCGGTTTGTAACTTAACTCATCTTGGTTTGGTCGGAATCCTTCAATGAATGCCCGTAGGCCCGAACGCGTAAGCTGGAGATCACCTGTTTTGTAAATTGAATAACTCCTTCGTCTAAACTCCGTTTGATATGATTCTTCTTTCAGGAGCTTTGTAATTGAGCTGAGCATTTTATCCAGGTGGTTTCATGCGTTTAATCGTCGTGGTTGAGAAGATACGCTTCGAACACTGAACACATGTTTTGATGCTTCCCATGATCACATCATCTTCTCCCTCTTCAAAAGGATTTGTCCTCAAATCCAGATCTCACAATGAAACACAATTTTTTCTCTTTTTTTTTGTTTTTCTTTTTTTTTTGGTTTGTTTTTTTTTCTCTCTTTTTTTCTACTTTTTTTTTCTTTTTTTTTTCTTTTTTTGTGACGAAAATAAATAAAAAATACAGAAATAAAATAAAATGGAAGAAAAAAGAAGATGAAGGGATAGAAGATGAAATAAAGAAGATGAAAATATGAGAAAATGAAAAGAAAATGAAGAGATGAGAAGATGGAATAGAAATAGATACCAAACTTCAGAGTGTGCTCTGATACCAAATGATGTGATCCTCCCAAAGATCGGCACTCAGAAGTTGGTAGAAGGATAAGCTTTGGATCAAAGAAACCATGAAGTCTCAATGATCAAAGGATGTGGAACGAATGGTCGCACAGAAGTTGCGGAAGACTTCTGATATACCGGTGATCCCTTGGATATGACACACCAAGACAGATCGATGGAACGAAGGCGCCACAAACGGGGATGGAAAACCGTTTGATAAGCCAACCACGGATATGACATACTGTGGGTTGATCAATGGATATTACACACCATGATCAAAAAGAAATGAGAATCACTCTCAAGGTTCCAAAAATAATCATCAAAGTCTTATTTTTTTATTCAGCATAGTGGGCTCTATAAATAGAGGAAATACATGACAATAACGTCCATTAAAAGTATCTCAACATGCAGAGAATCTAGGAAAATGAAATTCAAACTCTACAATGCATGTAAGAGAGAGAAATAGGCAGAATTAAATGCAGTCTTTAACATGGACGAAATTTGATCTTCTTTGATTCTTTTTGGGCTTAATCCACTTTGCTGGACTTCTCTAATGGACCAAGATTATAGAACAACTCGGTTTGTAGTTTAACTCATCTTGGTTTGGTCGGAATCTTTCAATGAATGCCCGCAGGCCCGAACGCGTAAGCTGGAAATCACCTGTTTTGTAAATTGAATAACTCCTTCGTCTGAACTCCGTTTGATATGATTCTTCTTTCAGGAGCTTTGTAATTGAGCTGAGCATATTCTCCATGTGGTTTCATGCGTTTAATCGTCGTGGTTGAGAAGATACGCTTCGAACACTGAACACATGTTTTGATGCTTCCCATGATCACATCACAAGCGCTGAGGGTGTTTTCACCAAAGTTCGAGATATTTGAGTTGTCTTTCCAATGCAGTTGAAATCATGTCATTTGGAGCCATATCCTGGAAGTTACTCTCCCCTCAATGCAAAGTGGTCCGAGAAGGCTTAGGTTGTGCGATACGGTACTGCGACTTGATTAACTCGCACCCATGAATGTTCAACGCTCTGGAAACAAGTTGAGACTTCAGAGATGAGTGTAAGGAGACTCTGAGCAAGGTAGAGACTTCCAGAATCAAATTTGAGTAAGTCCACAATGCTGTGCGAGATAGACCTGCGAGTTGGACATGAAGTGGAACCATGTAGCACATGTGTTCGCAAATTACACCGACTTGGGCATGCGACTTGGGCAAGGAAGTGACCATCTCGCACACATATCATCTCCATATTGCGTCCTGGTTGTGCGAGTTAAAGAAAAGGAAGCCTGAGCAGCACAAACGTTCGTAGACCTGCGAGTTGGACATGAAGTGGAACCATGTAGCACATGTGTTCGCAAATTACACCGACTTGGGCCTGCGACTTGGGAAGCACCTGACCATGTCGCACACCAGCCACCAGACCCAACTGAGCCGGGTCAGTACCCAGTTTTTCCTGGGCTGACCGGGTCCATCAGCACTTAGTATATATAGCTTTTTGGAGAAAAACCCTAAAAAAATCTTCTTCTCTCTTAGTTTCTTTCCTTTTCAGTGTAAAAACGAGTTTGATCAGGAGATATCTAGCAGATTTAATCATCTTAAGGCTGTTTCTTATCATCTGATCATCTCATCTCTGCTTCTAATCATGATTAACACCACCTCTTGCAAAGGAAATGGTGTGTTAATCATGATTAGTGAGTAGTCATCTTTTTAAACTTTTAGGTGTGTAGATTAGGGTGCTTAGATGTTTGATTTTTGATATTTAGGGTTTAGATTCTCATTTCATTTCTTTAGTTAGCTGCTCCTAATGCCAGATTTTCTTGGGAAAGTGAAATCTGGGTTCATAGGCATTTCATGCACCAAAAGTGTTTGATGAAATGCCTGAAAGAGCTACTTAAGGGTTTATGTTTTAAATGTCATGGGAATGTTTGTTTGAAGCATAAATGACATATTAGAACTGTTTCTTAATGCTCATTAGTTCATATTTCACAAATGAGAATTTGGTTTGAAAGTGGATTAGTGTAGAGATTAATGCCTTCATGAGAGGATTAGTCTAGATTAGAGTTCTAAGTTGAAATGTTTGAGATCATGTGATTGTTTGTTATGTCTTTCTGTATAAGATTCAGTCTTCTTGGTTAAGAGATTGTTTGGTCATTTATTAGGCTTGATGCATTATGCTTGTTGATTGCTTGATTATATCTAATGGTTGTTAGACTTGATTAAGTGATTAGCAAAGGGATTATTGTCATGGGAATGAATTAATCTGATTAAGAAGCCTAGACTAAAGAGTAGCAAGTGTTGCATTATGTTCTTAGCATCATGAATCAATATCTAAAGCACCCTAATCAATGATCACATCTAGAGGTTTAGCTTTTATCATCTTTATTATCACCATCATCTTGTTGAGTTTGCTTTAATTACTTCCTTATCATTGCTTGTTTGTTTCTTGTTTACGATTTCATTTGTTACTAGTTATCAAAAACCTGTCTTTGATCACTTGACTTAAGAACTTATCACATAAACTAGTGCCTAACTACCACACATATGGATTGACACCCCTTATACTACTTTGACAAGGAGATTGATAACCCGTCTAAGACCTGAAAAATCTTAGTTATCAATTAGCTGGAGTCTTTGGCGCATCTTCTTCATCCTCTAGGAGGCAACCATCAGTGCAGATGGACGAGGAGATGTTCGGGTTTCTCCCGTTGATCTTTCTAGAGATGGAGACCAGGCACTGGAAAACTCCAACCGAAGAGCCGGCAAAGAACCTGCGGACCAAGACGGAGAGCAGGACGATGCGGGGATAGACAACATTAGTATATATTTATGTCTTTGATAGGTTTTTTTGTAAATAATGTAATTTTTATTATTTTGAATTTTAATTACATTTAAATATTAATTTTCTTTTAATTATATTTTTTATTCTAATTAAAATTTCAGTTCAGATTAATTTTTTTTCTCATTTTAACAAAACGTCCTATAATCGTCGTAATACTATTTATTATTATTTTAATGTATCGTCATAAAATCGTCGTAATAATATAACAGTTTTACGTCGAACAAACCAAAAAATACGACGCAATTACTACGATATGTTCATCGTATATAATATATGACGCTTATACGTCGGTTAGTTACGACGATTTTACGACGGTTATGATGAAAAACAAACCAAAGCAAATCGATGTAAAATCGATGTAAATTTTATGACGCTTTTACGACGTCTTTGAAAATAAAGAAATAGTTAATATATTCAAGATAATTACGTATTTACACGATTTTACGACGGTTTTTGACCGTCCCAAATTTTACAACGAATTATCTTTTACGACGGTTTTAAAACTGTCGCAAGTACGTCGTATTAGGAATTTTACAATGATTTTAGTTGTTTTTCTTGTAGTGTAACTTTTATAAGCTTTTGTATTGAACTACTTTGATATTATATATTTTAATTTAGAAATATGTTTATTGGATATAATTAATTTAATCTTCACATAAGGCGGATAACAATTAACGCCTAACGGGCTATTAGTGGACAATATTAACCCTTTATTAAAACACATCAAAGCAACAATTAAAGGACATTCTGGTAAAAAAGAACCAAAGGACATTTTGCATAATCGAAGGAAACACTAACCATATACATACGTAACTCTAGAATTTCAAACCAGAACCTTGGAGTTTCTCTTGGATGATCATGTCTATCTTGTTCTCCATTTCAGGAGTAAGATAATTTTTCGAGTCGCCGACTTCCCCTTTACGGAAATAATCCTTGTTGTCCGAGTTGTAGCTTTTACCAGTTTTGTTAATCTTTAAACCGCTTAAATTACGTAGAGAGCAAAGGTCCGAGATCTCGTCCACACATCCACTCTCTTCTTCTTCTTTAGTAAAAGGGCAACCCAAGAAATCCGCAAGTCTCTTGATCTGATCATGAGGCTCTGCTTTCATTTCCTCATATCTCATGAAAAGGACACGCTTGGGATCTTCTAAGCTGCCTCTCCAGTAACTCAAGAGATGTTCCCAAAAAGGTCCGTAACTGAAAGTTCCGTTGCAAAACGATTTGAACAAAGACTCGAGAATACTTCTATTTCGTTCTAATTTATAAATAGCACAACTGAAAAACCACCACGAGACTAATGTGTCCTTCATGTTCCTGCACACGTACACAATCTTGCAAGAAGAGTCCTTGAGGGTCTTGTGCATCGCGTGCAGTGGCATGTGAGTCGAGAACAGCCTCGGAACTGATGAGTACTTGGCCAGGTCAGGACTCGAGCTTTCAATATATAAACCGAGCTCAAAGTATGGTACAATCCCATGAGGATTATGAGATAGTAGAGGATGATGATCAGAAGAATGGTTCTTTGATCTCTCGAGGATGGCGACTGTGAGGGCCTTGAGCCAAGTGGTACCTGATTTGGGGTAGGAGGCAAGGATTATATCCGTGTCTTGTGGTTGAAAACCTCGCTGGAAATTAAGAACTCCTTGGAGAGTGTTGTAGTTATACCAACATCCTTGATACTTACAAAGCTTCCTTCCTTGGAAATCTTCGTGTGAAGGAAGCGAAGAGATCAAGCTCTTGGTTTCTTTGGTTATCTTGTCGTCTCTTACGATCGAGAGAAGGTCTTTCGGATCCATTTGTTTTGTTGGTTGTCTTGTTACCAAAAGATGTGTTTAAGCTTCAAACGAAATCATAAAAGACAAACCTATTCTCAGAAAAACTTATTTAAATATGCATGGGTTTGATTTCATTGATTCTTTTTATGTGCATTACAGCTAATAAGTTCGAACTTCACGTGATACATCAGTTTTATATAATATTTGATTTTAAAATTACAATAATTTTTTTACAAAAAAAAAAATTACAATAATTTTTCATTAGACGTAATGCAATAGAATAGTGTATACTTTATATTAAAATTAAGAAAATAGTCTATGTTTTTAACAAAATAGTTTAAAGTTGATAACATTATAAATTCATTCCGTTTTGATATACTGTCTATGTTGTATTTGCATGACGTGCGCTAATTCCTCGATCGCTTGAATAGAGACTTATGCGAGAGATGACTTTAATGAAAGATCATCTATGAGTTTTAGGGCTTACGTCTCATATTATGATTGGCCGATAGAGGGTCTTTTAGAAAATTATCTAATATAGAAAGTGTAGAAGACAAATGATGATCAGAAGAATGGCTCTTTGATCTATTGAGGAGGGCAACTGTGAGGACCTTGAGCCAAGTAGAGCCTGATTTGAGGTAAGAAGCAGAAATTAATCATATCGGTGTCTCTTTCGGTTGAGAACCTCTGGGAATTTAGTAACGCCTTGGAGAGCGTTGTAGTAAAATTAACATCTTTGACACACTTACAAATCTTGTTCCCTTGGGAATCTGTGTCTGAAGGAAGAGCGAAGAGATCAAATTCTTGGTTTCTTTGCTTATGTTGTCGTCTCTAACGATCGAGAGAAGGTCGTTCGGATCCATTTGAGTTGTTACAAAAAGGTGTGTTTAAGCTTCCAACGTAATCATAATAGATATATGAGCAAAGAAGCCAAGAAAAACAATCAACCTATTTTTAAATTGTTTGCTAAGAAAAAATATTTTAAAATGTGGATAGATTAAGTAGTAGGTGTAGTTTGTTTTCGTAGAATCGATTAATAACACATGGTTTTTATACAATCTTTGGTTTTAAAATGTCAATAATTTGTTATTTGCTGAACTGCAATAGAATAGTGTAGGTGCAAATGGTCGATATATTAGAGTTTAGAAATATGTACGTTCTTATCATTTTGTCCAGCGCAACAATTTCGAGTACCGAGAGTTTAGAAATAAAAATGTTGGTTATCAAGAACTAAGTTCATTTTATCAAGAACTAAGTTCATTTTGTCAAGACTACATTTTAGGCTTCCTTATAAGTGATCAAAATGTTCTAACGATTCTGAACAAAGTTCGGTTCTCATCAAATATGGTTTTTACAAATATTAATTTTCTCACTAACAAAAAAAAATGTTTCGAAAACAGAAAAAAAAAAAAGAAAGATCACGAAAATAAAGAAATATCATCTTAACATAACAAAAGAGAAATGGTGAAAGAACGCTCTATTTTTTTTTATTAGCATTCAAAATAACTAACAAGTTATCAAGTAACAACAATGAAACCTTCAAAAAAAAGTGAAAAAGGAAAAAATATAACGAAATCAGACAAAATGCGCTTTACTTCTAGTTTAACCGGACTGAACCAGGCCGGTTAAACCAATTTCCAGTGCTTCCTCTACTCTGTGGAAGAGAGAAAAAAAAAAACAAACTTTGGCTCTGAAGTAAACTTACATATTGGACGTAGCCATTCATCTCCACCGGATAATTGCTGAGCCCCAAGTTAAACCGGCTCCAAAACCGGAAGTGGCTATGGTATGTCCCGGTTTAACTTTTCCGCTTCTCACCGCCTCATCAAGAGCTAGAGGAATCGAAGCAGCGCTTGTGTTACCGTAATTAGCCAAGTTTGAAATCACTCGTTCCTGTGGAAACTGAAGTCTTGTAGCCACAGAGTCTATTATTCTCTGGTTTGCCTGCAATTATTTTATAACAACTTTCCATTCAGCCATTTTTGCTGAATTTTCGGTATGAAAGCTCTAAACTTTCGTCATTTTTACACAAATTTCAGATCTTTTCATAAGTGAAGTTTGAATAAATGATAAGAAGATAACCTGGTGGAGGAGGAGCCAATCAATGGAAGAAGCAGGAAGACCGGCTTTTTGTAAAGCAAGCTCAATAGATTGGGGAACGCATTTGACAGCAAAGCGAAATACTTCTTTTCCATTCATCTGAATGCAAGAGTAGGAAGATTGTTTTGGAGGAAAGTCTCCAAATACAGAGCCATTGGAGCTCGAGGCACCATCAGTTTGGGATTCTTTAACAGAAGCATTCAAATGCCTGCAAAAAAAATATAGAGAATCTTAAGGGAAAGGGAAGGAGAAGATGAAACTTAAAAGCCCAGCAAATGAAATGTGAATCTAAATACCTACGACCATCTCCATCGCTGTGCACATCAAAACTAAATAACCCATCATCCTCAATATCACAAGCCTGCACGAAATGAAAGTACATTTATCGGCTTAGTTCAAAGAACAAAGATTGATCTTATAAGTCAAGAATTTGTTGGTAATGTGGCAAAAGGTGTATCCTCTGTTTCAGTATCCAATGAAGCTTATAATAACAAACATAGGATCAATAATGACACAGCTCGACATTGTTCAGTACCTGAACAACCACAGCACCAGCAGCGTCTCCAAAGAGAATGCAGGTTCCTCTATCCGTCCAATCAACAAACCGAGACAAAGAATCAGCTCCAATCACTAAAACGTTCTTAAAACCGCCTCCTGAAAAAAGAAAGGATAGTTATTACAGACTTATCTTATTAGCTATCTACTAATCAATTCTTGCATCGAATTTGACCTCTTATATGACAAGCAGCTGACACTAGACCCAAAACAAATCCACTACAAGCAGCTGTGATATCATATGCCAACGGGTTCTTTGTGCAACCAAGTGCCTTTTGAATCTGCCATCAGTAGAGAATTATGACAAATCAAACAACGGTTCCATCAAAAAGAAATTTGGATTTAAGGGGTCAGTAAAACCTGTGGAGCAGCACCAAATAGATCATCAGGAGTAGATGTGCACATCAAGATTAAGTCAATATCTTCAGGAACAACCTCTGCCATTTCAAGGGCTTTGGTTGCTGCTTCTACTGCTAAGCCAATCAAGCTATCTTTGCCTTCAATAGTAGTTTTACAAAAATTAATGTTTCTCTTATGTATACCAATTCTACTCTAAAATGATTGATTGAGGAATGAATTGAATATAACGTTACCTGATACAACTCGACGGTTGCGAATACCCGTACGAGTAGCTATCCATTCATCATTGGTATCCACTATTTTTGCAAGATCATCATTAGAAATCAGAAGACTTGGCACTGCTGAACCAGATCCAATCAATTTGCAGCCACTCGGCACTAGCCTTTAAGTAGACATAGCAGAATTAAATTAGAGACCATTTCAATGCTTTCGAGTAGCTTAAAGATCATCGTAAGGCCAAGCAAAGACTTAACAATAAGCATGAATCAACAACGATTTGAATGCATTCTACAAAAGCAAAAAAGAAAAACGATCTTCTTGAAGCTTAGCTAAAGACTTGTAATAAACTTTTGATTCCAATCTTCCTAATCTCAGAAACTTGAGCTCAATATCAAGAAACGATCTCAATATCAAGAAACGATCTCAAATCAATGGATTGCTAAAGAAGAATCACACCATGAACAAAGAATCTATGATTCTGAAACGATAAAGACTTGAGTTTTCTCACCTGGGTCGTCGATATTCAGAAGGAGATGGCGAAGCATGCTTATCGACGCCACCAACGGAGCTAACGCCGGAGCAAATAACCCTTTTAGAGAAACCTCTCGAAACGCAAAACCCAGATCCAGAAACTCTAGTTGGGATGTGGTTTCTGCTTCGCAGGGAAGAAACTGAAGGGTGAGTGAAGAATCCAGATGCATTCGCCATTTGATAGAGGAGGAATCGAAGAAAGAGAAAGAAACAAGATTGTTAATGTTTCGGATTACAGCGAATCGAAAATCTCTCTCTCTCTCTCTCAGAGCTCGAATTCAGTGTAATGCCAAAGTTCCAGAGATTGAATCAAAAGGATGAAATCGGCGAGACAAGAAGAATTCGAGTGTTTACAAAAAGAAAATGTTTTTTTTTTTTTGCTGGGAGATTTTCTTCTATAGATTTTCGAATTTTTCTTTATGATTGGTTTTGTGTAGTGAGTAAAATCAAATCTTCGGAAGTTCCAAAGCCAAGAGGAGACAGAGAAGATTGAGGAGATTCCAATGCTATATTGAAAACAACCACTGGTTCCACTGATGAAGAGTAATTTACAAATTATTCACAAAATTGGCACTGAAGTTAATGAATTGTAAATAAAGTCCTCTAGAACACCATTTGTTTTTATTATTTTTTTTCAAAAATATCTTAATTTTTTATATAACTACAGGGAACTTTTACAAAAAAAAAATTCTGTGGGAGGGTTACCTATGAAATTCAGGGAACTCTTTTTATAACTAATTTTGGACTTTAAAATAAGAAACAATGTCGAAACTTTTTTTTTTATATGAGTTGATTTTTTTTGAATAATAGAATTCGAAACTAAAAAGGTGGTGTTTTGAAATTAAAAATAAAATATAAAATTTTAGCTTGTTCTATCTTCTTATTTTATATTTTAAAATGTGTCTGTATTTTGTTTAATGTTATAAGATTCAATAGTTTAATACCAAATGGAAGAAACGGGAATCCTTGTCTCCTCCCAAATTTGCCAATTTCAGCGCCAGCTAATCATTCTTTGCACTATTTTGTTATCCTCTTACTAATATAGCTAAATATTTACAAGATTTCTAAAAATGAATTTCATCAAGTAGATTAAATTGTAATATTCCATCGGTTTAAACAAAGAAAATTAAATTGGTTAATACGAAGGTAAATGGGACAAAAGAAAAAGGTGGTTGAGTACCGGTCGTATATTAGTAGGGGTTTGGTGAACAACTTGAAGAAGATTAAGAGAATAATCAAAATCCACTTTCAAATTTAAATCGAAATGACTAAGTTATTCACAAAAAAAAAACGTGAAAGAAGATGCAAATGTTGTCATATATAGTTGGTTGTGGACCGTCTTCATAATAAGAAGCTTCATAGTTTGGTGGATGAGACAGAGACACAAAGACACTTTTAATGTTAATTTTACACATGAATTGTAAATTTAATACACATTCTAATTCTAAACAAAGAAAATCAATGCCAGAAGAGGAAATGGATAAGGATATAAATTTTTAGAAGTAAACCAAAAAGATGTGGGCACAGATGATAATCATATATATATAAACATAGTAGTCACAAAGCACGTACACTTGACATTTGAAACACAATTAATTAAACATGTCTGTATTGATGATCGCGTAAGCAGAGATATGAAATATACAACAACATTATTAACTTCAAAGCAAGCATCTTCGCAAGCCAATGTATCTAGAAGAGAGAAAGGTTGATGGTAAATCAAATGAAGACCAGCGTAGCCTCCACAAGTTATTATTTTTCAGATTATGGATTGATCGTGGCTAGTTGATGACCTAAACCAAATAAAAAAAATAACTCAGAGAAACATATAGAAAGTGAAGCAAATAGGAACAAGGAGAGAAAATGACCTCTTTGAATTTACATGAAGGTAAGAAACGGTCTTTAGTGGCTTCATCTTCCCATTCAATCAATTCTATCCATTTTCTCTCTCCATATTCTATCACGACTTCTTGTCCCATGGTGCTTTTAGAATTGAGTGGGAGCTTTTTCAACATTGGGCAGTTCCTCACATCGATATTCCTCAGATAAGGAAATGGTAGAGGACTCTTGTAAATGCTTTTTAGCTTAGGTAAACCATGGAGTTGTAGACATTTTAGCTTTTGAAAAGGTTTAATAACTGACTCTGCTTTCTCTTTGCTGATTATATCCTCTAGTTGCTTCGCGGTGACAATGGTAAGCTTAGACAGATTTGGAACAAACATCAGCCATGTTAGATCCTTTAGGTTGATGTTGCACTCACTTATATGCACATCAGAGAGGTTAGGGAAGCAAGGAATTTCACTGTATGTCCTATCAATCTTTATCTCCCATATAACACAAGTGCTTATGCTGAGGCGACGACATTTATCCATACTTGGCATACTCAACCCTTCTACCTTAAGGTAACTGTCGATAGATAGATCGGTAACAAGGCTGGCCAACTTGTATGCACTTAACAGTTGCTTCATTTTTGAGATTGAAGAAATACTCATGGTTAGAATATCTAAATGATCCATGGCTTGTAGCTCTTTTAGTGAGCTAAGATCTAGCTGAAGAGCTGAATACTTTAACCCCAAGATCTTTAATCTCGACAAATGTGATACCCCAGAGATACTTTCAAGACTCAGTGTGCGCTCCAAATTCAAATGTATTAATCTTTTCAACTCTCTTATACCAATAGGCAATCTTTCTATTGATGTTTCTGACAAGTCGAGATACTTTAGTGAAACTAACTCTGATATTCGTTCTGGCAATTCAGAAAGGAAATAGTTCTTTGATAGATCCAAAACAGCTAACCTTGGCATTGATGTGAAGAACTCCTCCGATATCTTTTGCAATTTTTGATTCTGCTGAAGGAACAAAGTTAAAAGCTCGGGAGTTCTAGGGATGTCAGATAAATATGTAATCTCATTACACATCAACGACATTCGTTTCACATCACTCCAGTTCTTGATCGTCCTTGGTATTCCGTGTAACTTGAATTTTGCTTGGGCAACAAAATTTTCTTTATGCTTCCCAAATTCAGATGCTACCCACAAGGCCATTTCACGAACCACATCATGCATCTTCACTTTCCGCTTATCCCTTTCATCTTCCATCAACAAACACGTATGAACAAGAATACCAATTATATCATGACCTTGGTGCACGACTTTTTCTCTATCCTCATTTTCAATGATGAACCCCTCGCATATCCAGTAGTCTATCAACCTATCTTTAGTTATTAGATAATATTCAGGAAATAGAGCACAATATTTGAAACATGACTTCACCTGTTCACTCTTCAAACTGTCGTAGCTATACTTCAAAACTGGAAGAATATCATCTTCCATTCCTGAGAATTCTGCAGCAGATGAAGTCAAAACATCAACAGCACAATTCCATTCTTGTGCTGTTGTTTTACATGCCATGGTCTCACCAATGGCGTTGAGTGCCAATGGTAGACCACCACATTTTTCAACAACTCTTTTTGCAAGATCTTGAATATCAGGATCACTCTTCAATGTGTTTGCTCCAACTTTCTTTTTGAACAGTTCCCATGCATCATCTGGCGCCAAACACTGGATCTCCACGGGGTTATGAACCCCCATGCGTGCACATACTTCTCGTGAACGAGTGGTGAATGCTACTTTGCGTTTAGATCCCATTGTTGGAAATGGGATTCCAATCTCTTCTAGATCTATCTTCCTCCATAAGTTGTCCAACAACAACACAAACTTTTTATCCTTTAGTGAACTATACAGCTCAATGGCCTTCTGGCTTTCCTTTTTACGGTTCCACTCCTCTCCACGAAGGCCAAGTTTTTCACCAATATCATCTTGAATTTTCCCGACCAGAGAATCTCTAGAAACTGTAACCCAAATCACAATTTTGAATCCACCACTTATTTGACCTAACTTGTTGTTGATCCTTGTGAGAATGGTTGTTTTTCCTACTCCTCCCATACCGTATAGTCCCATAACTCCGGTTTTATCATCCATGAGACGGTTCCATGCTGTTTCGAAGATTTCTTTATGACCAACAAGTGTCGGCTGAATAGGCCTCTCTTCAACTTTAGCTTTCATAGGTTGCTCAGCCACCACTTCAAAAACCCCTTTGGTCTTGAGATCATTAACATCCCGCAACATTAAGAAAACTCTTTTCCCATAATGATAGCTTGATGATAGATTCTTGGAGCAGAACCCACAAAGACACAACCTTTGAAGCTCAAAAGTTTTGGCACCTAATAGATCGTTGACTTGCTTTTCGATGGAATCAACACTCTTAAACCATAGCTGAATTTGGGCAAGCACTCGCAGACCTCTATCTTCTTCCTCTATCTTGGCCTTTGTAAGCAAATCATCTCGTCTTGCCTTGAGCTCTTCCATGGCTCTCTCCAAAATGGAGAGATTATCCTCAAGGTTATGGATATAACACTCTTTATCAAATAACCATTGAGAGGCACGATTGACGAGTTGATCACACGATATCGAGACAGAAAATAAACCTCCCATTATGCAAAGACAGGTAGTGTAAATTCACAAAGCAAAAACCGTGACAATAATTGCAATAAAAAATTCGGGAGAGCCTAAGAAAACATAAAACTACGCAAAAGAGGAAAGTGCATATAGTATACGTTGATGCCTTTCCTTCCTTTTTGGCTTCCATATATTCCTATTTGTCTACTTTCGCTATTTCAAACTTGTAATGTACAAGTGATTTATATTTGTTATATTTAGAGATTCTTTTACTTAATATATTTGTTTATTCATCTTTCCTTTCCCCAAAAAGTTACAAACATGTACAAGTGATTTCATTATATTTATATCATTTTAAAGAATTATATTAGCTTTTTGTATACATACGCTGATAAAATAAAAAAACTGAACTTATGTTTACTTAATCACTAACTAGTCAGATGTGAAATGCACGTAATTATTTATTTGTTAAAGAAAATGGACGTAAACAAAAATATTCAACTTTTTTTTGTACATGTGCAACAAATTAAATGGAGGTAAATTAAAGCAGGGTTTTAAAAAAAAAAGTAAAACAAGTTACACATGTGGAATATACCAAGATGCAGAATAAAATGAGACTCATCGCATGAAGAAATATAAAAGAGAATCGAACCGAATTCATGAATAAACTTGATAAGTTGAGGAGGAACAAAACCGATTGATGCAAGGCTGCCTTCTTATAAAAAAGTAACATTCTTTTCGGGGTTATAGGTATTAAGAAAGAGATCTTGAATTTTTCTTGATAAGCCTAAGATTTTTTTTTTTTTTTTTTTTTTGAGTCAACATTTGTTTTCTTCTTTTGATAAATAACGAAAAAATTCCCAACATTTGACCATGATCTTTCTATACGTGGGATCAGCCTATGCTAGGAATCTCAAATAGAAGAAAGTTGAGATTGAAGTTAAGTAGATAAAAAACATGGTATCAATGTCATTATGTAGAAATGTTATAAACTTAGCATAATATCATTATGGGACGTAAATTATCATTTCCAAACGGATCAAATTTAATAGGAATTCAACGTTCAGTTTCGTTAAGAAAGAGTAGCCAGCTTGTTACCACTCAAGTAAACTGATACCAGTGATTCAGTGAAGTTAGACAGTGATGAATTAAGATTTAACCACATTATAACCTGATAAAAACTACAATAAATAGTGGAGCATCATGCATGAAATCAAGAAAACTGGCTTGAGTTGCTTCATTCTCCATTCAAATCCCTTCTAGCCACTCTTTTCTATTGTATTCTATGATGTTTATTGCTCTTTTGGATCGAATAAAAGTTTTCTTCAGACTTGAGAAACAAGTCGAGATAGTATATTTAAGAGTCGGTTTAAATTCTCACATTAAAACCGGAATTAAAGTCTGGTTTAGTTCCGGTTTTGAAAAATATAATCCAATCTAAATGCAATAATTGGTCAACTTAAGTCCGTTAATGTTTACTAAGACCACGTCCAACGCAGGGTTTATAGAGTTCATACGCAGAGTTCAAAGCCTTATTTGGATTTTATTTAATCAGAGAGGTCCCACAATTTTCTTAAACCAGTTCTTATATTAGAGTTTTTTTAACCCGTTTTTGAGAAGTTTTAGCGTGACGTATGATCGTATAAATGGAGGAAGGAATTTTTTTTTTTTTTTGAGAAAACCTTTTGGTCTCTCTTTCCTCGACCACAACGAAGACTTCGACCAAATTTTTCTCTGCATCGTCTCTTCCAATTTTTCTCGCCAATCTCGTCCTCTCTAATACTTTCTTACCTTTCTGACCTTCTTTCTCTCTTTCCTCTCTCTTCGCAGCTGCATCTTCAAGTGAGTTTGATGAGGACGTGGAAGACGATGGAGAGAGCGATGACACGGTCCTCACCGACGAAGAAGACGAATAATTCCTCTGTTTCTTCAACCCCAAAAGCTCTTTCCAAAGAACTGTACATTTAGGAGGACGAGGAGATGGATCTTCGTCTATAAACCAACTCACTCTGTTATTATTATTATTTATTATGATTTTCTACCTATAATCTTTGGTGGAAGTCAGATTTGTGAGCAAATATTACTATAGACGTGTGGCTGATTGGTTTGTGTCTGTAAATTAAAGAGAAGAGTTCGAGCTAGTGGTGGACTTTGTGAAAGTAATAAAACCCCATTACAAATTAAGCATAAAAAATGGAGAAGTTCTTAACTTCTCAACTTAAAAAACAATATTAATAAAAAATGGAAAAGAATCTCATTAAGAGGTTGAGGGTTGAACATGCTCTAAAACAAAGTGTGACTTTGGTGGGCCACTTAAATAACAGAATCTCCATGGTTTGACCCAAGAAGAATAATTGAGAATCTCGTAAAACCCCAAATGGCACCGTCGTCATCGTTAACAAAATCACGCCACGTGGCTGTTATCGGAGCTGGAGCCGCCGGTCTAGTGGCGGCGAAAGAGCTTCGACGGGAAGGTCACTCGGTGGTCATCTTCGAGAGACAGAATCAAATTGGAGGAACATGGATCTATACCGATGATGTCGAACCGGATCCGTTAAGCGTCGACCCGACCCGACCCGTTGTTCACTCGAGCGTCTATGGCTCTCTCCGAACCAACCTTCCTCGAGAGTGTATGGGATTCAGAGACTTCCCGTTCGTGACCCGATCCGGTGCATCCGAATCCAGAGACCCGAGGAGGTTTCCGAGTCACAGCGAAGTTCTTGCGTATCTTCAAGAGTTCGCTAAGGAGTTTGGTATCGAGGAGATGATACGTTTCGAGACGGTGGTTGTGCGGGTTTCTCCGGCGACGAAAAGCGACGGTAAAGGAGGAATCGGGAAATGGAGGGTTGAATCTACAGAGAAAGAGAAGAAAGTTCGTCGCGATGAGATTTACGATGCTGTTGTTGTCTGTAACGGGCATTACATAGAGCCTCGTCTCGCTGAAATTCCTGATAATTTTCCCTTTGATTCTCCTCAACATCTTGACGTTCATTGGATTGCGTCTTAAGCTTCATAGGAATAGTGAAACATAAGCTAATGATAAGTGTGATTGTGATTCTCGTCTTGCAATTCTTCAGAATTTCTGATCTTGAATAGCTTGGCGTGTTAGGTGTTTCTATAGCCTTAGAATCCTTGTGTAATCTCGAAAGTTTAGATCGAATAAGGAAACAGTACTTTATAGAACCTGTGAAGCTAAAGCTTGAATAAGAAGTTTGATTGTGATTTTTTTGTTTTCTCCGGAAACTTTTAGGGATAAGTTCTTGGCCAGGGAAGGAGATGCACAGCCATAATTACCGTATTCCTGAACCATTCAAAGATCAGGTTACTTTTTTTTTTTTTTTTGAGAAAGATCATAGAATGTCAGATTTTTATGTAATGCTTAATAATTTGCTACATTTACTCAGGTTGTTGTGCTAATTGGAAACTCTTTAAGTGCTGATGATATAAGTAGGGACATTGCTAGAGTTGCCAACGAGGTTCATGTGGCTTGTAGATCAAATGCAGCTGATACTTTTATCAAGCAGACCGGTTACACTAATATATGGATGCATTCGATGGTTAGTTAGCTCTCTATGACTAGTACTCACCGTAATTCATTGATCTGATCAGTAGAGAAATAACTCTCTATGTTTTCTTGAATGTCATGCAGATAGAGCGTGTCCATGAAGATGGTTCAGTGGTTTTTCAAAACGGGAAAACGATTTTGGCTGATGTTATTATGCATTGCACTGGGTAATACATTCATTTGTTCTTTTCGGCTTTGAGCTTTATGGTTTCTTTTCTCTTTTCGAGATGTGGTAAACTTAAGAAGCTCTTTCCTGTTTTTGCAAAGGTATAAGTATCACTTCCCGTTTCTTGAAACCAATGGAAGTGTTAATGTAGATGATAACTGCGTCAATAAGCTTCTGGGTACTCGATTCACGGTAGACTGGGACGACATCGTTGCGCTCCTCTCAGACTCGACGCAACAATCTACTCCCCTGTTCTTATTCAGATATGCTTTTCAGGTGACTATTCATAGTCTTTGGCGGGAACGAAATAGGAGATATCACGGAGAACAACCGTCCTCACAGCATCTCCTTTATCGTTTCATTGATAAAAGCGTTGGGAATCGTATTTCTTCTCTCAGACTCTTGGGCATACATCGACGGGAAGATGGACTACAATGGTGGTTCTCCACCAGATAGCAATCTCTTTCTTTACTATGTAAACTAGAATTTATAATCTAGATTAGCAAATTTCAATAGCTTACAAACATTCAGAATTCTTTTGTAGAAAGAGGTTTTTTGATGAATAAATTTTACATTCTTCAAAAAAAAAAAAAAAAAATGATAACTGCGTCGGACCATTGTACAAACACATCTTCCCTCCAACATTAGCACCGTCGCTTTCCTTCATCGGAATTTCAAGAAATAGTTCACTTTTAAGCAACAGACAGAGAGACTTAAACAACAACAAGAAGGCAAAGAGAGAGATAGAGAAGCATCACAGAGGCAGAGAAAGAGAGAGAGTGTCCCTTTGAAATAAATCCAAATGGCATCATATACTTCGGTTGCTGCCTGAGGAGCCCACTTGACCTTTATGTGCTTATAATCACATAGAAAGAGAGATTTTAAACACTTAGAAAGAGACAGAGGCCATATGTAACCCGTTACTACTCAATATATTGGGTCCGGAGCTTCTCTCAAAAGATGAGGTAACTGGTCAGAGAGATTGGATACAGTGGCGCAAATTAGAACAGCTCTCGAGTTTGTGTATAAAAACATATATAATGTCGATCCAAATAAGAAAAGAACTCACATAAAGCAACACATAGTGAAGTTGTATTAATTTTACAGAATGCAACAGCAGACAGAGAACTCACACAATGCAACAAAGGGAAAGAGATTTCTCTTTGGAATAACCCAAAGTATAAATGTTATGCAAGTTGCATTGCAACACACAAAGAATGATAGTGCCTTCAAGGGAAGCAACCCAGAGAGAGAGAGAGAGAGAGAGGGAAAGAGTTCTTGGAAAAAACCGAGATGACTTCTTCACCTTCTGCTTTCGTAGATGCCTTTTAATGGCTGTAATCAAATTTAACACAAAATAAAAATAGATAAGATGCATTAAAGATGTAAGCTGTTCACACCTGAAAAAGTGCAATCCTTTGAAAACAAATGAGAGAGAGGAGAAATTTTGACCTTTGATAAATGTACGAAACGGGTTTTGGTAGCTTCGTCCTCCCATTCCAAACCATCAAACCATTTAAACTCGATGTATTCTATGATGAGTCCATATTCACCATGCGGGCCACTTTGGGAATTGAGTGGAAGCTTTTTCAGGCTTGGACAATTGTAAACGCTGATTTTCTCTAGACATGGTAAGAGTAGAGGACTCCAATAGATATTCTTCAACTCCGGTAGATCACACAACCAAAGAAAAAGCAGCTTTCGAAACGGAACAATCTTTGATTCTTTACCTTCGCAAGCTTTCTCTTTGTTTATTATATCTTCTAGTTCAGGTAAATTATTAAGATAAAGACTTTTAAGATTTGGAGCGAACATCAGAAAGGTCAACTCCCTCAAGTATTTGCATGACTTTATATCCACTTTGGAGAGGCAGGAGAAGCGTGGGCTTCTTGGATTGTGTAGAGGAGAAACTGTCTTGGTTTCGATGTTTACCATCTTTATCTCAGAGATACTGCAATCCTCAATTCTGAAATCACAAAGCTTGTCCATAGTTACTGGAAGAGATATTTCAGATGAATGCAAACCATCCCCGCAAGGCCGGAACTCAACAGATCGTGTACAGCTCGTTATCCTATGAGAGCTCAAAAATTGCTGGAAACCTTGTGAGAGCTCCAATCTCGCATCGAAAATTTCTAAATGTTCCAAGCTTTCCAACTCCTTCACTGCGTCCAGATCCCATAAAAAAGCAGAATGCAATAATTTCAAAACTTTCAAATTGTGAAGACTTGATATCCCAGCAATACTCGAAAGTTCATATGTTTCCCTCAAATCCAAGTGAATTAGTTTTATCAACTGTAGTAGACCTGTACATAAATGAGTTATAGCAGTCCATGATAAGTTGAGATATTGCAAGGAAACTAGTTTTGATATTCCTTCTGGCAACTCCGAGAGAGCTCTATTATCCGATAGATCCAAAACAACTAGCTTTGGCATGGAGTTGAAAAATCCACTCGATATTTTTGCCAAAGACGTATCTTGCAGGAGCAAAGTTGTGAGTTCAAAACATTCAGCACTGCCGGCGAGATGGTGAATCTGGTTCTTCATCAGTGACATCTTTCTCACAATCTTCCAATTCTTAACCTTTGGAATTTCACGTAACCCAACGCCTGCACGCACGATGAATGCCTCTTTTTGTTTTCCCAAGTCAGATGCAATCCATAAGGCCATTTCACGAACAACATCATGCATACGCACAGCATATTCAATCACTTGCACTTCCATCAATAATGATGCAGGATGTGCACGATCAGCATCATGCATACGCACAGTAGGGTCACGTATCCGACACTCCCTCAATAATGATGCACGAACAAGGCTACTGATAATACCATAACCCTCGTTCTCAGCCTTTTCAACACATTCACTTCCATCAATAATCCCTTCGCCTATCCAGTAGTCTATCAATTTTTTATTGGGGATAACAGCATCTTCTGGAAATAATGCGCAATATAGCAAACACGATTTGACCTGCTCCCCCTTAAGATTATCGTAGCTATACTTCAAAAGCGGAAGGATCTTATCTTCCATGCCAGAAAACTCTACAGCGTATGAAGTCAAAACATCTATAGCGTGGCGCCATTCCTGTACCGTTCTCTTGCATGACATGGTCTCCCCTACAACATTGAGCGCCAATGGTAGCCCACAACATTTTTTAGCAACTTTTCTTGCAAGATCAGGGATATCCGGATCACTTCCTAGTGTTATTGGTCCAACCTTCTTTTGGAACAAATCAAATGCTTTATTTTCCTCCAAGCATTGGACTTCCATTGGGTCCTTGACCCCCATGTGTGCGCACACATCCTGGGAACGAGTGGTAAATGCCAGTTTGCATCCGTTTTGTGCTGTTGGAAACGGGATTCCGATCTCTTTCAATTCCACCTTCTCCCATATGTCGTCTAAAAACAACACAAATTTCTTTTTCTTTAAGAAAGTGAATAAAACATCGGCCTTTTGTGTCTTCTCCTTCTCTTTCCACTCCCCTCCACCAAGATCAACTTTTCGAGCGACTTCATCTTGAATCTTCTCTACATGTAACTCTTTAGACACCACAACCCAAATCACAAAGTCAAATCCACACCTTTCTTCACTGAACTTATTGTTGATTTGTTCCAGAAGCGTTGTTTTTCCTACTCCGCCCATACCATACAGACCCATAATACCAACACCATCTTTCCTGAGATGTTCCCAAGCCTCATCGAGCATTATTTCTTGACCAACAATTGTCGGTTGAAGTTGTCTTTGTACCACCTCGGATGTTTGAGGTTGGTCAGCAATCACATCAAAAACTCCACTACATTTGAGTTCCTCACCGTCTCTTAAGGTTGAGAAAACAGCTTCCCCGTACAAATTGCTCGTTATTAAATCATTAGAGCAAAGCCCACAAAGATAAAGCCTTTCAAGTTCATTATTTCTAGCACTAAGAAGCTCGTTGACATTTTTTTCGATAGTTTCAACTCTAGTAAGCCATACCTTGATTTCTGCACTCCTTTGCAAACCTCTATCCTCCTCCCGTTTGACCCTTCCTAACAAAGTATCTCGCTTAGCCTTGAGATCTTCCATGGTTTTCTCAAGAGCCGTGAGATTCTTCTCGAGGTTGTGAGTATAACCTCCATTATCTACGAGCCAAAGATTGATTCTAGTCGTCCAAAATTCAACTGTTGTCGAGAAGCAATTCCCCATTTTACAAAGAGGGAGAATTCTGATGAAGTTTGAAATTCACTGCTTTGAGCAAGCCAGAGAGGATGCACAGAAGAATTGAAGATAGGTCTTTTGTGAAATATTGCATCTTTCTTTCTCGTCCACAAGAAATAACTGATTTTTCTTGGAAATTTTGCATCTTTGATGTCCATTATTTCTCACATTCACACTCTGGTAGTTGACTTTGGTGGGACATAGTAAATTAGTAATCAAAAAGTCTCTCCATGGCTAACCGAAGAAAAACACTTAAGAATCTCGTAAAACCAAAATGGCACCTTCCTCATCATCAATCAAATCACATCACGTGGCAGTTATCGGAGCTGGACCCGGTGGTCTTGTGGCGGCGAGAGAGCTTCGACGGGAAGGTCACTCTGTTGTCGTCTTGGAGAGACAGAATCAAGTCGGAGGAACATGGATCTATACCGATGATGTTGAACCCGATCCGGCTAGCTAGCGTCAACCCAACCCAACCTTCCACGAGAGTGTATGGATTCAGAGACTTCCCGTTCGTGATCCGACCCGGCGAATCCAGAGACCCGAGGAGGTTTCCGGGTCAAGAGTAGCTCCGCAGAAAGTAGCTCCGCAGTTGAAGGATCAAGAGCAGAATATTCAAGTTGTTTATAGTTAAATGTTATTTCTAATTTTTTTTTTTTTTTTTTGCAGAAACTGAAGAAAAAGATCAAGTTTAAATGAAAGATAATCTTTTTATAATTTTGTGTTTGTTTGTTTGATTTAAACATTCCTATTTTATAATTTTGTGTTTGTTTGAACAAAGCGCTGATGTTATATTTTTGAATTGGATTTTGTTATTAATTATTTATTTACTTATGAAATGTTGGATTTTGTTTATGATATATGTTTTTTCATTTCAGAAAGTTTTATTTTCGTTAAGATATTATGTTTTCTAAAAATATGTAAAAAATATATAATAACATACATAATATTACAATATTACGAGAATTCAAATGTAATTTAAATAATTAGATTAAAAAAAAGGATAAACGAGTTTAAAAGGGCTATTTAAGTCCGACGAACTTCTAAATGAACGGGTTAAAAAACTACAAACATAAACAGGCTTTATTTAAACGGGCTTTAATAGAGCGGGCTTCGGCAGTTGTGCGGGTTTCTCCGGCGGCAGAAAGTGACGGAGAAGGACGAATCGGGAAATGGAGAATCGAGTCTAGAGAGAAAGGGAAGAAAGATCATCGCGATGAGATTTATGATGCTGTTGTTGTTTGTAACGGATATTACACAGAACCTTGTCTCGCTAAAATTCATGGTAATTTCTCCTCTTTCAATAATTGGATTAAGCTTTGTTTCGTCCAAAGATTTTAGATCGAATGTGGAAAGAGATTTTCATTGAAACGTTGTTGTTTTAAGCTTTACTGAATTACTGAGACTGTTTTTAAGTGTAACTGTTTAATCTCCTAAATTAGATTAAATTCGGTATTAGTATAATAATCTCTATAGTTTATTAGTCTTGTTGTAGTATATTATTGAGATTATACCATTATTTATAACTAATTTCACAAAATTGTTAAACTAGGTTTATCATATTATATCTTTTGTAGTAACTAACCCTTCCGCTCTGTTTTTGGTCGTTCGGATTTCGCTTCCCTTTCGCTCTGTTTTTTTTTGCAAGGTATGATTTTTGACTCTGTTTTTGAGTACTTTGGTTGTTTTGCTCTGTTTCGATCATCAATAAAATTCTTGGTTGTTTTGGTCTGTTTCGATCATCAATAAAATCCCACCCTCAGTGTTTAAATAAAAAAGTTGTGAACATGGCATATAATTGTTTTTAAATATCGGAAGAAAAATGAAAATTAAGGTGGCATTTTATTTGGTTCATGTTGTCTTTAAAAGATAAATAATAAAGTTAAATAAGAGGTCAGTGTAAATTTATCTGTATAAATTTGTACATGTCCTCATTTAGTCTGTAGTGATTTTGATTGAAGCTTGACTGATGAGTTTGATTGTGAGTTTTTTTTTCCTCTGGAAACTTTTAGGAATAAGTTCTTGGCCAAGGAAAGAGATGCATAGCCAGAATTATCGTATTCCCAAACCATTTAAAGATCAGGTTACTCATTTTTTCAAAAGATCATGTAATGTCAGGTTCTTACGTAATGCTTAAATTCATGTGAACATTGTGCTACATTTACTCAGGTTGTTGTGCTTATTGGAAACTCTGCAAGTGCTGATGATATAAGTAGGGACATTGCTAGAGTTGCCAAAGAGGTCCATATGGCTTGTAGATCAAATGCAGCTGATACTTTTATCAAGCAGACCGGTTACAGTAATATATGGATGCATTCGATATATGGTGGGTTAGCTGCTACTTAAAAAAACTTACCTTAATTGGATGATAAGTAAGAAAAGTTTTTATGTTTTCTTGTAACTTTATACGCAGATTGCACGTGTCCATGAGGATAGTTCTGTTGTTTTTCAGAATGGGAAAATAATTTTGGTTGATGTGATTATGCATTGCACTGGGTACTATTCATTTCGTTTTTTGGCTTATTTTCGGGTTTTTATTTTCGAAATGTGGGAAACCTTGAAATCTCTAAATATCCCTAGCACACACATCTCTAAATCTTCCTAGTACGATCCACATTTTTACTCAACTTTTTATAAAATTCGTAACAACAAATCAGATCTTCAGGTTATACTGTTTCCGTTCCCTATGTTTGAGCTGCAAAGCAAGTGGATCACTGGTGTTTTGTCGGGTCGGATCACGCTTCCTTCAAAGGAAGATATGCTAATGGAAATCAAAACCTTCTATGCAAGACTTGAAGGCTTGAAGCCACTCCTAAGCGATACACTCAGTATTTGGGCATTACCCAAGTAAGAAACTCTTCAACTTGTGTTTCTTCTGTGAGACCAAAACCTGTTGTTCTGCACCAAATCTAGACCAAAACCGAACATAAAACACATTTAAAGATTTTTCTTTTTGTTGTTTCACAGTTTGAGTACAATAATTGGTTGGCTTCAAAATGCGGGTGCTCTGGAACAGAGGAATGGAGGAAAGAAATGTGTTTGATGTGTTTCATGAGGAAGATTGAGCATCCAGAGATGTATAGAGACGAATGGGAAGATCATCACTTGGTTTCTCAAGCTTATCAAGATTTCTCTTTCTACGTATAAACAAGATATGAGACTGTATCAATACGGTTTGCTATATGTCAGAGTTGAGCTAAAAAAACGTACATCAGATTATATATACATACATTTGCTACACTAAACAAAGCATACTGGCTTTCGATGGTCTCACTCTAGTAAGCCTCTAGACCTTTATCCTCTCTCTCTCCTCCTTTCTGACAAATCATCTCGCCATGCCTTCAACTCTCTACAGTGTCTCCAAAGCTGTGAGACTCTCAGCAAGTTTGTGAATATAGCTTTCTTAGACACATAACCATTGAGTGACTTGATTCAAAACTTGATCACATGACACTGTGATAAGTATCTTGATAAGATGATTCATCACACCCATTACCGTAAGAAGAAGTCTAAAGGGTGTTGGGGTCGGTTTCACCCCAATCGGTTTAAACCATCTCAAGAACATCGGAGAGTCGATCTGGCCGGGAGAACCGGCGATCCATCACACAATTTGGCGAGCCGCGCATGAGGGGAGTTGGCCGAACTCAAATGGGCCGAGCCGTGAGGAGGAAGAAAGTATAGGCCGAGCCGTGAATAAGGAAAGAGGGGCCGCACCGTGCATAAGAGGAGATAGGCCGCGCCGTGCATAAGAAAAAATGGGCTGAGCTGTGCACAAGGGAAAGTGGGCCAAACCGAAGCCTTGAAGGAAGAAAGCCCATAAAACCCTAGGCGATGCATCGAGGCGGTGGCCGCACGAAGCGATAAGGAAATATTCCTGAAATCTCTCCCGAGATTTTCGGCTAGGCGGTTTAGAAAGTTAGTATAAATAGACAATGTATGTAATTCATTCGGTAATTTTTGACAACTCGAGAGCAATAAGACTTAAACACTTTTCAGCAAAACCCTTCTTTTGATCTTACTGTTCTTGCGATAAACCCTAGAAATTTCGGATCCCTTAAGTTTTCCTTAACAAATTTTTGGTTGTGCGAGTTTTGTCTCACACAATTTGGCGCCGTCTGTGGGGAATCGAAACTTTCTTACTCTAAATCGACAAGACTTTAAGATCCGAAGAACATGGCGAGCAACACTCTCGACGGCAACAACAACAACAACGATAACGACACGGAGAAGGACGCTCCAGCATCGGGCACAACGACGGCGACGACCGAAACGCAAGAGGAGATGCGAAACATGATGGCTGCGTTGATGAAGAAAATCGACGAGCAGGACAAAAGGAACGAGGCGATTACGGAGAGACTCGACGCGATGGCGGCTGAGCGACTACACCCAGCTTGGAGAGCTGGAATTCCCGACCCGATGGATGGAATCCGGAGACGCTTCGATTTCTCAACGCCTGCAGAGGCCTCGGGGAGCGGTGCGAGAAACCCCTTGGCTCCACCAATGTTTCGTCCCTTCGGCGAACAGACTCCCGCGGCAACCCGAGTCAACATGACCGAGCCGCCTCCACTCCGTCGGAACTCAAGGCGACGAACCGGCGAAGAGGAGAATGACGCAATTGATGTGGACGTCCAGCAGAACGATGGAACCACAAACTCGCAACAAAACGGCTCGGCTCGGCGAATAAGCCAAGAAGAGCTCGCCTCGGCACTAAACGGCGTCCGGACCGACGAAATCACTGATCCGGCTCGCGGCGACAACCCGACTAAAGAAGAAGAAAACCTCCAATGGATTGAGCAGACGGAACGCGGACGAGCCGAGGAGAGAAGTGCGGGAGCGACTCCCCCAATCAAAGGGTATGACTCACGCACAAACCCTCAAAATCGAAGAGTTGGGAGCCTCAATGGCTCGGACAGTGGCAGAGATACGCGCCATGAAATCTCAAGTGCATAATACGACAAGTGCCGCGCCGGAGATTGATCGAATGCTCGAGGAAACCAAAAGAACCCCGTTCACGACGAGGATCACAGAGGCTAGGATCCCCGAGCCCGGAAAAGTCAGGATCCCTTTCTATGAAGGAACCACTGACCCGAAAGCTCATATCACGGCGTTCCGCATAGCAATGGGACGAGCCTTCACGAGAAAATCTGCCAACCTGACCAAGCAAGAAAAAGACGCCGGTTATTGTCTGCTGTTTGTAGAGCATCTCAAAGGGGCCGCACTAGAATGGTTCTCAAAGCAAGAACGTAATTCGATCAACAGCTTCCAGCAGCTCTCCGCCTTGTTCTTGAAGCAGTACTCGATGTTCATGGACCGAGGCACCTTCAACGCCGATCTATGGACGTTATCTCAAGGACCTAACGAACCACTTCGGGATTACATGGCAAGGTTCAAAGCTGCTGTGTCCAAAGTAGAAGGAGTAAGTGACAAGGCCGCCCTTGAAGCCTTAACACAATCCCTATGGTACAAATCAGAGTTTCGAAGGGAGATGGCGCTGAACACGCCGCAAACAATTCAGGACGCTCTGCATCGATCATCAGACTTTATCGTGAATGAGGAAGAAATGAAGAATTTAGACGAGCAGTACGAAGCGACGAAAGCAGCAATCCGGAGCTCGATTTTAACTCCGGATCTGAAGAAATACTATCACTAAGGATGCACCACGACCTGCATAAATTACAGAATAGCTTGATCCCTGCAAAGGGTACGTAGGCAGCCTGTCCTTGGACGGGTTCAGCTGTCCCCCTTCCTAAAATGGGGGGGGGGGGAGGGAGTAGGTACGTATACACAATACTTACACCATTTCTTAAATTTTTAGCTCGTCAAGTCAGGTATCTCTAGATTTATTTCACTTCATTTTTTTCGTTCACTTGCTTTCACTTCGGCTAGTTTTCATTCACTTGCTTTCACTTCGGCTAGTCTTTTATTCACTTGTTTTACGTCGGCTAAACATTTTACTTTTTTTTACAAAGCACTTTATTTTCATTGATCTTGCATTGCTTCGGCAAAGTTCTACTTTGGTATCCAAACATCGTACGCCTCGTCTCGTTGCTGGCCACAACGAGACAACAAATATAAAGTTCTCTAAACGGACTTTTACCACCTTTCCTAGGACGAGGGTGCAAGTTACATCCTCTATAGATAAAAATTAAGCGCGCTATACAAATTTCAGACCAAAAACATATCGGTCGCCACAGTCCACTATCGCACACGAGATTATAAGTCGAGACTACATCGCTTTCTCTAAAACCGAAGTGAACTCTTAAAACCCGGCAAAACACACTCACCCTCTCGGGAACGCCGATCTATAGTCATATTCCAAAGAGAACACTATATCCTCTTGAACTTTTGCCTCATCAATGAGAAACCCTGGGCTAACGCCTCGGCAAGAAAAAAACAGGCTCAAGCTAAACACTTTGGCTGCAACGCCCGACTCTTCCTCACGAACGATCAGTCTCTCAAAGAGAATATGGCCTATAAAACACATAACTTACTTGAAAAATACTTCGGCATTAGTCGGAGATTCTTTCTCAAAACAATCTAAAACAGCTCACCTCAATGATGACCTCTCTCAGTGATAGAATGGATAAATCTCAATGAACGGCCTGAAATCATCTTTGGTTAATAAAAAACTAAACGCCTCGTCGTTATACACAGCTCAGCATCATATAATGAAAAATCCTTGTCGTTATACACGGCTCGGCATCATTCAATGAAAACGCCTCGCCGTTATCATTAAACACGGCTCGGCATTGCCAATGAAAATCACCTCGTCGTTATCATTAAATACGGCTCGGCATTGCCAATGAAAATCGCCTCGCCGTTATCATTAAATACGGCTCGGCATTGCCAATGAAAATCGCCTCGTCGTTATCGCTAAACACGGCACGGCGTCATCTAAACGAAGACGCCTCATCGCCTATGCATTATCTTCGATCGTCACCTAGGCATCATTTTACTGTACTCATCGCCTAGGCATCACCTCGCCTTGTCGCCTAGGCATTATCTCGGCTCGGCGGCTAGGCATCCTCTTTCGTTATCACCTAGCCGTCATTGGCTTGTCGCGTAAGCGTCATCTTGTATCATCGCCTAGCCATCATCGGCTCGTCGCCTAGGCATCATCTTACCTCGTTGCCTAGGCATCCTCTTGCCTTATCGCCTAGCCGTTAACTAGGATCGGCAGCTAGGCATCCTCTTGCATTGTCGTCTAGCCATCATCTCGGCTTGTCGGCTAGGCGTCATCTTGGCTCGTCGCCTAGGCATCATCTTACCTCGTCGCCTAGGCATCCTCTTGCCTTGTCGCCTAGCCGTTAACTCGGCTTGGCAGCTAGGCATCCTCTTTTATTGTCGCCTAGCCATCATCTCGGCTCGTCGGCTAGGCGTCATCTTGCCTTGTCGCCTAGGCATCCTCTAGCCTTGTCTCCTAGCCATCGTCTCGGCTCATCTTCTAGGCACTGTTTTGCCTTGTCGTCTATGCATCTTTTGACCTTGTCGGTTTGGCATCTCCTGACTTAATCCAGTAACAAGCCGTATCTAGATCACGTGCGTTGGTGTAACACTCTCCCCCGATAATATCTAACACGGCTCGACATTACTGTCACATAAACGCCTCGTTGTTACCTTGAAACACGGCTCGGCATTACTGACACATAAACGCCTCGTCGTTACCTTTAAACACAGCTCGGCATTACTGACGTAAATGCCTCGTCGTTATCTTGAAAACACGGCTCGGCAACTTTCTTAGAAAAAATGCCTCGTCGTTACCCTGAAACACGGCTCGGCATTATTTACACAGACGCCTCGTCGCTACTTTGATACATGGCTCGGCGTCATTAACGTAGACTCCTCGTCGCACCGCAAAACACGGCTCGGCGTTACTAACAAAAACGCCTCGCCGACACCCTGGAACGCGGATCGGTGTTGCCTACGCTAGAACGCCTCGGCACAACTTCTGCCAAAACAGCTCGGCATTGTTCCTCATGTCGGTCACCTTGCCTCCATAACGGCTCGGAAATCTTGTTCTTGATACAGAATGATAAATCACGTCACTCTCGCCTCCGAAACTGATGAGCTGGGGGCTAACTGTTGGGGTCGGTTTCACCCCAATCGGTTTAAACCATCTCAAGAACATCGGAGAGCCGATCTGGCAGGGAGAACCGCAATCCATCACACAATTTGGCGAGCCGCGCATGAGGGGAGTTGGCCGAACTCAAATGGTCCGAGCCGTGAGGAGGAAGAAAGTATAGGCCGAGCCGTGAATAAGGAAAGAGGGGTCGCACCGTGCATTAGGGGAGATAGGCCGCACCGTGCATAAGAAAAGATTGGCCGAGCTGTGCACAAGGGAAAGTGGGCCGAACCGAAGCCTTGAAGGAAGAAAGCCCATAAAAACCCTAGGCGATGCATCGAGGCGGTGGCTGCACGAAGCGATAAGGAAATATTCCTAAAATCTCTCCCGAGATTCTCGGCTAGGCGGTTTAGAAAGTTAGTATAAATAGACAATGTATGTAATTCATTCGGTAATTTTCGACAACTCGAGAGCAATAAGACTTAAACACTTTTCAGCAAAACCATTCTTTTGATCTTACTGTTCTTGCGATAAACCCTAGAAATTTTGGATCCCTTAAGTTTTCCTTAACAAATTTTTGGTTGTTCGAGTTTTGGCTCACACAAAGGGGAAGCAGAACAAGTGCACGAGGGAAGTGAGAAGAGTCAAAGTGAGCTGGAGTTAGTCACCGAGAAGTAGAAGACACTTATTGATATAGAAGGTTTACTGTTACAAACGAGATTGAAGAAGATGAAGTATAAATATATTCCTTAGTTGTTTTACTTTCTGTTTTATAGAGCAAAGGATAGTAACCGATAGGATTTGTGATTTCGATTGTTTAGTCTGCGAATGCCCAAACGAAATACACGATCTTGAGTTCGTTGAGAACCGATGTTCTAGCCGAAAGCAAGAGGTTTAAGAGAGCAAAGTGCTTCTTAGATTAATAATTCTATAAGTCGTATTCTCACAAGTTGAGATATCGACTATACTTATAGTAAAAGCAAAACCCTAAAGCAATTAAGAAAAGGAATAAATCAAAGTTTATCTAAAAAAAGAAAAAGATTTAAAGAAAAGGAATGTAACTAAAAACCAAAGCCAAAACAGAAAAGGAATGACGTAGATACGCTGCATCAGGTCACCCGGGGTAGAGAAAGATTCGTCCCTGAATCTTGAGGGTCATCTTGCGCGACAAATGGAACCAAATGCTTGACATTGAAGACATCAGACGAACGAATATCAGAAGGAAGGCGAAGACGATATGCATTTGCATTAATCCTTTCCAAGACTTCCAGAGGACCAATCTTTCGCGCTTTAAGTTTGTTGTATTCACCGGATGAAAAACGATCCTTTGTTAAAACAGCCCACACAAGATCTCCGACATGAAACTGAACATCACGACGATGGCGATCAGCATCCATTTTGTACTTCGCAGAAGAGACTTGGAGATTATCATGCACCTGCTGATGAACAAAAGAGATGTCTGATACAAAGTCAATGGCGTGACCATGATCTCGTGTACCATCTCGTGCGACACCAAGATCAAGTGGGCCTCGAGGCACAAGACCATAAACCACCCTAAATGGACTGAATTTTGTACTCCGATTAACTGCATGATTGTGAGCAAACTCGGCTTTACAAAAAATCGAATCCCATGACTTGATGTTGTCACCAACCAAGCATCGCAACATATCACCCAAAGAACGATTAGTCACCTCTGTCTGGCCATCAGGATTGAGGTTGGTATGCAGGACTCATATCCAAACTTGTGCGGAGTAACGCCATAAAGAATGCCAAAAATGACTCAAAAACCGAGAATCACGATCGGAGACAATGGACAAAGGAAGCCCATGAATGCGATTGATCTCACGGAAGAAGAGCGTAGCCACCTGAACCGCATCTGTAGTCTTCTTACAAGGAATAAAATGAGCCATTTTGGAGAAACGATCTACGACCACAAATATAGAATCATTACCACGTTGAGTACGAGGCAATCCCAAGAAAAAATCCATGCTGACGTCTGTCCACGGCTGCGTAGGAATAGGCAGATGCATATACAAACCGCTGTTAGACGCATGACCTTTTGAAGGTTGACAAGTCACACAACGTTCTACATGGCAAGCAACATCTCAATGTAACGTCGGCCAGAAGTAAGAATCTGCCACCAGCTTCAAAGTTCTGTCACGCCCTGTTGGGGTCGGTTTCCACCCCAAGCGGTTAAACCATCTCGAGAATGATCAAGTATCAAAGAAAACCGGTTGGCAAGAGAAATCAGTTATGGGCCGAGCTCTCACATGAGAAATGTGGGCCGAGCCGTGCTCGACATTACAAACGGGGCGAGCCGTGAAGAGGGACAAGTAAGCCGAGCCGTGGGAAGGATGTTCAGTGGGCCGAGCTGTGCAAGAGAGCGAATGGGCCGAGCTGTGCAAGAAAGCGAATGGGCCGAGCCACTTCGCAATTGGGCCAAACTGAAGTCTTGAAAGACGAAAGCCCATAAAAACCCTAGACGATGCATTATGACGGTGGCCGCACAAAGCGTTAAGGAAATATTCCAGAAACCTCTCCCGAGATTCTCGGCTAGGCGGTATAGAGAATTAGTATAAGTAGACAATATATGCAATTCATTCAGTAACTTTTCACAACTCGAGAGCAATAAGACTAAACACTTTCCAGCAAAAAAACCTTCTTTTGATCTTACTGTTCTTGCGATTACCCAAGAAATTTCGGATCCCCTTAAGTTTTCCTTACAAATTTTTGGTTGTGCGAGTTTTGGCTCACACAAGTTGGCGCCGTCTGTGGGGAATCGAAACTTTCTTACTCTATAATCGACAAGACTTTAAGATCCAAAGAACATGGCGAGAAACCCCCTCGACGATAACAACAACAACAACAAGGACAACGGCGCGGAGAAGGACGCTCTAGCATGGGGCACAATGACGGCGGTAACTGAAACCCAAGAGGAGATGCGAAACATGATGGCTGCGTTGATGAAGAAGATCGACAAACAGGACAAAAGAAACGAGGCGATTACGGAAAAGCTCGACGCAATGACGGCCGAGAGACGACACCCGACTTGGAGAGCCGGAATCTCCGACCCGATGGATGGAATCTGGAGACGCTTCGATCTCTCAATGCCTGCAGAAGCCTCGGGGAGCGGCACAAGAAACCCCTTGGCTCCACCAATATTTCGTCCCCTCGGCGAACATACTCCCGCAGTAACCCGAGTCAACATGACCAAGAGGAGAATGACGCGATCGACGTGGACGCCCAACAGAACGATGGAACCACGAACTCGCAACAAAACGGCTCGGCTTGGCGAATAGGCCAAGAAGAGCTCGCCTCGGCACTAAACGGCGTCCGGACCGATGAAGTCACCGATCCGGCTCGCGACGACAACCCGACTGAAGAAGAAGAAAACCTCCAATGGATCGAGCAGGCGGAGCGCGAAGACGAGCCGAGGAGAGAAGAGCGGGAGCGACTTCCCCAATCAAAGGGAATGAGTCACGCACAGACCCTCGAAATCAAGGAACTGCGAGCCTCAATGGCTCGGACAGTAGCCGAGATACGCGCCATGAAGTCTCAAGTGCATAACGCAACGAGTACTGCGCCTGAGATCGATCGAATGCTCGAAGAAACCCAGAGAACACCATTCACTGCAAGAATCACGGAGGCTAGGATTCCCGAGCCAGGGAAGGTGAGAATTCCATTCTACGAAGGAACGACCGATCTGAAAGCACACATCACAACGTTTCGAATAGCAATGGGACGAGCTTTCACAAAGAACGCTGCCAAACTGACCGAGTGGGAAGTAGATGCCGGATATTGCTTACTCTTCGTGGATTATCACAAGGGAGCCACGCTCGAGTGGTTTTCGAGACAGGAGCGCAATTCAATCGACAGTTTCTAACAGCTCTCCGCTTTGTTCCTTAAACAATACTCGATGTTTATGGATAAGGGAACTTCTGATGCCGACCTGTGGACGCTATCCCAAGGATCGAATGAACCGCTTCGGGATTATATGGCAAGGTTCAAGGCAGTCGTATCCAAAGTAGAAGGAATAAGCGACAAGGTTGCACTCGAAGCTCCGAAGCGGTCTTTGTGGTACAAATCCGAATTCCGACAGGAAATGGCACTCAACACGCCACAAATGATTCAGGATGCCTTGCATCGGTCGTCAGACTTCGTCGTAAACGAAGAGGAGATGAAGAATCTGGACAAACAGTACGAAGCAACGAAAGCAGCGATCCGAAGCTCAATTTTGACGCGCCCCTCGAAGAAAGGCAATCCTTCAAACAACGCAACAGCACAAAGCACGGACGAACCTAGAAGCGGAGGTGCCCATAACTACCAAGTAGGCGCTGGACGCGGAAGAGGAGAGCCGCGCAACAACACTTGGGTAAGAAAGCCCACCAACTATGACAAAAAGGCGTTCTGCGAGTATACCAGACCTACGGGTATTCAACAGCACAATGCCGAACTCTAGGAGCAAAACTCGCAGCTAAGATGGCGGCGCGAGAGCTCCAGAACGCGGTGAATCTCAAGACCTCGTCCCTAATGAACCAAAAGAGGGAACCGAGCCGAGCGGCGCGGCGCGGTAGAACCCGCAAATCCTCCCCGACGGGGCGATAACACCAAACGCGACAAGAGAGGCGAACCCGAAGAGCGACCCGAGCCGAGACAAAGGATCAACATGATCATAGGTGGATCTCAATATTACCAAGACACGGTGTCTTCCATCAATGCTTATCAGCAGAGCCGAAGCAAAGGAAAATTGGACAGAACCGACCGATATTCCGAATACAGTGATCTCCTTCGCCGAGGACAAAACGACAGGAATAGATAGACCGCACAACGATCCACTGGTGATCGAATTGACGATCAGAGACCACGATGTAGCGAGGGTGCTCATCGGTACTGGGAACTCGGTAGACGTCATTTTCAGGGAGACACTCAGAAGGATGGGAATCGATTTTTTTCGAAGTGACGGCGATCCCCAAACCTCTGACCGGATTTTCAGGAGAAACAACGATGACTATGGGTATAATTAGGCTCTTTGTGGTAGCTGGTGGAGCCACTAGGATCGTCGAGTTCTGCGTCACCGATCACACGACAATCTACAATGTGATTATGGGAACTCCATGGATCAACGCGATGAGGGCGGTCCCTTCCACCTATCACCTCGGCCTCAAATTCCCGACTCTAGCAGGCATCAAAACAATCTGGGGAAACCAGAAGGAGTCGCGAATGTGTTGTTTGGCGGAACACAAGTTGAGGAACCCCGTCACTGACGCACGAGCAGACGTGGATCGCAAAAAACTGAAGACGGACCGAGAGCTTGCGAACGAGCTCTCGAAACTCTTATAGCAATTACAGACCGCGGAGAGGCGCGAAAACCGCGCCGAGCCCGTATGTGATGCGGTGGACTTGGTGTGCATAGACGAAGCATGTCCAGAACGACGCGTCGAAGTCGGATCTAAGCTAGAAGAGCCTCTGAGAAGCGAGCTTCTCTCCCTCCTCAAGGAAAATATCAACACTTTTGCCTGGACGGCGGAAGATATGCCAGGCATAAGCATCGACGTGACCTGTCACGAACTGAATGTAGACCCAACCTTCAAACCAATCAAGCAAAAAAGAAGGAAGCTCGGACTCGAACGAGCTAAAGTAGTTAACGACGAAGTGGAGAGAACGGCAAGTGGTGGGTCTGTGTAGTTTTCCCTGACCTCAAAAAGACGTGCCCAAAAGACAGTTTTCCACTACCACACATCGACCGGCTCGTCGAAGCCACTGCGGGAAATAGGCTGTTAACATTTATGGACGCATTCCGGTTACTACAAAGTCATGTCGTTCGAGCTCAAGAACGCAGGGGCAACTTATCAACGGCTCGTCAATAATATGTTCGCGGATCAGCTCGGAAAAACCATGGAGATATACATCGACGATATGTTAGTCAAATCATTCGAGGAGAAAGACCATATCGCGCACCTACGAGAATGCTTCGAGCAGTTGAACAAACATAACATGAAACTAAACCCGGCGAAGTGCAGATTCGCGGTCACCTCGGGAGAGTTCCTCGGCTATCTGGTAACTCATCGAGGCATCGAAGCGAATCCCAAGCAGATCAATGCATTAATCGAGATGCCCTCTCCAAGGACGAAGCGAGAAATTCAAAGGCTCACAGGAAGGGTCGCTGCGCTAAACAGGTTCATTTCCTGTTCCACCGACAAGTGCCTGCCTTTCTACGACACCCTTCGGGGAAATAAGAAATTCGAGTGGGACGAGCGATGCGAAGCAGCTTTCCAGGAATTGAAGCTGACCGACGCCGAGACCCGTTACCCCCAGATCGAGAAAGTCGCCCTAGCCGTCGTAGTATCGGCTCGCAAGCTGCGTCTGTATTTTCAATCACATTGGATTGTTGTGCTCACTACCCTTCCGCTACGCTCGATCCTGCACAGCCCGAGCCAATCCGGACGGCTCGCCAAATGGGCCATAGAGTTGAGCGAGTACGACATCGAGTATCGGAACAGGTCGTCTGCAAAATCACAGGTGCTAGCAGATTTTCTCATCGAACTTCCGGCCGAGGCGACGACCGAGCCAACCCCAGACGAAGTATGGGTGCTGCACGTCGACGGCTCGTCGTCTAAACACGGGTCGGGAATAGGAATCCGTCTCACCTCTCCCAACGGAGAAATGTTGGAGCAATCTTTTCATCTGAACTTTCACACCTCGAACAACGAAGCAGAATACGAAGCACTGATCGCTGGCATACAACTGGCGCAAGGAATCAGAGTTCGAAAGATAAGAGCTTTTTGTGATTCACAGCTCGTAGCATGTCAATTCAACGGGGAATAAGAGGCGAAGGACGGACGAATGGGAGCTTACCTCAAAGTGGTCCGAGATTTGGTGCAAAAGTTCGACGAGTTCGAGCTCACACGAATACCCCGAGGTGAAAACACCTCGGCAGACGCCTTGGCAGCACTTGCTTCGACTTTAGACCCGGATCTCCGACTTACAATTCCAGTTGAATTCATCAAACGTCCTAGCATCGAAGAGGTAGAAGGAGTTCGGCTGATAAATCCTCCCGAGCAGGAACCAGAAAGCGGCGAAGCGATCGCTATGGATGAAGACGCTTCACCAGCCGAGCTGGAGTTTGGCTGCGACAAAGAATGGCTCGGAGCCATCTGAGTATATATCGCCGATGGAGAAGTACCAACTGACAAGTCGGAAGCCCGCAAATTAAAAGCCCAGGCCGCGCGATATATCCTCGTCGACGGCGAGGTATTTTAATGGAGATTTTCAGGACCGCTCATTACATGCGTCGAAGGACCGGAGGCAAGAAAGATCATGCACGAAGTGCACAGCGGCGCGTGCGGAAACCATTCTAGCGGAAGATCACTCGCGATCAAGATAAAACAGCACGGTTACTTCTGGCCTATGATGGTCAAGGACTGCGAAAAGTTTACATCGAAGTGCGAGAAGTGTCAACGGCACGCGCCTACAATTCACCAACCTACCGAGCTGCTGTCATCGATCTCGTCACCTTATCTCTTCATGAGATGGTCGATGGATATAGTCGGACCTCTACATCGATCGAAGCAGAAGCGCTTTCTGCTCGTCCTCACGGATTATTTTTTTAAGTGGGTCAAGGCCAATTCCTACGCGAGCATAAAGGATGCTCAAGTCGAACATTTCGTCTGGAAAATATAATCTGCAGACACGGGAACTCCTACGAGATAGTCACCGATAACGGATCCTAGTTCATCTCAACGCGTTTTGAAGCTTTCTGCGAGAAATGGAAAATCCGTTTGAGCAAATCTACGCCAAGATATCCTCAAGGGAATGGACAAGCCGAAGGAGCCAACAAGACGATCCTAGACGGTCTGAAAAAGAGGCTCCACGCCAAGAAAAGGACGATGGGCAGACGAGCTCGAAGGAGTCCTTTGGTCGCATCGGACAACTTCGCGCCGAGCCACCGGAGAAACTCCATTGGCTCTAGTCTATGGGGCGGAATGCGTAATCCCCCCCCCCCCCGAGGTGGATTTCCCAGGTATTCGACGAAGACTTCTGCCGGGACAAGAGGGCTTGAATCACTTAATGATACTGGACGAACTCGATTTGGTCAACGAAGGGCACGACCATGCTCTAATCCGAATCCAGAACTACCAACAAGCAATGGCGAGATACTACAACAAAAACGTTCGAAGTCGAAGATTTAAAGAAGGAGAGCTCGTTCTTCGAAAAGTTTTCCAAAACACCGCCGAGAAGAATGCAGGAAAGCTCGGAGCAAATTGGGAAGGTCCTTACAAGATTACAAAAGTATTTTGCCCAGGAGTCTACGAACTTGCGACGGTAGCTGACGAAGCAATTCCAAGATCATGGAATGCAATGCACCTGAAGAAGTATTATCACTAAGACTACAACACGGTCAACATGAACTACGGGACGGCTTGATCCCTGCAAAGGATACGTAGGTAGCCCATCCTCGGACGGGTTCAGCTGTCCCCCCTCCTAAAAAAGGGGGGGGAGTGGGTACATATACACATACCTTCTACTATCTCAACAATTTTAACTCGTCTACTATCTCAAGAGTCACAGCCACCTCGGCCAGTTTTTCATTCGTTTTAAACCAGTTAGTTGTTTCATGTCCACCTCGGATTTTTAATTCATTCATTTGTCACTTCGGCTAGTTTTCATTCATCACTTATGAACACTTCTCCTAGACTTTTACTTGTCCTTTGCATT
Source organism: Eutrema salsugineum (assembly GCF_000478725.1). Taxonomy (NCBI): domain Eukaryota; kingdom Viridiplantae; phylum Streptophyta; class Magnoliopsida; order Brassicales; family Brassicaceae; genus Eutrema; species Eutrema salsugineum. The sequence goes on from NW_006256414.1 coordinate 1,613,787, forward strand.
CACTTCGGAAAACTATGCCTCGTACTGGCCACAGCGAGGCAGCAGTCACAAAGTCCTCTAAATAGACTTTTACCCACCTTTCCTAGGACGAGGGTGCAAGCTACATCCTCTATGGATTAAAATTAAGCACGCTATACAAATTTAAGACCGAAAACATATCGGTCACCACGGTTCGTCATCGCACACGAGACTGTAAGTTGAGACTACATCGCTTTTTTTTTAAAACCAAAACGAACTCTTAAAACCTGGCTAACGCATTCACCCTCTCGGGAACGCCGGTCTATAATCAAACTTCGATATCGTCTCAAGACATGGACCTCGGCAACAAGAGTTCCAAACTTAGCGCCTCAAACGGCCAAAACTAAATCCGACCTAAAATGCATCCGCACTGAATCTTTCCTAAAGTCAAACGCCTCGGCACTTACGGTCAAAGGCACAAAAGAACGACAATCTCTTTAAAGAGAAGCTGTAACAGCCTGTCCCTTAGTCTAGCTTTCTATCAATCTCTCGTAACAGTTCAGCCAGGGAAGCAAACAAAAGCCTCTTCGGCTTGGCTCGACAAAACCAGTTGACAACGACTTGTTCCAGCCAATGTTTCCTCAAAAATCCGTAAACCGCCAAAGGTAAAAACAACATTTCCACAAACGACTAAGGGGAAAGACGAATACGATAACCATTGATAAATAATGACATAAAAAGAAACAAAAACACAAAAGTCAAGTGGATAAAGCCATCCAGGCAGCAATCATGTAAACACAAGAGTTCGAAAAATAGATAAAGCCATCCATGCCTTTAGTACAAAACACGTAAAGAGAAGACAAAGGGAAAAGGAAAGAGTCAAGCCGCGGACTGCATTTCCCGCTCGGCGAGGAGGTTCGAAAGGGCTGGCGTACCCGCATTTGATCCGGTCGGATCTACGACACCCAAGTTGGTCGTTGTCTCTTCGAGCGGCTCGTTACCTAGACTGGTGTCTACAGAGTCTGGCGACACGGGCGAGAAGACTAGCTCACCTTGGATCTCGGAGGCAATGCGCTCATACGCCTCCTTGTCGTCGGCGTACATGCTTTTAGAGCATCATGAAGTCCAATAGTGAAATTCTCCAACGTTTGACGGAACTCGTCTTGTTGTTCTTCAATTGTTGGTTTGCGAGGTGCCATGATATCGAAAAGGACCGAGCTTTAATTGAGAAATTAAAGCTGCTGGGCTCTGATACCAACTGATAGAGCAAAGGATAGTAACCGATAGGATTTGTGATTTCGATTGTTTAGTCTGCGAATGCCCAAACGAAATACACGATCTTGAGTTCCTTGAGAACCGATGTTCTAGCCGAAAGCAAGAGGTAAAGTGCTTCTTAGATTAATAATTCAATAAGTCGTATTCTCACAAGTTGAGATATCGACTATACTTGTAGTAATAGCAAAACCCTAAAGCAATTAAGAAAAGGAATAAATCAAAGTTTATCTAAAGAAAGGAAAAGATTTAAAGAAAAGGAATGTAACTAAAAACCAAAGCCAAAACAGAAAAGGAATGACATAGATACGCTGCATCACTGTTGGTTGTGCCTTCATATCTCCAAGGTCTGATATTGGCTAAGTAAAACCATGAGTTACTACGGTAAGAATAAGAAGCTTTACGAACGCAATATAGACAAGTTGAAGGACTCTATGCGTCTAAGAAGGTTCTACAAAAGACAAGACAAACTTTTGTGGACAAGGAGAGAGATTTTATAAAGAATGATCAAAAGAGGAGGAAAGTCTTAGACTTGAAGAAACTTGGCGACAAAGAAGAGTTGCAGTCGCTGAGTTGCAGGTTCTCTTTCACGTGATGAGCCAGTAAAGAAAGCTCAGGCTTTGGACCAGTTCTCGAGATAGTGTTCAAAGTATCAATCTCAAAGCCCAATAAAAGTAAAAGGAGATGGTGTGATATTGTAAGGCTAAGTTAGCAAGTAAGATCACAGTGAGAGAGACAAGGAGTCTAGATATTTGTAAAATCCTCAAGTTACTCTGATTCTAGTGGATTCCGGGACAACAAGTTTTCCGGCGTGAGTAGGGGTAACCCGAACACGTGAAACTCTTGTGTCTCAAGCTCTATACTCTGTTTTCTCTTCTTCTCTTCCTCAAGTTTCTTACGCATGAGAGTTCAATCAATTAGAGAGATGGTGAGATTACATGATAAAGGTTGCTACTTCGTCATGCTTGATGAGTGAAGATTTTGACTCATTCTAACCTGTGTTTACTGATCTTTTGGAGTCTTTTGAGTCTTTGTCAAGTCGTTTCAGGTAACTAGGAGGCTTAAGGCGATGGATTGGAGCAGCTGGAGCTTTTGGTGTAAAAAGGAGCTGAAGCTGAGCAAAAGATGTCAATTTACACGAAGTTGGATCGTTCTTGGTCGAGAGCACCTGCTCCTGATTTCACCCTTTCGTGGAGCACCTGCTCCAACCGCCTGAAAAAAATAAGGAAATCGATTTTTACCTAATTCTAGGACCAGAAAGAGAATAAAAAGTCCAGAGCCGCCTACCTTTTATTATCACGTTTTTCTACAGACTTTCTACGCTTTCTTTTTACAATTTCCTGAACCAGAGAGTTTTTACTTGTAAGCTTTTGGGAGAAGAAATCTGCTACACCTTGAGAAGAATTCTGAACCCTATTATCTCTTCTGCGATTTTAATCCATGAATTTATTTTCATCTGTTACTGTGTTTCTTTTCTCCATGTCTGAGTAGATCTCTTAGCTAGATTAAAGCGTTCAAAGGATTTCATGAGTTAGAGGATTAGATGCAAATAGGGCTTGATATCTATTGTCTTCACCATTGTTAGACTTAATGCTTAGGTTGAATTGATCACTCAATCTGCGATTTTAGGTTAATCTATTCATCAAAAGTGTAATAGGTTGCTAGACTAAACATTGGTGAGCGAGTTGTCCTTAGCCAACGACAGTTGAAGTTAAGGCAAATCGTGAACAGATCAAACCTGCTAGCTAATGCTTGTCTGCAATTTTCTAGGTTCAAACGACAGTTTAGGATTTAGGTTGTTAGACAAAGTTATTGAGATCACGACAGTGGATCGATAAGCTTTTCTGTTTGAGTTCAAGACTTGCGTTACACTAGTGCCCTGAATAGTCATCTGGTTCTTATCTCTGAAATTCCTGTGAATTGCTTTGGTCTAGTGCTTGTTTTAATTCGAATTTAAATCATTGTTTGCCATTCTGTTTACTTCTTAGTTTTCGCAACAAACCATTTTTTGTCTTAGCTTTAATTCAATCCTCGCAAAGTCATAGAGTAACATTGGTCCTCTGGATTCCGAATCCTTTATATTACAACTACATCACTGTTCTATTGCAGTAGAAACTTGGAGTACGTCCAGTGTGAATCAAATTTTGGCGCCGTTGCGACGGGGACCAATTTGTTACCTTTGATTTTTGGTTTAAAATTCAGACTAAGACTTTACTAATTTTTGTTCTCTTGTTCTCTTGTTTGCGTGTGTTTCAGGTGTATGTAAAACATATCCACAAGGAGCAACTGCACCGATCTTGTTTCTTTGTCAAACACCGAGCTAGCAAGAGTCGAGCGAGAAAACAGACGTCAAAGGCCTATTCAAGCCAACATGGGCGATCAAGGCAACAATGACAACATGGCTGTCGAGCTGCAACAGCTTCGACAGCAATTGGAGCAGCTGCAAAAGGCGCAGCAAGACAGGGAGCAGCCACAGCTTGCTATTGGAGACAAGGACAGTCCGCATGCTTACTATCACAACAGGGCTGCGATTGCTCCTCCAACCATTCAGAGGCAAGACTTTGAGATCAAACCTCAGCTGATCTCATTGGTGAAGCATCATCTCTTTCATGGGCTTCCTGCTGAGATTCCGATGGACCACATCGAGAATTTTGAGGAGATTTGCAGCACGACTGGATCAAATGGGATACCAGCCGATTTCTTGAAGTGCAAGCTTTTTCCATTTCTACACTAAGGCCAAAACTGCAGCTCTGAAGAACAAGATCTCGTCATTTAAACAGCAACCTGGTGAAGCCTTCTGTGAAGCTTTGGAAAGGTACAAGGAGTACCGAAGAGAGTGCCCTCACCATGGGTTCTCTGATGAGCAGATTCTGTCAATCTTTTATGATGGTGTCAACTGGGATTACAGGAATGCTTTGAATGCAGCTAGCAATGGCGATTTCATGACTAAGTCCAAAGAAGCTGCTTATGAGTTGATTGAGAACTTAGCTGCAAGCTCCAGCAACAAATCCCAAGAGTATGACAGGTCTAGCAAAGCAGTTCATAGTGTGGAGTTGAGCAAGATCGATGAGCTTACAGCAAAGGTGAATCTGCTGTTGAGAGAAAACCAGAGATCTGTGCATTTTGCTGATGAGGTTGGTGATGCACCTCTTGCTCGAGAGTTTGTAGATGCAGAGAATGATGATCAGATGGAGGTGAAATTCGTGAATGGACAAGGGTATGTGCAGAATCGCAGCTTCAATAACTTCAGAAACCACCCGAATTTATCCTACAGAAGCAACAATGTTGACCCTCAGGATCAGGTCTATCCGCAGCAAAGAGTGCAGAATCAGTCAGGATTTCAGAAGAACTTCTCCAGCAACTTCCAAGGAAAGCAGTTCATCACCAATCAGAATCGATTTCAAGGTGGAAATCAGCAGAAGTTGCCTTTAAAAAGTCTACAGTCTTCTTCGAGTTCCTCAAATAACTCGCAGGATGAGCTGAAAAATTTGATGCAACAGCTGCTGGTTAATCAGCAAAAGTCTTCCATGGAGATTAATGCCAAAGTGGACACCATGTACAATGATTTGAATGGCAAGTATGAAGCAGTGTGGACTCATGTGAAGAAGCTGGATGTTCAGGTAGCTCAGACTGCAGAAGCTGTGAAGAGATCATCTGGAACTCTCCCTGGAAAAGGTGAAAACCCCAGGAATGAGTTTGTTAATGCTATTGAGCTGAGAAGTGGGAAGACTCTGCATGCTGCACCAACAAGTTCTGTCTCAGAAAAAGGGAAGGAAAAGGACGTGGAGCACCTGCTCCAAGAAGAGGAACCAGCTCATGACGTAAAAAAGACGAAGGAGCACTCTTCCCCAACCAGAGCACATGCTCCAAAATCGGGAACACCTGCTCCAGACGTAGATTTGACGATGGAGCACCCTGAGCCGACGAGGGAGCACCTGCTCCAGCAAACATTCCTGCAAGAGTTTACATGCCTAAGGTACCTTACCCAGTTCCACCAAAGAAGTCCCGCAAGGACTTAGAGGAGGCAAAGTGCAGGGAGATGCTGAAGGATTTGACTGTAAAACTCCCTCTAGCTGATGCTGTTCAGATGATACCAGCCTTTAAAAGATATCTGAAGGGGTTAGTGTCTGGGAAAGCTGTTGAGGAAGAGAGTGTCATGATGGTTTCGAAGGAGTGCAGTGCTGTGCTTCAGAACAAAGTGCTGAAGAAGAAAAGTGATCCAGGAAGGTTTGTTCTCTCAGTCAGTATTGAGAAAGTGCTGTTTGCAAGGTCTCTCTGCGATCTGGGTTCAAGTGTGAATCTGATGCCTTATTCTGTAGCCAAGCGATTGGGTTACACCAGATTCAAACCGACGAAAATCTTGTTAGTGTTCGCTGATAGATCAACCAAATTCCCTGTTGGTATATTTGAGGATCTGCATGTTCAGATAGGCGATACACTCATTCCAACAGATTTTGTGGTTCTGGAGGTTGATGAAGAACCCAAGGATCCTTTGATATTGGGTCGATCCTTCTTATGCACAGCTGGTGCAATCATAGATGTGAAAGGAGGACTGATAGATCTCCAGCTGGGAGATATGGTGGTGCGATTTGAGATGAATAAACTCTTCAAGAAACCAATGCTGGACGGACAGACATTTGTGATAGATGATGGTTCAGGCAGCTGAAGAGGTTGCTGAAGAGGTTTTAGCCATTGATCCTTTGGAAGTTGCACTCACAAAAGCCGAAGGAGAACATGGGTATTTGAGTGAGGAAGCTGATGGATTTGCAAGGATGCTGAATACAAGCACGAGGATGCAAAGGCTAGTGGCGTACATGAGCTTAGAAGGTAAGGAGAGCTCACCTGCAGAAAAAGCCGATAGAGCACCTGCTCCGAATCCTGGAGCACCTGCTCCCGACGGTTTGATTGATGGACCTTGGAGCGAATTGAGAGCTCCGAAGCTTGAGCTCAAACCCCTTCCTGTGGGGCTCAGGTACGCGTTTCTAGGACCCAATTCGACATATCCTGTGATAGTGAACTCTGAATTGAACAATGTAGAGATTGCCTTGCTTCTTTGTGAAATTAGAAAGTATAGGAAAGCTCTAGGATATTCACTAGATGACATTCCAGGGATTTCTCCAGATCTTTGCATGCATAGAATACATCTAGAAGATGAATCGATGACTTCTGTAGAACATCAGAAGAGGTTAAACCCGAATCTACAAGATGTTGTAAAGAAAGAGATAATGAAACTTCTAGAAGCTGGTGTGATCTATGCGATTTCAGATAGTAATTGGGTTAGTCCGGTTCATGTAGTTCCTAAGAAAGGTGGCATCACTGTGATAAAAAATGATAGGAATGAATTGATACCAACTAGAACTGTTACTGGGCATCGAATGTGCATAGATTACAGGAAATTGAATGCTGCAACTCGCAAAGATCATTTTCCTTTACTATTTATCGATAAGATGCTTGAGCGCTTGGCTAACCATCCTTACTACTGTTTCTTAGATGGTTATTCAGGTTTCTTTCAGATCCCAATCCACCCGGATGACCAGGAAAAGACGACATTCACATGTCCTTATGGCACCTTTGCGTATCGCAGAATGCCATTTGGCTTGTGTAATGCTCCAGCAACATTCCAACGCTGCATGATGTCGATTTTTACTGACCTGATTGAAGACATAATGGGAGTTTCATGGACGATTTTTCTGTCTATGGAAGCTCCTTTTCTGTCTGTTTGTCTAATCTGTGCAGAGTTTTGCAGCGGTGTGAGGAGAAGCATCTGGTGCTTAACTGGGAGAAATGCCATTTCATGGTGAGAGATGGGATCGTGCTGGGACACAAAATCTCAGAGAAAGGGATCGAGGTGGACAGGGCAAAGATCGAGGTGATGATGAGTTTACAGCCACCAACATCAGTCAAAGGGGTTTGCAGTTTTCTGGTCATGCTGGTTTTTACAGACGCTTCATCAAATATTTCTCAAAGATTGCTAGACCTCTGACGCAGCTGCTGTGCAAGTATGTGAAATTCGAGTTTGATGATGCATGTTTGGAGGCATTTCACACGATAAAATGAGCTTTGGTCAGCGCTCCTATTGTCCAGCCACCAGATTGGGAACTGCATTTTGAGGTCATAACCGATGCTAGTGATTATGCAGTGGGAGTAGTGCTGGGACAGAGGAAAGAAAAGAGGCTCCATGTCATCTATTATGCCAGCCGAACACTCGACGAAGCTCAGTGCAGATATGCCACAACTGAAAAGGAGCTTCTTGCAGTGGTTTATGCCTTTGAGAAGTTCAGGTCTTACCTTGTTGGGGCGAAAGTTGTTGTTCACACAGACCATGCAGCGCTGAAATACCTGTTGACGAAGAAGGATGCCAAGCCAAGACTCCTTAGATGGCTTCTTTTGCTGCATGAGTTTGATTTGGAGATTAAAGACAAAAAGGGATTGATAATGGTGTTGCAGACCACTTGTCGAGGATGAAGATAGATGATGACATTCCACTAGATGACAGCCTTCCTGATGAACAAATTTACGCCATAGATATTTCTGGGTTCGACGAGCACCTGCTCCAACCCGGAGCACCTGCTCTGACGAGTTTTTGCAACCAAGTTGACGTAGATCGGCATTCTGGTTTCCCATGGTTTGGAGAGATTGCAAATTACCTTGCTGCAGAGCAGGAACCTGCAAATTTTGTGGGAAACAAAAAGAAGAAGTTTCTGAAGGATGTGAGGCACTACTTTTGGATGAGCCTTACTTATACAGGCATTGCTCTGATAAAATTTTCAGAAGATGTGTAGCTGATGAGGAGATACCAGGAGTGTTGTTTCATTGCCATGGATCCTCTTATGCAGGTCACTTTGCCACCTTCAAGACTGTGTCGAAAATTCTCCAAGCTGGGTATTGGTGGCCAACGATGTTCCGAGATGCAGCGAGTTTTATCTCCAGATGTGACACATGTCAGAGACAGGAAAACATTAGCAGGAGGAATGAGATGCCTCAGAATTTCATTTTGGAAGTAGAGATTTTCGATGTGTGGGGTATAGACTTCATGGGACCTTTTCCATCATCTTATGGGAATGAGTATATTCTGGTGGTAGTTGACTATGTGTCAAAGTGGGTGGAAGCTCTGGCTAGTCCCACGAATGACGCAAAGGTGGTTTTAAAGATGTTCAAATCTGTCATTTTTCCCAGGTTTGGTGTGCCGCGAGTGGTGATTAGCGATGGAGGCTCTGACTTCATCAACAAAGTCTTTGAAAACTTGTTGAAAAAGAATGGTGTAAGGCATAAGGTGGCGACCCCATACCATCCTCAGACGAGTGGGCAAGTTGAGGTTTCCAACAGGGAAATCAAGAACATTCTACAGAAGACTGTAAGCACCACAAGGAAGGATTGGGCAGTGAAGCTTGATGATGCTCTTTGAGCATACAGAACAGCTTACAAAACACCTTTAGGGACTACACCATTCCACTTGGTGTATGGAAAAGCATGTCATCTTCCAGTGGAACTTGAGTACAAAGCTGCTTGGGCAGTGAAGCTGCTTGGGCAGTGGAGCTGCTGAATTTCGATGCAAAGAGTGCTCAGGAGAGGAGAGTAATGCAGTTGCATGAGCTGGAGGAAATTAGGCACCTGGCCTATGAAAACTCGAAGATTTACAAAGAGAGGACAAAAGCTTTCCATGACAAGAGGATCCTCAACGGAAGCTTTGCACCAAACGATCAGGTATTGCTCTTTAACTCTAGATTGAAATTGTTTTCAGGGAAGCTGCGATCGAGATGGTCTGGACCATTCACCATCAAGAAGGTTCGACCATATGGAGCTGTAGTCTTGCTGGACAGTAACGGAGGCGAGTTTGTTGTCAATGGACAGAGGTTGAAACCATACCTTGCTGGTCCAAATATCGCAGAGGGTGTATCAGTCACCTTAAGCGATCCTCCTCAAGCCTAAATGGCCTTCCAAGTCAAGCTAATGACTTAAAACAAGCGCTCGGTGGGAGACAACCCACCGGTAAGAGTCTCTAACTTTGTGTCTTTCATTTTTGCTACTAACTTTGTTCTTTAGGTTCTTGTTAAAAAAAAAAAAAGAAAAAAGAAAAAGAGAAAGCAGGTAGAGAGGTTTTCAGCGATGGAGGTGAAAAGAAGAAGAAGGAAAGAGAAACCTACCGGAGCACCTGCTCCATCTGCTGGGTTGGTTGCTCATCACGTAGAATTTGACGAAAGAGCACCCCAATCCCCACCGGAGCACCTGCTCCACAGGGTGCTCCAGTGGAAAAATTGAGGAAGGAGCAACCCAAGGGAAACCGGAGCACCTGCTCCAGACGAACAAAAGACGAGGGAGCACCCAGCTCTGTTCCGGAGCACCTGCTCCGCCAGGGTGCTCTACATGTGTGAACCAGGTAAGTTTTTTAGGCACTTCTCTAGCTTATTTTCACACCGGGGACGATGTGAAGTAAATCCGGAGGAGGGTCGTGTCTCTTGTACTTCTTTCTTTTGCTTTCTTTCTTTTAGTACTTTCTTTGAGTCAGTCTTTAGTTTGTTTCTTTGAGTCAGTTGGTTATATGAGTCAAGTCAAAACTTGTGGGAATAATGACCAATTCTATGATGATTTCAGACCATTTGTGAATCTTGACTGTTTTGTTTCAGTAATCATTGCTGTAGAACCATCTAGATCGACTAATGGAAAATCCAAAGACAAAGCAGTAGACTAGAGGAGCCCATATTTCTTGACAAGTCCATTGAACCTGAGCTAATTTCTCAGCTCTTCCTTTTCCCTCATCGATCAGGTTAGTGCTCATAGGGCTTGACTCCTCATTCTTACCTGACAAATAAAGACTAGTGTGATAAATTTGGTATCCCTCTCCCTTATTCTAAGCATTGCTTCAGGCTGTTTCTGAAAAAAAAAATGATAAAAGGCAGAAAAGATTGAAATGATTTTCTTTTAGAGGTAAAGGGTTAGGAAATTTTCCAAGGATCCCATTATTTTACTTCTAAAGTGGAATGATCACACAAGGGATGGAAGCGAGGGGTATGAAAATTTCATGTGACCCCATTATTCGCCTACACCTTTGATATATAATGAGGGGACAAACCGGGGATTCGGTGGCAATCACCATCAATACTCGCGTCTTAGAACCTTGTTATATGTGCCAAAAAAAAAAATGAAACAGCTTGAAAAGTGAATAAGTTCGGGGGAGAGAAAAGATACTCTTGTGTAGTATGGTCAATTTGTTAAGGTATAAGTATGGGAACGAGTCTAGAAGGTCCTTGGCACTAGTTTTATCGATGAGACTCAGCAATGATGGGACATGGATGATGTTATGAAATTTAGGGACTAATCTGGAAAGCTGCAATGTCTACGGAGAAGTACATAGAGGTTAGATTTTTGATTGATTTGCAGCAGATTGTCACATGCCTTGGTCAGGTTTATGGTCTTTTGAGTTTTGCGAGTTCCCACCTTTATCCAGTCATTCTCTTGGAATTGAGTTTGAGTTTGTTTGAGGACAAACAAAGATCCAAGTCCGGGGGAGTTGATGAGTGAAGATTTTGACTCATTCTAACCTGTGTTTACTGATCTTTTTGGAGTCTTTTGAGTCTTTGTCAAGTCGTTTCAGGTAACTAGGAGGCTTAAGACGATGGATTGGAGCAGCTGGAGCTTTTGGTGCAAAAAGGAGCTGAAGCTGAGCAAAAGATGTCAATTTACACGAAGTTGGATCATTCTTGGTCGAGAGCACCTGCTCCCGATTTCACCCTTTCGTGGAGCACCTGCTCCAACCGCCTGGAGAAAAATAAGGAAATCGATTTTTACCTAATTCTGGGACCAGAAAGAGAATAAAAAGTCCAGAGCCGCCTACCTTTTATTATCACGTTTTTCTACAGACTTTCTACGCTTTCTTTTTACAATTTCCTGAACCAGAGAGTTTTTACTTGTAAGCTTTTGGGAGAAGAAATCTGCTACACCTTGAGAAGAATTCTGAACCCTATTATCTCTTCTGCGATTTTAATCCATGAATTTCTTCATCTGTTTCTGTGTTTCTTTTCTCCATGTCTGAGTGAATCTCTTAGCTAGATTAAAGCGTTCAAAGGATTTCATGAGTTAGAGGATTAGATGCAAATAGGGCTTGATATCTATTGTCTTCACCATTGTTAGACTTAATGCTTACGTTGAATTGATCACTCAATCTGCGATTTTAGGTTAATCTATTCATCAAAAGTGTAATAGGTTGCTAGAATAAACATTGGTGAGCGAGTTGTCCTTAGCCAACGACAGTTGAAGTTAAGGCAAATTGTGAACAGATCAAACCTGCTAGCTAATGCTTGTCTGCAATTTTCTAGATTCAAACGACAGTTTAGGATTTAGGTTGTTAGACAAAGTTATTGAGATCATGACAGTGGATCGATAAGCTTTTCTGTTTGAGTTCAAGACTTGCGTTACACTAGTGCCCTGAATAGTCATCTGGTTCTTATCTCTGAAATTCCTGCGAATTGCTTTGGTCTAGTGCTTGTTTTAATTTGAATTTAAATCATTGTTTGCCATTCTGTTTACTTCTTAGTTTTCGCAACAAACCATTTTTCGTTTTAGCTTTAATTCAATCCTCGCAAAGTCATAGAATAACATTGGGTCCTTTGGATTCCGAATCTTTTATATTACAACTACATCACTGTTCTATTGCAGTAGAAACTTTGGAGTACGTCCAGTGTGAATCAATGCTTAATCCTAAGACCATCTCCAATCCTACTCCAAATTTACTCTAACTAGAGTT
>NW_006256414.1:1625857-1779264 GCF_000478725.1 Eutrema salsugineum
TTCACTTCATGAGCTCGGTCTTCATAGATGGACTATTTGATAGAGCCCTGATCTCCCGTTCTCTTCTGATAAGTACGCGTTCATTATTATATCTCTTTAGTTTGCTGTAGTATACGATCTCTGTCGTTGTGGCTTGCATGTTCTTATGTCTCTCCTCTCACCTTCTCTTTACACGCCAATTATACCCTACATCTCTTGTTACGCAAAGAGCATCTTCATTCTACTCTCTATTGTTTTCATCAGTTCCCCTCCCTTCCTCAACAACTTTTCCCCCTCCCACCCTCCCTCCTAATTCACATTTTGTCCTCCCCCAATGTTTACTTTCATACTCTTCTCCATTTTGGAGTTAGTCCAAAATAGAGAAAATTATGGAGTTATACATTGAATATGCCCTAACAGTGTTATCAAACAGTTCCGCAGCGTCTCCGTTCATTACCGTAACAGAAAGGTTCAGAGGAGACTACAGAGTGTGGAAAGAAAAGCTCTTTTCTCAACTAGAGAACATGGGTCTCATGGATGCTCTAAAGGAGAAAGAAGAAAGGAGAAGAGAAGAGGATACAGCAGAAGCAACAAAGGTCGGGTCATTAAGCTCAGTAAGAGGGAAAGAAGGACAAAGGAAGGACCTTTCGTTGGAGGAGAAAGAGAGGAAAGCCAGATCTGTGATTATACCAAGTGTTGGAGATCTTCTCGTGATGAAAGTTGCAAGAGAGAAGACATCTGAAGGTATGATACAAGTTCTGGATGATCTTTACTTGCCTAAGTTACCTTCAAGGCGTTTATATCTCAAGAAGAAACTCTACAGTTTCAAGATGGGTGAAAAGGTACCCATAAAGGAGAGTATAAATGAGTTTCTAGAGCTAGTTTCAGATCTAGGCAAGGTAGAAGTTTCTGTATCTGAAAAAGATAAAGCAGTTTTACTGCTTGTGTCTCTCCCAAGTAGATTTGCTCAGCTCAAGGATACTCTAGAATATTGCGAGGGACCCTTGGATTTAGGGAAAGTGTTGAATGCAATATGCATAAAAGAGTTTGAGTGGAGTCAGATCGAGGAACAAACAAGAGAAGAAGAAGAGAGTTTGTTCAGTGGGGAAAGAGAGAGTTCAGATTGAAGAGAAAAGAGAACTCGGGGAATAGAAGAAGAAACGAGTTCGAAGTTATCAGAAAAGAAAGTCACTTGCGGTATATGCGGTGATGAAAGTCATCTCAAAGAACAATGCTCAAGTGGAAACAAGATAGAGGAGCATTATGTTGGTAGAAGTGAAGCTACGGTTAAGGGAGATGAGAGTGATGGTGCTGTGTTTTGTGTCTCAGAAGCAAGCTTCAAGAAAAATGAAGACAAGAAAGAAAAGTGGATCCTTGATTCAGGTTGTACAGTTCATATGACGCCAAGAAGAGAGATGTTTGAAACATTCTCAAGCAAAGAGGGAACAAGTGTACAGATGGCCAATAATACACTTGCTCAAGTCAAAGGGGTTGGAACTGTGAGGATAAAGAATGAAGATGGCACAAGTATTCTTCTGCAGGACGTCAGATATGTCCCAGGCATATCAGAAAATCTCATTTCTCTTGGGGTTTTGGAGGAAGAAGGGTGCTGGTTCAAGTCAAGAGATGGCATTTTAAAGGTTATAAAAGGCTGCAGACCAATGCTTAAAGCAAAGAGAGAAGGAAGCATGTATCTGTTGCAGGGAAACGCCATTACTGCTGAAAGAAACTCAGCAAAGGAGGATCAGGTTGAGACAAGAGGTTGGCACAATGAGATGAGTCATCAAAGTCAAGAAAGACTCAAAGTATTAGCGAAGAGAAGTTGTTTTCCAAGCTGACTAGATCAAGGGATTAGAGTTTTGTGAAAACTGCAGACATAAGAAGGTTCACAAGGTTAGTTTTGATTCATCTATACCTGCAACAAAAGAGAAGTTTGATTGTGTACACACAGACATATTGGGTTCTTCATCAACATCAGGATTCACAGAAACGACGGAGGAAATGGAGACTCTAAGTCGAAACAAGATTTATAATCTAAATCCATGGAAAGGTCGTGTTCAAAGCAATCAAAGGTGTGATAGATTCTACAAGGCAGAAGAGAAGCTAGGGTACAAGACGTATGCATCATCATTAAGTCGAAATGATGCTACAGAAAGTACAAGCAGAGCTATCATGAAGGAAATAAGAAGAAGGTTAGATGAATCAGTCTTACACAAAGTCGTTGGGGTTGAAGCTACTGCAACTGCAGGTTTATTGATCAAAAGAACATCATCATTAGAAGTAGAGTATGATATTCCTAAAGAGAAGACAAAAGGTTCGCTTCCAGATTACAAGAACTTGAAGAGTTTCAGGTTATGGTTTTCGGATGCAGACAAATTTGTCTCAATCAGGAACATTGCATTCGAAGAAGAAAAGATGTGTAAAGAGTTGAACCTGAAGAAGCAAAGCTCAGATCAGTTTGCAGGTGAAAATCAGAAAAGCGTTTTGCATCTCTTAAGTGTTTCAGTTCAAGGTGGAGCCTATCAAGAGGAGAACAGCTCCACAAGGCAAAGAAAGATCAGTCTTTCGAAGTTGTTGTTGCAGAACAGAAACGCAGGAATAAAGGAGAGTGGAACAGAGAAGATTGGTATGAATCTGCAGGGTTATCAGTTGCTAGAAGATCATGTCAGAGAGAAGGTTAAGACAAAGAAGAGAAAGTAGAATCAAGCTCAGTGGGGATAGTTTGGTTCGTGATTAAAGCTGGAGAAAGTCCAGAATCTTCAAGTTTTGAAGAAATAAAGACAGGTCCATACCGGAAAGCTGCTAAAATTGCAGGAAATAATTTTTTTTTCAGCTGGTGCATCAGTTTGACGAGTGGGAATCAATGGAGAAACTCATGATCCAAGATTCAATGGGATGCAAGGGGATCTACAACAAGGAACCAAGAGTTCCTGGTACAGAAAACCAGAGTTTCAGAGTTAAGCTGTTGGTTAAAGATCACTCAAGAACAAAAAGGATTGACTGTTGCAGAGGTTTCGGTTATATGGTGGAACAAAGGTCAATCAGAAGTTTAAAGGCTGACGTTGTTTACCATTCTCAGAAACCAAAGAAGTCGGAGGTAGAAGCAAACGTTACAAAAATAAGATCAAAGAATATTCAGGTGTTTCAAAGTGAAGAACGAGAAGAGAAACCAAGAAAAGAGAGAACGTGTCTCTTTAAGGTAATCGTTCATGAGTTGAAGCACACTCGGTGGTCATGGAATAAAAAGGTTTATTCTCTCCTGGTTCAAAATGATCAAATGAGAAGAAAGTCAGAGATGTATGTGTGGTTAGAAGAAACAAAGATGGAGATACATCAAGACAGAAATCAAGAGGGTTTAAGGCTGTCTCAGGGGGAATTTATGATCAAAGCAGAGGGAATGTTTAGAAGGGATCAGTGTACGTTCGTTTTTATTCCACCAGTGGTGCAGTCTGAGCTTAGAGAAGCAGTAGAAGAAGAGCCAAGAGATCACGCTGAGGTAATGAAGTCAAGATTTGACACAAAGAGGTGTGTCATGACTTATTCAAGAGTTGATCATACTGGTTCAGTGAGAGTGACGAGTTGTTCTGGTAAAGAACAAGGGAAAGCATAGAAATTGCTGCAGGGATACTTCAAGGGTTCAAAAGAACCAAGGAAAGTTATCAAGACACAAGATAAATCAGTGAAATGGTTGAAGAGTTACTTCAAGGGTACAACAGAACCAAGTCTGATTTTCAAGGAGGAAGAAAATTCTGGGTTAAGAGAAGGTTATGACTCAGAGGTTGCTGCAGGTTCTTATGAAGAAAAGGTTATTCAGAGGTTAGTGTGCACAGCTTCAGGGAGCACAACAAGTTGGGTAACGGTTCTGCAGAAATGGGTTGTATCAGGTACAACAAAGGCAGGGGATATGGCTTTGAAGAAAGTCATGGAAGTGACAGTTTTGTCAAAAGATTTGGTGAATGAAGGGAGTCTTATTCACGACTCAGTACAAGGGTTTTGTGACTTTGACAACGTCACAACGCCGTTTAGTAGCTCTGTGGATCACGATAAGTCAACAGTGTTCTCAGAGAGGCTGATAGAAGCTACCAAGTTCGGTACGTTATAAGTTTCAGCCGGTATCATCACCAAAGGGTTTTCCATGAGCAATCTCCAAGATGTCAAGAGGATGCTCTGGTTAACCAAGCACTGACGTAAGTCAGTATCCGGGAAAGGAATCCAAGAACTAGAATCAAGAAAAGGAGGTGGAGATCATGAAGTCAAGGTGGAGTTCGTTGGTTGTGCCTTCATATGTCCAAGGTCTGATATTGTCTAAGTAAAACGAAGAGTTACTACGGTAAGAAGAAGAAGTTTTACGAAGGCAATATAGACAAGTTGAAAGACTCTATGCGTCTGAGAATGTTCTACAAAAGACAAGACAAACTTTTATGGACAAGGAGAGAGACGTTAGAGTAAAGAATGATCAAAAGAGGAAAGTCTTGACTTGAAGAAACTTGGCGACAAAGAAGAGTTGCAGGCGCTAAGTTGCAGGTTCTCTTTCACGTGATGAGCCAGTAAAGAAAGCTCAGGCTTTGGACCAGTTCTCGAGATAGTGTTCAAAGTATCAATCTCAAAGCCCAATAAAAGGCAACAGAGATGGTGTGAACTTGTAAGGCTAAGTTAGCAAGTAAGATCACAGTGAGAGAGACAAGGGGTCTAGATCTTTGTAAAATCCTTAAGTTACTCTGATTCTTGTGGATTCCGGGACAAAAAGTTTCCCGGCGTGAGTAGGGGTAACCCGAACACGTTAAACTCCTGTGTCTCAAGCTCTATACTCTGTTTTCTCTTCTTCTCTTCCTCAATTTTCTTACACACAGAGTTAAATCAATTTGAGAGATGGTGAGATTACATGATAAAGGTCGCTACTTCGTCATGCTTAATCCTAACACTTTCCATTATGCGATTTATGATGAATGTGTAAACAAGAGACATGAGCTTGTGATGATAGCCATGAGATCATCTATCAGATCGACATGAGATCTTATCAGCTTCTTGTATTTCACATTTCTATCATCAATAAAGCGTTATGGATTCTCAATCTTTATCACACTGAGACAGAGAAGCAACCACCATTGTTGCAGAGACATAGAGAAAGATGTTTCTGATCTGCTCAAAGTTTAATCCCTAAGCTACTCTACAAGAGCACAGATGTGCAGTTGTAGTATTTAGGGGTCGAACCACAGAGACAAGAGATCACTCAATAAACCTTGTAAAGATAGAGTTACGCTAAGCAGAAATATAGGAAATAAGTAGTGATGCGACAGAAACAAATTAAACAGCAGTAAAAACGGTTTGTAAGTTCGATTGGATAAGGAATAGGTCTAGGGTGATTTTCAGGAGATCAATGAATGCAGATCGACTTAACTAATCAGGGTTCAGGTTTAAGCACAGTTCTTGAACTCGAAACACATAATTATAATTAACCAACTTCCGTTGTGAGAATTATCTAAGTTAAAATCCTAGAATTCCAAATTCCTTTGCAAACCCTAAAGATTTAAACCAGCTTTAATGCACAAGTTTGATATGTTCACAAAGTATCTAAACCAAATTCCTTTGCGAATAGCTATTTTGCTCAACCTAGGTTCTTTCTAGTTTTTCAATTACACTTCCGTGTCAATTAAGCAACCTAAGATCTAAGTTCTAGGTGATCAGTCCAAAATTAGCATTAAGAACAACCTAAGATGAAGAACAAATAGATATGAACCCTAACTAGCAAGTTAATCAATCATTCAAAGAAAACCCTAATTAACCCTAAACCTAACAGGTGATCTACTCAGACATGGTTATTGGAACAACAAACATGATGAATAGAAAGCAATAGATAAAATCAAAATAGATAAAAGGGTTCGAAATCTTCTCTCTAAACGAACAGAGTTCAGATTTGTCTCCCCAAGCTCTCAAAATCGCAAAAGCCGAAAACTCAGAGTATCTCTCTCTCAAAAATCTAAGGTATCGATAAAAAGAGAATAAAAATCCTATATATATCTCTAAAACACGTTTTGGGCTTCCTTGGAAACGTTTAGGCCCAACTCCTTCTTCAAATAGGAAACAAAATCGCATTTTCCTTATTTCTCTGACAAGTGTCGAGTGTCACTCTCCATGGTGTCGAGCGACACTAAAGCACAAAATCTATACTTGACGAATTTGATCCTGATTAAGCTCCAAAGTGCTCCAACGTCTCTAGTTAAGCTTCAAACGTACTTATGATCTGAAAAGACTCCAAAAGACTCGAAAGACACTAATAAGACTCTATAAAAAAAAACTTATACCATGGTTAAAACCCATAAAAACCATGATATATCAGTTTCACGGATGGAAAAAAAAATAGTGTTAGGAGAGAAGAGGAGATAAGGGAAGAGGAATAAATTTCCCTTACAAAGATGTATAATTGGAGAGAGGAATAAGCTTTTGCTTTATGGATGGGTCCATCCAAAGATGTATAATTGCTTAGTTCCCACAATTATTATAATATTCTTTCAACTAAACTGCATTTCTTGTTTCTTAATTGTGTGTGTGCTTTTTGGGTGTGTGCTTATTCACAGTTTGAGTACAATGATTGGTTGGCTTCACAATGCGGGTGCTCAGGACCAGAGGAATGGAGGAAAAAGATGCGTTTGACGAGTTTCATTAGTAAGATGGACCATCCGGAGACGTATAGAGACAAATGGGAAGATCATCACTTGGTTTCTCAAGCTTATCAAGATTTCTCTTTATATTTACAAACAAAGAGATGAGATTTGATTGATAGTCATAGATCCAATGCACAACTAGATTTAAATTCTTAAATAGGTCTAAAAAGATCTTTTTAAAATAGATTTTGAAAAATACAATTATGAGTTTCGGGAAAATTACCGAAAAAATATCTCAACTATTTAATTTTGGAAGAAATCCAAACAATTTTTTAGCGTTGTCAGAAACTCACACAAACTCTTTTTTTATCCATAAAAATACTTATTTTAAAGTTTCATTTTCCTCTCTCTGATTTGGCCGTTAACGGACATAACAGAATCACTAAACAACGTTAATTTATTTGAAGGAAAAAATACCAAAAAAAACTTCAACTATTTAATTTTGCCAAAAACTCACATAAACTTGTTGCGTTGCCAGAAATCCACACATACTATTTTTTCGATCCATAAAAATACTCAAACTTATTAAAATTTCATTTTTCCTCTTAAGGTTTCAAGGCTGTTTCGTTAGTTTTTTATTACACGTGCTAATTGCTATAGGATTGATACCATTGTTATTCTTGGAAAATATGGTTGATAGTCTTAAATTGAGTCAGAAACAGTGTGTGTTTTGATATATAAAACTAATAAGAGCAATTCAAAGAGATGATGTAAATGTTCTGAACATGATTTATTGTTTTACTAATCATATTTTCAACCGATTTCACTCAATATTTGAAAGAGTGAGAGAAAAAAAATTAGAGTTTAGTTTTTTCTTCTCCAAATTGATTAAAAGATTTTTTAAGAGTAACAATGGTATTAATCCGACAACAATAAGCATGTATTATAGAAAACTAACGCAGTTTCTCAATTCTGTTATGCCTATTATTGACTGTGAAATCTCAGAAGGAAAAATGAAACTTTAAAAATTTTATATATTTTATGGATCGAAAAAATAGTTTATGTGGATTTCTGGCAACACAAAAATTTTGTGTGATTTTAGACAAAATTAAATAATTGAGGTATTTTTGACATTTTTTCCTACAAAAAAATTAACGATGTTTATTGATTCAATTATGTTCGTTAACGGCCGTGAAATCAGAGGGAAGAAAAATAAAATTTTAAAAAGTTTAGATAATTTTATGGATCGAAAAAATAGTTTGTATGAATTTTTGGTAACGCTAAAAATTTGTGTGAGTTTCTTTCAAAAAATTAAATAGTTAAATTTTCTAGCAATTTTTCCCTATTATTTTCTGTTTGCTTTATTGTTTTTTCCATATTGTATTAGCTACCTTTTCTTTTTTTCCTCTACATTGTATTAGCTACTTAAAACGCCTTTAGACCGGTTTTTGTACACCATCAAAGAAGTTCATTAAGGGAAAAACTAGAGATGGTATATGAGACCATTCCAAGCAATTCCAAACGGAACCAAAGTAGAGAGATCAGTGTCGATGGAATTTCAAGAAGTAATTTACTTTTAAGCAACAAACAGAGAGACTTAAACAACAACCAGAAGAAGGCGGAGATAGAGAGAGAGAGTGATGCAGCAGCATTGGCGCCAACTTGACAATCAAATTGTCAAGTTTTACTTAATTTTGGTTTTGAGTTTTACTTTTCTAATTTTCCTTTTATTTAGATAAGCTTAAGTATTTCCTAAATTAAGAATTAGAATATATCCTTTATCGTTTGTGATAAGGATCTTAGTCGTATATTTATAGCCAACTTGTGGCCTCATTATTTTTCAGTTTTTGGAATTATTAATCAAAGAGTTTTCTCTTACTAGGCCTGGGCATTCGGATATTCGGTTCGGTTTCGGTTCGGAACCAATCGGTTCCGGATATTTCGGGTAGAGGAAGTTAGAATTCATCGGATATTTTTATAAATTTTGGTTCGGGTTCAATACCTTTATTTTGGTTCGGTTCCGGTTCGGATAATCGGATCCGGATCTTTTGCTTCAAATTTTTAATTCGACTCATACTTTTTTAATAACAAAAACTCAAAAATATATATATCAAAACTTAAAAATATACCCAAAAGTCCCAAAAATAAAGAAAATATATCTGTAAAGCCAGAAATATATATCAAATATCAAAAATATCAAAAAAAAACTAATATTTAGAAAGATATATAATTATACTTTGGATAATTCGAGTACCCAATCGGTTCTCGGTTCGGTACTAGTTCGGTTCCGATTCTTCGGGTATAAGAGTTTAAGATTCATATTTTTAAAAATTTCGGTTCGGATTCGGTACTTCAATTTCGGTTCGGTTCCGGTTCGGATATTCGGATCCAGGTTTTTTGCCCAGGCCTATCTCTTACCCTTGTGTTGACTTGATTAACGTCGTCAAGCAGGAAGTTCGGTCTCAAGATTTGAATTCTTAGCGAGTTCTCTTGATTGAGCGAAAGTTGTTCTTAGAAGATCATCTTCGATTCTTCTCTAGAACCAGTTTTCAGTTCGTACGCTGCGCCAGAGAGTCCCTTTGAATTAAACCCAAATGGCATCATACACTTCGATTGTTCTTAGAAGATCATCTTCGATTCTTCTCTAGAACCAGTTTTCAGTTCGTACGCTGCGCCAGAGAGTCCCTTTGAATTAAACCCAAATGGCATCATACACTTCGATTGCTAACTGACCTTTATGTTCTCAATCAAATCTTAAACACATACAAAGAGACAGAGGCATAAGTAACCCGTTAGTTCTCAATATATTGGGTCCGGAGCTTATCTCAAAAGATGAGGTAACTGGTCAGAAAGATTGGATACTCTGGCGCAAATTTGAACAGCTCTCGAGTTTGTGTATGAAAACTTATATTAATGTCGATCCAAATAAGAAAAGAACTCACATAAAGCAACACATAGTGAGTGGTAGTGATTTTACAGAATGCAGCAGTAGGCAGAGGACTCACAGAATGTAACAATTGGAAAGAAATTTCTCTTTGGGATAAACCAAAGTATTGATGTTATTCAACATAAAGCAACACACAAAGAGTGATAGTGACTTCACGGGAAGCAACCCAGAGAGAGAGAGAGAGGGAAAAGTTCTTGGATGGCTTCTTCAGCTTCTGCCTCAGTAGACGAGCTTTCTTCTCTCTGATGGCTGCAATCAAATTTAACAGAAAACAAAAATAGACAAGATGCATCAATGATGGAAGCTGTTCACAACCTGAAAAAGTGCACCCTTTGAAAACAAATAAGAGAGAGGAGAAATTTAGACCTGTGGGCATGATGAAAGTAAGAAACGGGTTTTGGTAGCTTCGTCCTCCCATTCCACACCATCAAACCACTCTTTCTCTTTGTATCTTATGATGAGTCCATTTCCAGCATGCGTGCCACTTTGGGAATCGAGTGGAAGCTTTTTCAGGTTTGGACAATTGGTTACGTCGATTCTCTCTAGACATGGAAAGCATAGAGGACTCCAATAGATATTCTTCAGCTCCGGTAGATCACACAACTCAAGAGAAATCAGCTTTCGAAATGGATCAATCTCTGATTCTTTACCTTCGCAAGCTTTCTCTTTGTGTATTATATCTTCTAGTTCAGGTGACTCGAAAACAGTAAGACTTTTAAGATTTGGAGCGAACATCAGAAAGGTCAACTCCCTCAAGTATCTGCATCTCTTTATACCCACGTCGGAGAGGCGGAAGAAGCGTGGGCTTCTTGGATTGTGTAGAGGAGAAACCATCTTGGTTTCGATGTTTACCATCTTTATCTCAGAGATACTGCAATCCTCAATTCTGATACACCAAAGCTTGTCCATAGTTACTGGAAGAGATATTTCAGATGAATGCAAACCATCCCCGCAATACCGAAGCTTTACAGATCGTGTACAATTCATTAGCCTATGAGAGCTCGAAAATTCCTCGAAACCTTGTGAGAGATCAAAAAATCCCGTGTCTATAATTTCTAAATGCTCCAAACTTTCCAACTCCTTTACTGTGTCAAAACCCCATGAAAAAGCAGAACCTGAGAATTTCAAAACTTTCAAATTGTGCAGACTTGATATCCCAGCCATACTGGAAAGTTCACTTGTTTCCCTCAAATCCAAGTGAATTAGTTTTTTCAACTGTTGTAGACCCTTACACAAATGAGTGATAGCAGTTCTTGATAAGTTGAGATATTGCAAGGAAACTAATTTTGATATTCCTTCAGGCAACTCTGAAAGATTTCTATTATTCGATAGATCCAAAACAACTAGCTTTGGCATGGAGTTGAAAAATCCACTCGATATTTTTGCCAAATTCGTGCTTTGGAGGAGCAAAGTTGTGAGTTCAAGTCATACACCACTGCCATCGAGATGGTGAATCTGGTTCTTCATCAGTGACATCTTCCTCACAACTTTCCAACTCTTAACCTTTGGCATGTCACGTAACCCAACGCCTGCACGCACGATGAATGCCTCTTTTTCTTTCCCCAAGTCAGATGCAATCCATAAGGCCATTTCACGAATAACATCATGCATACGCACAATATCTTTTCTACACCGAACCTCCATCAATAATGATGCACGAACAAGACTATTGATTATACCATAACCCTCGTTCTCAGCCTTTTCAACACATTCACTTCCATCAATAATCCCTTGGCTCCAGTAGTCTATCAATGTTTCCTTTCGAATATTACCATCTTCTGGAAATAATGCGCAATATAGCAAACACGATTTGACCTGCTCCCCCTTAAGATTATCGTAGCTATACTTCAAAAGCGGAAGGATCTTATCTTCCATGCCAGAAAACTCTACAGCGTATGAAGTCAAAACATCTATAGCGTGGCGCCATTCCTGTACCGTTCTCTTGCATGACATGGTCTCCCCTACAACATTGAGCGCCAATGGTAGCCCACAACATTTTTTAGCAACTTTTCTTGCAAGATCAGGGATATCCGGATCACTTCCTAGTGTTATTGGTCCAACCTTCTTTTGGAACAAATCAAATGCTTTATTTTCCTCCAAGCATTGGACTTCCATTGGGTCCTTGACCCCCATGTGTGCGCACACATCCTGGGAACGAGTGGTAAATGCCAGTTTGCATCCGTTTTGTGCTGTTGGAAACGGGATTCCGATCTCTTTCAATTCCACCTTCTCCCATATGTCGTCTAAAAACAACACAAATTTCTTTTTCTTTAAGAAAGTGAATAAAACATCGGCCTTTTGTGTCTTCTCCTTCTCTTTCCACTCCCCTCCACCAAGATCAACTTTTCGAGCGACTTCATCTTGAATCTTCTCTACATGTAACTCTTTAGACACCACAACCCAAATCACAAAGTCAAATCCACACCTTTCTTCACTGAACTTATTGTTGATTTGTTCCAGAAGCGTTGTTTTTCCTACTCCGCCCATACCATACAGACCCATAATACCAACACCATCTTTCCTGAGATGTTCCCAAGCCTCATCGAGCATTATTTCTTGACCAACAATTGTCGGTTGAAGTTGTCTTTCCTGCACCTCAGGTGTTTGAGCCTGCTCAGCAACAACTTCGAAAACTCCACCACTTTTGAGTTTCTCAACCTCTCGTAACGTCATGACAACCCTTTTCCCAAAACGATAGCTTGATATTAAACTCTTAGAGCAAAACCCACAAAGACACAGACTTTGAAGTTCATCATCTCTAGCACTAAGAAGCTCGTTAACTTCTTTTCCTACAGTCTCAGTTCTAGTAAACCATACCTGGATTTCGGCAAGCCTTTGTAGACCTCTATCCTCTTCTCTTGTGACCCTACTTGACAAATGATCCCACTTAGCCTTGAGGTCTTCCATGTTTGTCTCCAGAGCCTTGAGATTCTTCTTGAGATTGTGTATACAGGCTACTTTCTCGTCTAGCCAGTCGGAGATTTTATTTACACACGGATCACAAGGTATCGAGAAAGAGATTCCCATTTTACAGAATGAGAGAGAGATCTGAAATTTGAAATTCACTGATCAGAGCACACCAGAGAGGATGCAGAGAATAATTGAAGATAGGCTTTTTGTGAAATGTTGCATCTTTCTTTCTCGTCCACAAGAAATAACTGACTTTTCTTGGAAATTTAGCATCTTTGATTTCAATTAATTCTCACATTCACACTCGGTAATTGACTTTGGTGGGACATCATAGTAAATTAGTAATCACAAATTCTCTCCATGGCTAACCGAAGAAGACCACTTGAGAATCTCGTAGAACCAAAATGGCACCATCCTCATCATCAATCAAATCACACCACGTGGCAGTTATCGGAGCTGGAGCCGCCGGTCATGAAGCGGTGAGTGTGGCGGCGAGTGGGCTTCCACGGGAAGGTCAAATTCGGTATTAGTATAATAATCTCAATAGTTTATTAGTCTTGTTGTAGTGAAGTATTAAGACTTTACCAATATTTCTAACTAATTTCACAAAATTCTTAAACTAGGTTTATCATATTATGTATTGTTGACTTGTAGTAATTAACCCTTCTGCTTTGTTTTTGGTCGTTAGGATTTTGTTTCCCTTCCACTCTGTTTTTTTTTTTTTTTTGCAAGTTATGATTTTAAGGCTCTGTGTTTTAGTACGTTGGTTGTTTTGCTCTGTTTCGATCATCAATAAAATCACATAATGCTTAAATTCATGTGAAGATTGTGCTATATTTGATTAGGTTGTTGTGCTTATTGGAAACTCTGCAAGTTCTGATGATATAAGTAGGGACATTGCTAGAGTTGCCAAGGAGGTCCATGTGGTTTGTAGATCAAATGCAGCTGTTACGTTACACTAATCTCTGGATGCATTCGATGGTGGGTTAGCTGCTATTTAAAAAACTTACCATAATTTGATGATAATATTAATAAGTAAGAAAAGTTCTTATGTTTTCTTGTAGCTTCAACTTGTGTTTCTTTTGTGAGACCAAATCTTGTTGTTCTGCACCAAATTTTGACTTTTCTTTTTGTTGTTTCATAGTTAGAGTACAATAATTGGTTGGCTTCGAAATGCGGGTGCTCAGAAACAGAGGAATGGAGGAAAGAGATGTGTATGGTGTGCTTCATGAGGAAGATTGAGCATCCAGAGACGTATGGAGATGAATGGGAAGATTTCTCTTTCTACGTATAGAGACGAATGGAGGAAAGAGATGTATCTCAAGCTTATCAAGATTTCTCTTTCTACGTATAAACAAGATATGAGACTGTATCAAATACGGTTTGCTAAATGTCAGAGTTGAGCTAAAAAATGTACAATTAGAATTATAGATACGTACAATTTTTCTAACCCTAAACAGGCCATTAACTCTAGTAAGCCGTACCTGAACTTGAGCAAGCCTTCTTAGACCTTTATTATCTTCTCTCTCCACCTTTCTTGACAAATCATCTCGCCATGCCTTAAACTCTTTCACGGTTGCCTCTAAAGCTGTGAGATTCTCAGCAAGTTTGTGAATATAGCTTTCTTAGACGCATAACCATTCAGTGACTTGATTCAAAACTTGATCACATGACACTGAGACAGAGAAGCAACCACCCATTGTTGCAGAGACACAGAGAATTATGTTTCACGGATGGAGAAAATAGTGTTAGGAGAGAAGAAAAGATCAGGGAAGAGGAATAAATTTCCCTTACAATTTACAATTGCTTCGTTTCCACAATTGTTATAATATATTACTATTTTACGACAACTTACTTAGCAGGTTTTTACTATTTTACGAAATAGATTTATCGTATGTTCTAGGAATGTTTTAAAACTTCATGGCATTAAAGCTTTTACCATACTCTGGTAGAGCAAGTTTCCTACATTTCTTATGTTTATGCACATAGAGAGAAATATTAATAAGCTTAAGGAACTTAGTGATGCTCACACTCTGTTCTTTTTAACATTCTCCAATTGAATGGCAGTGTTGGCACAATATCTTTGGTAATTAACTGTACTTTATTGGATTCTTTTGTTAGAGATTTACTGTGTATATAAAGAGAAATCTTGATAAGCTTGAGAAACCAAGTGATGATCTTCCCACTCGTCTCTATAAGTCTCTGGATACTCTCTTCTCCTCACACCAGTCGTCAAATACATCTCTTTTCTCCACTCCTCTGTTCCTGAGCATCCACATTGCGAAGCCAACCAATTATTGTACTCAAACTGTTAAACAATAACCAAAAACAATAATCGTTAATGTTCATTCTGTTTGGTTTCGGTTTATATTTGGTTTCTGAGCAAAAACACAAATTATATAGAATCCTTACTTGAGTAAACCCCATTTGATGAGTATATCGCTTTGGAATCCCTTGAGCTTCAAGTGTTGCATAGAAAGATTTGACTTCCTTCATCATATCATCCTTGGATGGAAGCATAATCCGACCAGACAAAACTCCCGCGAGCCACTTGCTTTGAAACTCATACATAGGAAAAGGCACAACCTAAAAAGAACCAAATTTGTTAAGGATAACTGAAAACAGTGCAAATGTGAAACTTGTTTAAGGGCGACTCGTGCTGTGTACCTTCCATGGTATCCCGATGAAAGAGAGCCACGGTGCTAATGCTGGAGGGAAGACATCTTTGTACAATGGCCCGACACGGTTATCGTCCACAGTAACAATTCCATTGGTATCAAGAAACGGCAAGTGATACTTATACCTTTTGAAAAAGAGAAGAGCTTTTAAATTTTACATCAACCGAAATGATTTTGAGAATCCGGAGAAGGAAAGAAAGAATGAGTACCCAGTGCAATGCATAATAACATCAGCCGAAATTATTTTCCCATTCTGAAAAACCACAGAACCA
Organism: Eutrema salsugineum; assembly: GCF_000478725.1. Taxonomy (NCBI): domain Eukaryota; kingdom Viridiplantae; phylum Streptophyta; class Magnoliopsida; order Brassicales; family Brassicaceae; genus Eutrema; species Eutrema salsugineum. The sequence continues at coordinate 1,641,246 of NW_006256414.1, forward strand.
TCCTCATGGACACGTTCAATCTGCGTGAGATTCAAAGAACCAAAAACCGTTATATTTGGAACAAATCTGTGTTCTCTTATCAAACTACTTAGAAGCTAACCTACCATGGAATGCATCCACAAGTTACTGTAACCAGACTGTTTGATAAACGTATCCGCTGCATTTGACCTACAAGCCACATGAACCTCTTTGGCAGATCCAGCAATATCTCTACTTATATCAACAGCACTTGCAGAGTTCCCAATCAGCACAACAACCTAAATCAATGCAACACAAGCTTCATTACTTTACATTATCTTTTACATAAGATCGCTGAAGAATCTGACATTATATGATCTTTTGAAAAATGAGTAACCTGATCTTTAAATGGTTCAGGAATACGGTAATTATGGCTATGCATCTCCTTCCCTGGCCAAGAACTTATCCCTAAAATTTTCCAGAGAAAAAATCACAATCAAACTTATCATTTAAGCTCTATAAAGTTCTGTTTCCACATACGATCTAAATCTTCGAGGTAAAACAAGGATAAGGACTATGGAAACACATAACGATATTTTAGAAAATCAAGATGTTGAAAATGATGATGAATCCCAAAACGAGAATCATAATCACACTGATCACTAGAGCTTATGCTTCACTGTTCCTATGAAGCTTAACGCGCGAAACCAATGAACGTCAAGATGTTGAAATTCAAAGAGGGGAATTTACCAGGAATTTCAGCTAGACGAGGTTCAATGTAATGTCCATTACAGACAACAACAGCATCGTAAATCTCATCGCGACGAACTTTCTTCTCCTTCTCTGTAGATTCAACCCTCCATTTCATGTTTCCTGCTTCACCGTCGCTTTCCGTCGCCGGAGCAACCCGCTCAACCGCCGTCTCGAACCGAATCATCTCCTCGATACCAAACTCCTTAGCGAAATCTTGCAGATACGCCAGAACTTCACGGTGACTCGGAAACCTTCTCGGATCTCTGGATTCGCCGGATCGGATCACGAACGGGAAGTCTCTGTATCCCATACACTCTCGTGGAAGGTTAGTTCGGAGAGAGCCGTACACGCTCGAGTGGACAATGGGTCGGGTCGGGTCGACGCTTAACGGATCCGGCTCTACATGATCGGTGTAGATCCATGTTCCTCCAACCTGTTTCTGCCTCTCGAAGACGACCACCGAGTGACCTTCCCGTCGAAGCTCTCTCGCCGCCACTAGACCGGCGGCTCCAGCTCCGATTACTGCCACGTGGTGCGATTTGATTGGTGATAAGGAAGGTGCCATTGTGTGTTTACGAGATTCCTAAAAGACGGAGAATATTTGGAGGCCCTGTGTTAAAAAATATGTGGCCCACAAAGTCATGAACCACACAATTGTTCGTTTCAACAGAAAATCTTCAGAAGTCGAAAATAGTTTAAACGCAGCGTTTTAATATAGTAGAGGTTGAATAAACGTTTTTTTTTCTTTCTTTAGTTCAGTTTTAGATCATTTTCATTGTTAAAGTTCGTCGATTTGAAAGTTGTAATCTTACCATACGTAACAATACGTACTATTTCAAGGAGATGAGGAAATGTCTTCTTCGGTTTATTGTTATCTTACCATACGTAACAATACGTAGTATATTTCGATTGGATTACAAATTATTGTTATCTCATACACTATATGAACTTTGATTAAAAAAAATTATTACATAAATCCTTTTTAATGCGTTGGTCTTTATATGACTATTAAACCATCACCGAGAATTTCTCAGTGACTTATGATGAGTTATGGCAAACTCTTTTGTTTGTTTCTTCCTTTACGAAAGGCGGCTTTATACAATGTTCCTCATCTTATTACATATTTTCTAAAATATCGTTATCGTTATCCACACATATATATCAAGTCGCTTATTTCTTACTAGTATTCGACTTTCAACATTTCCGCATGCAATAAACTGACGCACGCTTATTGGCCTCTTCTCCGCAGAACAAAAGCTAAGTTCTTTTCGTTTGTTTATATATCCTCTTTCTTTTTTAAGATTCGATCAAAGAGCTTGAATAGTTAGATGTGAATCTGACGAAATCTTCATATGCTTCTGCAATGAGGTGATCATCATCCCAATTGTCCCTATATGTACTGGATTGAGCGTATATTCTCTTGTAACCGATGTAAAACATTTGCTCTCTCCATTTCTCTATCCGAGGATAGTCACATTGATCAGCAAGCCAATTATCGTATTCAAACTGTTAAAAACATATTATTCAAATTAATATGACTCTCAATTTAGATAATGTTTTCTTTAAATGTCATGGAAAAAAAAAGATGGTGTATGTACCTGAGAATCGTCTGCCATAAGATGTGTGTATCTCTTGGGGATACCCAAGTCCTCGAGCTTTGCGTAGAACATCTTAGTATCTTCCATCATCTCATCTTTCGACGGGAGCGTAACCCAACCAGACAAAACTGCGGCTACCCACTTGCTTTGGAGTTCAAACATCGGAAAAGGAGTGATCTAAAACATAAAGTAAAAAAAAAAAAAAAAAGCAAAGATTGAATAAACTATTGACACAAAGAGTCTTCTACTTCATATGAATCTAACAAAACAGCTGATAAATCACTAACCTGCCATGGTAATCCGATAAATGAAAGTCCCGGAGAAAGAGACGGCGGGAAAACATGTTTATATAACGGTCCAACACGATTATCCTCAACCGTTACTTCACCGTTTGTGTCGAGAAACGGGAAGTAATATTTGTACCTAATCATATAAAAAGTATCAATATATAATATTTGCATATATTTGTTTCAACATATTTATGCAAAATGCATAGTTCAATAATTACCCGGTGCAGTGCATAATGGTATCAGCGTAAACCTTCTTTCCGCTTGGAAAAACCACAGAACCATCTTCTCTAACAGTTTCAATCTGCAATGCATGTAGTTAAGAATTGATCAATGTATAAACTAAAAGTTATGGTTATTGAATTAAATATCTAATACCAAAGGATCGATGAAGTTGGTGATTTGATTCTTACCGTAGAGTGCAGCCATAAATTGTCATAACCGGGAAGTTTCTCGTACGTTTCCGGTTTAGTAGATCTTGAAGAGACATGGACTTCTTTTGCAACCTTTGCAATGTCTCTGCTTATGTCTACTCCGCTTGCTGAGCTTCCAATCACCACCACAACCTGTAATGCGAATTTAATTATAGAGACATTGATTATTTTCTTATTTATTTTTTCTTGATCCAAACTTTTAGTAGTGATCAGATTTTTTTTACCTGATCTCTAAATTGATCTGGAACTCGGTAATTATGGCTGTGAATTTGCTTTCCTGGCCATGAATCTATGCCTGGAAAAGCCAAATTATTTATAAAAAAAATATCAGGGATCGTAAGTTCCCTATATTTCATGCAGAGAAAATATTTACAAGGGCGTCTCAAACAGAGAGAATTACATATTTAAACTTAAACTTAACTTTGTAAATATAGAGCTTTCGATTTGTTTTTTTTTTAAATAAAACAACAAACAAAACGAAAGTCACTGCAAAGTAAGATGGTTAATTAGGAAAAAACTACTCTCTTATTTTTACATTGCAATAAAATTACAGTTTTTATAACAAAGAAAATTTGTTTTCAAAAAGAGTTTTGTGAAAGAATAAAAAAAATGAGGCTTGGTTTCTTCTAAAAACTAAATAAATCAATGAAATTTTTTGGTTTATCAAAAATAATGAAGGAAAAAAACACAAAAATGTAAAGAAAAAAAAACAAAAAATAAAACTATGATAACTGATTTTTTTTGTTGAAATAATGATTAATGGCTTGATTAATATTACCAGGGATTTGAGCATGACGAGGCTCTGTATAGTGACCGTTACAAACGACGACGGCGTCGTAAATCTGGTCGGAGATACTGTCGGAGTTCCTTGACTCAACTCTCCACTTCCGGCGATCATCCGCCGCCGGCTCAGCCCTCACAACCTCTGTCTCGAATCTAATCATCTCCTCGATCTCAAACTTCTTGGCAAAGTCTCTCAAGTAAGCAAGAACCTCACTATGACCCGGATGTCTTCTCGGATCTCTAGACCCGTTTTCTGGTCTTGTCGAAAAAGGGAAGTCAGTGAAACCCATACATTCTCGTGGGATGTTGGTGCGGAGAGAGCTATAGAGGCTCGAGTGGATCACGGGTCGGGTCGGATCAATGCTAAGCGGGTCAGGTTCAACGTTTGGTGTGTAAGCCCACACGCCTCCGGTTTGGCTCCCACGTTCGAAAACGACAACGGAGTGGCCTTCACGCCGGAGCTCTCTAGCCGCCACGAGTCCAGCTGCTCCGGCACCGATGACTGCCACGTTGCGTGATGTGGATGGAGGAGATACTTCTGGTGCCATAACTTAGGATATGTAATGGAAGTTTTGTTGATATTATTATATGAATGTGACGATCGATGTGTTCGTATATAAAGAAGATCACAACGTACTTTTCAACGATGACGTGTTATTTTCACCTGACTGTGTAAGCATTTTCTTACTTGATTTAAAAATTTATTATAAATAAAATATTTCAAGGTGAAAATGGAACGTAACATAGGATTGTTTAATTATAACCGCTTTGATCGCTCAGTCCGATCTAGTTTAGTAAACTTTAATATAAAATAATATTCAAATAAGTAAAATATATTTTTGTGGAATAATTATTAAATATGAGACGGCAAAAATGAATAATGAATGTGACACTCACAAGTCTCACAAGAGTGATCAAATGATATGAAACGCAGTCGCCAATTATGAAAAAGAATCTCCACTGAAGTTAGCAACTCCACTTTGATCATTTATCTGCCCATTTCCAACGTCACGTACACTAAATCGGACGGCGCAAATTGCACCAATGTTTGAAAAAATTATTATATTAAAACACATAACATTTTCATTTATTGAACTATAAGACAAAATTCCTAAAGTTACCTACATCTACATGATTTTGACCATTGCTTTCCCGTGTTTTATCCTCTCAAAATCTTAAGAATTTTGAGTCTTGTTGGTTTGAAAAAAAAATTAAAAAACAAAAGATAAGTAAAAGACGCATTAATGTATCTAACTACTCTTATCTCCATTCTCCAAAGCTCCACTTTCGCCATTTTGGACCAAAAACTAATTTTAACTATGAAGTTTGATTCCTGAACTTAGATCAAGTGCTTTGCTGCTAGATTTGGCAATGAATGAGCGAACAAATTGCATCCATATATTGAAAGTATAAGAGGAAAGAAATAAAAAAAGATACACTTTTTCAATGTATTTTACACTTTTTTATGTATTTCAGAAATTGTAGTTAACTGTTCAATAGGTGTAATCAATTAGTGAAGTTGATGCTTGCACTTTAAATTCCTTCTGTTATATTATAAGGTACGCTCAAATTCTTCTTCTAACAATTAGTCAATGAAAGTATTCAAAAGCCAAAACCAAGAAATAGCAGCCTTTAACCAACTAACCCCTGAACTATTTCCTTTTCTTACATTTAACCACGTATTGGTATCTAATATGCAGCCTTAAGATATTGACCTCAAAAAGAAAGTTTTTAGGCACCAAGAACGTTCTTGGTTTGAATAAAGGTTAACCTAAGTCCCGAATTCAAAAACATGCAGACTTTGCCAAGCTGACCCGTAACACCTTATCTATTATATTAAAACTACCACCCCCCACCCACACACACACACAATTTGTTTATAATTCAAAGCCTCCACAATCCAAAACATGTAGACACTATTGCGACGCATCATCATATCTTCTTTGCTTGTAGAGAGGTTCAACGCGATTGTCATCGACGCTCATATAACCATTGGTTTCAAGAAATGGAAAGTAATACTTGTACCTTCACACATTATTAAAACAAACGAGCAGAAAATACGTTCAAACATTTCGGAATTTAAACTTTTGTTGTTCAGCAAGAAAATTGAAAATAAGAAAAACTAAATACCCGGTAGTCCGGTACAATGCACAATAGTATCGGCACGTACCACCTTCCCATTTTGGAAAAAAAATTGAAACATCCTCACGGACATTGTCTATCTACGAGATATCAAAAGAAAAAAAGGTTTAGAAACCATTTTATAATCGGTTTTGGTGAAGTATCATGGAAAGATTGTCATTTTCACCTGAGAATGCATCCAAAAATTGTTTTTATGTCCAGAAAAGCTTCTCGTATGTATCAGGACTTACTCTAGATGCGATTTGAACTTCTTTTGCGACATTATATGTCTCTACTTGTATCTATAAGCAATATAGAGGTGAAGACTCTATCTCATGAAGATGTTTTATCGCAAAGGAAAGAAACATTGGGCTTAAATGAGAACGAAGTGGGCCGCTGCACAGTTGAAAAGCCCAACAAAGCTGAATCTCCCACAACGGTCATAACAGAGGAAAGAAACAGAGTTTCACGTGAAGATAAACTCAAGTCTCCGTACAAGCCAGCTGAGCAATCCATCTCTCTCTAATAGGTTTGATCTTCTGGGATCTAGTGTAGATGAATAGGAGATCGTGTGACACCTGTCTCTTGTCTAGGGTTTTCAGCTTAAGGCTATATATACTCTCTTATGTGTAACAATGAACTTAAGTAATGAAATTATGAAAGCTTGAACCTTTTACTTGCCTCCTTGCTCTGTTTATTTTCGCTTTCATGGTATCAGAGCCATGTATCTCACTTCCATGGATCTCTTTTCTGTTCCTTCTCTAAACATTTTGAAATGTGTTACCGTAACACTCACTGAGCAAACTTACCTGCTCTGGAAGTCTCAGTTTAAGTCTTTTCTCACCGGTCAGGGTCTGTTAGGGTTCGTCAATGGAACCATTCTTGCTCCTGCTCAGACTATCTCCGTTCCTGGTATCAACAACACGACTCAGCAAGCTCTAAATCCCGACTATCTCACTTGGCTCAAGATTGATGGGGTCGTCAAGTCATGGCTTTTGGGTTCTTTTGCTCAAAATATTTTGAAGGTTGTTGTTCACTGTACCAATTCTCATGAGGTATGGGTCTCTATAGCCAAACACTTCAATAGAGTCTCTTCCTCTCGCCTTTTTGAGCTCCAAAGACGGTTGCAAACCGGCAGTAAGAAGGAAAAATCTATGACTGAGTTTTTAGGGAATCTGCAGAATCTTTGCGACCAACTTGAATCTATTGGCAGTCCTGTTACTGAACAAATGAAGATTTTTGCTGCGTTGAATGGTCTTGGTAGAGAGTATGAGCCAATAAAAACCACAATAGAAAACTCTCTTGACTCTGTGCCAAGTCCTACTCTTGAAGATGTTATTCCTAAACTTACTGCTTATGATGATCGTCTTCAAGGCTATCTCACTGATACTGCAGTCTCTCCACATCTTGCCTTTGCTGCCACCAACACCACTGACACTCCAGCTTACTCTGACTACAATAACTTCAGAGGTCGTGGTAACTATACCAGGGGCTATGGAAACCAACGAGGCCGATGCTCTTACTTTACCAGGGGCCATGGTTTTCCACACCAAATGCCTTTTAATAGTGATTCAGGTCAGCCCTCAGATTCACGACCCACTTGTCAGCTGTGTGGAAAAGTTGGACATACGGTGGTCAAGTGTTACAGACGTTTTGACATCACCTTTCAAGGCCCTGATGTCTCCACTGCCCTCACTGCCCTCCACATCTCAGACAACTCAGCTCTCACCGGAAATGAATGGTACCCAGATACTCGTGCTTCAGCCCATATCACCAACTCAGCCAAAAATCTTCAGACCTCTCAACCGTATCTAGGCCGGGATTGTGTTGTTGTAGGTAACGGTGAGTTTTTACCGATCACTCACATTGGGTCAACTCCCCTGCAGACTGTGTCAGGTAAGCTTTCATTAGAAAATGTTCTTGTCTGTCCTAATATTACTAAGTCTCTGCTGTTTGTGTCTAAGCTTACAGCTGATTACCCTTGCTCATTCACCTTTGATGCTGATGGTGTCTATGTAAAGGAAAAGCACACCAAGCAACTCCTGATACAAGGAAGCAGACATAAGGATCTTTATGTGTTGGAGAATCCATTCTTTACAGCTTTCTACTCTACTAGACAAGTCAGTACATCCGATGAAGTCTGGCACAGAAGGTTGGGTCATCTGAGTTTAGAGATTCTTCAACAACTATCTCGTAGTAAGGCTATATCTATTAACAAAACTACAAACAAACTCTGCGAGTCCTGTCAACTCGGCAAGAGTGCTAAGCTTCCATCTTCTGTTTTCAATGCTGTTAGACCTCTTGAGAGGGTGCACTGTGATCTAAGGGTCCCTTCACCATCTGTGTTTGTTCAAGTACTATGTAGTCTTCATTGACAATTTCTCTCGGTTTTGTTGGTTCTACCTTTTGAAATTGAAGTCAGACTTTTATTCTATCTTTCTCATGTTCCGAGCTTTGGTTGAAAACCAATTCAGTTGCAAAATTCAGATGTTTCAATGTGATGGGGGAGGAGAGTTTATTAGCTCAAAGTTTCTTGTTCATCTCAGCTCATGTGGTATCAAACAATTAATCTCATGCCCTCACACACCTCAACAAAATGGCATTGCTGAGAGAAAGCATCGTCATATTACTGAGCTTGGACTATCAATGATGTTTCAAAGCAAGATGCATCAACAGTTCTGGGTAGAGACATTCTTCACTGCCAATTTTCTGAGCAATTTGCTTCCTTCATCATCTCTTTCCAATAATCAAAGCTCTTATGAAGTTCTTTTTGGCAAGAGACCTGACTGCTCATCTCTCAGGGTTTTCGGTTGCACCTGTTGTCCTTCTCTACGGCCATACTCTTCAACAAAACTTGAGCCACGGCCCCTCAAATGTGTTTTCTTAGGGTACAATGAGAAATACAAAGGTTACAAGTGCATCTATCCTCCCACAGGCCGTGTGTATATCAGTCGGCATGTTCTCTTTGATGAACTTGATTTCCCATGTGCTGATGTTTATTCGAAGTTTCATCATCAGCCAACAACTCCTTTGTCTGAAGCCTGGTTCAAAAGCTTTCTTAAACCGACAATGGCTCCAACTTCTACTACTGCTTCTGTTCCTTATTGCATCCCTGCGGCTTCCCCATCCTCTGCAATTCCTGCAGTGATCTCTCAACCATCTCTTCTATCTACCTCAAGTTGTCCGAGCTCAAATCCTTTATCTCTTGTTGTTGCTCCTCAGCAAACTGATGAAGAAAGAGAGAGTTCTGGGTGTATGGCAAGCTTTGATCTTGATCCTATAGGCAACAGCTCTTCTCTTTCTTCATCAAGTTTATCAGCTGATCCGATGCAGCAACTCATTCCCTCTTCATCAGTGGACAACTCAATCATTACAACAGAAGGCCACCCCATGATCACTCGTGCTAAGTCTGGCATTTTCAAGCCAAACAAACGATATGTTCTTTTGGTAATCAAATCCACTCCTCCTGAACCAAAAACCGTCACCACAGCCCTGAAACATCCGGGTTGGAATGGCGCCATGAATGAGGAGATGCAGTCCTTCAAAGAGACAGAGACCTTTTCTTTGGTTCCTTATCAACCGAATATGAACATCCTTGGCTGTAAGTGGGTTTTTCGAACTAAGTTGAATGCAGATGGAACCTTGAACAAGCTCAAGGCTCAATTGGTAGCCAAAGGCTTCGAGCAAGAAGAAGGCAATGACTATTTAGAGACATATAGCCCTGTTGTAATGACACCAACTGTCCGAAGTGTGCTTCATACGACTACTGTTCTTAAATGGGACATCAAACAGTTTGATGTTAAAAATGCTTTCCTCCATGGTGACTTACATGAGACAATATATATGCATCAACCTCTTGGGTTTATTGACCAAGAAAAACCAGGTTATGTCTGCAAGTTGAACAAAGCCATCTATGGGCTTAAACAAGCTCCAAAAGAGTGGTTTAACAAGTTCAGTACTTTTCTCTTTGCCTTTGGGTTCACCTGCAGCATTCCAGATCCATCCTTGTTCGTTTATGATCAATATGGAGATATTATTCTTCTTCTTCTGTATGTGGATGACATTATCTTAACTGGAAACAACAATAGTCTCATCGCTGATCTGCTTGTGTCTCTTAATACCGAGTTCAAGATGAAAGACATGGGTCAGTTGCATTATTTTTTGGGAATTCAGGCACACTTTCATGAGAATGGTCTTTTCCTCAATCAAGAAAAATACACCGAGGATCTTCTTCATATTAAGGGAATGTCTGAGTGTGCTCCTATGCCAACTCCTCTTCTTCTGCAACCAAATCGAGCTCCTCACCAAGAAGAACCGTTTTCAGACCCAACCTATTTCAGAAGCTTAGCTGGGAAGCTACAATATCTAACTCTTACCCGGCCTGATATACAATATGCAGTCAACTTAATTTGCCAAAAGATGCATTCCCCATCCCTTGAAGACTTCAACATGCTAAAGAGGATACTCAGATATCTCAGGGGAACAACAAACTATGGCATTTCCTTTTCAAATGACACAGACTTCACTTTGCGGGCATACAGTGACAGCGATTGGGCAAGCTGTCCTGACACTAGACGCTCTACTGGAGGCTTCTGTACCTTCCTTGGTTCGAATATAATCTCGTGGTCTGTCAAAAAGCAAGCCACTGTCTCACGAAGTTCCACCGAAGCTGAGTATAGAACTCTGTCTGATACAGCCGGTGAGCTTACATGGATGGGGAATCTGCTCAAGGCTATAGGTATTCCTCAAACCTCTCCACCTGAACTGTACTGTGACAATGAATCTGCAGTTTTTCTCTCAGCCAACCCTGCTCTTCACAAGCGCTCAAAGCATTTTGAAGTTGACTTTCACTATGTAAGGGAAAGAGTAGATTTTGGAACCTTGGTGGTTCATCACATCTCCTCTGCTTACCAGCTTGCTGACATCTTCACAAAGTCTCTTTCCATCCAAAGCTTCACTAATCTTCGGTTCAAACTTGGTGTGGCTGAACAACCCACACAAAGTTTGAGGGGGCGTATAAGCAATATAGAGGTGAAGACTCTATCTCATGAAGAGGCTTTATCGCAAAGGAAAGAAACATTGGGCTCAAATGAGAACGAAGTGGGCCGCTGCACAGTTGGAAAGCCCAACAAAGCTGAATCTCCCACAACGGTCATAACAGAGGAAAGAAACAGAGTTTCACGTGAAGATAAACTCAAGTCTCCGTACAAGCCAGCTGAACAATCCATCTCTCTCTAATAGGTTTGATCTTCTGGGATCTAGTGTAGATGAATAGGAGATCGTGTGACACATGTCTCTTGTCTAGGGTTTTCAGCTTAAGGCTATATATACTCTCTTATGTGTAACAATGAACTTAAGTAATGAAATTATGAAAGCTTGAACCTTTTTCTTGCCTCCTTGCTCTGTTTAATTTCGCTTTCAGTATCGGCCCCGCTCGAAAAGTTTCCTATTACCACCACCACCTGTAAATTTTTATATGATTTAAGCAAAAAAATTATATATAAATTCATGGACCAACTTTATATGTACGTGTAATAAAAAAATACTTATTATAAAAAAAATTTTTAGTATGGCAAAAAAACTGAATTAAAATAAACTATTATTTTAGTTTAGATAGTATATGATAGTGAAGTTGATAAACATATTGAAATTAAATATGCGTTTTACAATCGTTTTTATTTTTCTTAATTTACCATCGTTTTTTGTTTTCTAATAACTGAGATTTGGTCTGTACGGTAGGTTAGTTCAAATAATTAACTTTTTCAGAAAAGATTGAAGATTTTATAAATAAAAGCAAATATTCATAAAAAAATAAATCACAGATCCAAAAAGAAAATCAAAATTGGATCGCTAATAAACTCGATCGAAAACAAAACTAGAAAACATTAAAAGGATCATAGATTTTGAGAGTACCTCATCCTTAAATGGATCAGGAAGTCTGTAATTGTGGCTGTGGATTTGTTTCTCCGGCCATGACTCTATCCCTACCAAATCACTAATTATTACCACTAAATGACCATGGATAATGTCAAAATTAGGTGACACTTTCTAACACATTTTTCTACAGTGTTTTTAAATGGGAATTTACTCTATACTCTTTTCTTAATATCTATCTTTCTTTCTCTTTCTAATTTTCTTCTTTCTAAGATTCTATCTAACGAAAATTGATACCACCAAATGAACCATTACAAATTTTAAGATTAGAACAATCAACAAAACACAAAAAAGAGTATCACAAGTCTCATCTTTTCACGAATCTCTTTAGTACATTCGTCTCCATATGCTGCTAATGCCTCTAACAATGTTATCATGTTAACTTTGCAATTATTATTCGTAAATATACTGTATAAATTGAAAGTTAACATAAATATTATCTTAACAAAGTTATCATTACAAAGTTAACACAAATAATATTCATATTTACTATATGGTAGCATATTATAAGTATCAGATATTCTTGTTATCACGTTATAATTATCGGATATTATTGTTAGCACGTTACAAATATCAGATATTATTGTTATCATGTTAACATATATAATTGTTATCATGTTAAATATGTTAACGAATAGTATATAACATATAATTATTGGTAACATGTTAATATAATAATTGTTAGCATGTTAACAATACGTTTTTGGTAATGAATAGTTGTTTTTGAATCAGATGGACAGTAACTTCGATCAGATGATGTATAGTGTCATCATTTCATTCTATCGAAAAATTCAGTTTGTAAATCAATGACATTTTTGTAATTATTTAAACTAGGAAAGGTGTTTTTGAGATAAATTTGTTTTCTCTTTCCTACTTTACTAATTTTCAAATAAACTTTCCTATACACCTAATTTTGTAGATAATCATGGTTATATACTAAAATCACTCTATATTAAAAACCAAAAATAATTTTGATAAATTAGATGAGAAAAAATAATAATAATAAACCAGGAATGTGAGCAACGCTTGGCACTGACCACTGGAAACGACGATAGCGTCAAAGATCTTATCGTCGGAGAAACCACTGGAGTTTTTGGACCGGGCTCTCCATCTCCCATTTATCGGTTCCAACTGAACCACTTCTGTCTCAAACCAGACCATCTCTTCTATTTCAAATTCTCTAGCAAAGTCTTGAAAGTATGCAAGAACTTCTATGTGGTTCGGATACTATTTTATATTATACTAGATTAGATCTAATACGCTAAAACATAAGAAAAAATTTAGACTTTGAAAATGATTACCTGTTTAATTATTATCTATATAACTAAATCTAAATTAAAATTCTGTTAAATTATTTACAATCTATGTTTTATGGCTCATAGTTAAGAAATTAGAACTTGATTCATATTATTCTTAAATGTAATAAACAATCTCTCTAAATAATTATGTTAAGGTTACAAAACATAATTTTTCTGATAGTTTTGTTTTTTTAATTAATTAATTTTCTTTTTGGTGATTTCCATTCGAAAAAATATTTTTTATTTTTTATTATCTTAATTGATCATAACATTAAATCTAATGAGTTATAAAAAATTTATGTGTCGCATGCATGTTAATAAATTTTCCTTTATATAATAAGATTATCACTGTTCAAATATATTATATTCCCACCGTTTCATAAAGAGTGTCATTTAGACACATTTCACACCTATTAAAAAAATGTGTAAAAGTTTTATACTAACCCTTATTAATACATTAATTTTCTCTTTCTAATTAATACACTATAAAAATAAGGTTATAAATGGAATTTGTTTGATAATTTGCATTGGAAATACAATGTGACACTCTTTGTAAAACAAAAATAAAATCTTAAAATGATATTTTTTATGAAACAAAGAGAGTATTATTTTATTGAATTTAATTTCTTGGTATTTTCTAACAAATAAGACTAAATTTTCGTTATTAGTTGACAAACAAAAATCGTTTATGCTTGTTAGAGCTTCCGCTTATTAGTTATTACTAAAATGAATGCATTTTTTGGTCAAAAAGATAGAGAAATTAGGCTTCATAGCAGGGATAAACCAATATTTGCAAAAATAACTAATCACTGTAATTTACACTATTCTATTTTTTTAAGGGAGGATTACTACACTAACCTTAGAAAGTATCTATATTACTTGTTTGGTGCACTTTTATTTTTTTTACAAAACTAACCTAGCATACCCAAAACACCCTTTTAGCCTTTGTTGAAAAAAAAATAATTACGAAAATGCCATTACTTTTTTAATGTCACGTAGGCAGAATATAGCGCTGAAAATTTGATAAGTCTACCAGGCTTTGACGGTAGACTTATCAAATTTTGGTCAACGCAAAAATTTTGTCGGTAGAGTTATTAGGTCGATGGTAGATTTATTCGAGAGTTGTTAGAGTTTACAAATGTTGGTAGACTTATCTTGGTAGAGTTTTGATGATGAAAGGTAGATTTATTATGTTTTGGTAGATTTGTTGTTATGAATGACAGACTTGTCATCGTGTTGGTAGATTTGTTAAAGGAAGCGTTTACTTTGTCGCATAGTTGACTTTATCGGTAGATTTATTGACAATGAGGTATATTTAATTTCTGAGTTGGTAGACTTATGTCCTTTGGCAGTAGACTTATGTGAAAAAAGTTGTCAATATGTGACGGTAGATATATCTGTTTTATGGTAGAGTTATATCTAGTTGATAGATTTTTTGCTTTTGTGGTAGATATGTTTGTTTTGTGGTAGATTTAAATTCAAGTAAAATTCCTTCCGGTGAGTGATAGATTATTTGTTACATGAGGTAGACTTACAAAATGTTGGTAGATTTATTTATTTTGTGGTAGATATGTTTGTTGTGTGGTAGATTTAAATTGAAATAAAATTTCTTCCGGTAAGTGGTAGATTATTTGTTACATGAATTAGACTTACAGAACATTGGTAGATTTGTTTGTCAGTTTGGTAGAGTTTATGTAATCTGGTAGAGTTATTGTACGTATGGTAGACTTCTTATAATAATCATGTGGTAGATTAATTAAGTTTGATATTTACAAAGATAACCTCGATCTGGTAGACATATGAGGTGCTTATGGTAGACTTGTTTCTATGGTAGAGTTATTTTCCAAGCTTGAGGTAGACTTAGTTATTAATGTTTGGCAGATATTTGACTTTTTGGATTGAAATTACTTTTTTTTCCTAATTGTATTCTCCTATCTACGAAAAAACCAGCGGTTTGGTAGACCATTTTTGGAATGTTGTATGTTAAACAGGTTTCGTACATATGGTAGACTTGTTCCATGGTTATATTTGACTTGGTTTTGTTACCATTGACGTTTTCTTTCCATGGTTTGCAAAGATTATGTCGGTTGACTGTGATTCGATCACATATGAGTATTGGTCTTTACGATATAGATGCCATAATCAATGGTCAAAAATTTCTAACATGAATATTTTTTCTATGATATATCTTTTCTCTAAGATAACTTTGCTTTTCATATTAACTTTGAACATATATGTCATATTTGTAATAACCATCTCTTAACTTATGATCTTTTGATTTTTATTTTTGAATATTTGTTACATTTAACTCTATTTACATAAACTTTTACAACATCACAATGTCAAATGATTTTAGTCATGTGTTTTGATTAAAATTTTATTCAGTTATGATATACATCATAGTGAAAGTAAAGAAATAAATCAAATTGAATAATAACATTACTAGCAAATGTGATAAAAATGTGAAATGTCTGGGTCAATGTTTTACGACAAATATAATTTGAAAACAAAAATATTATCATTCAAAATATAATTATCATTTTTACAAATTCAAATATAGATATATCATCAATTTAATAATAAATCTACCATCATTTCAAAACAAATCTACCAAATGTAAATCTACAATTCATAGTAAAACATGTCGTATCGATGCTGGATATCCCATCAAAGATTTGTTCACCATGGCAAAGCCCATAATCTGTCAGAAAAAAATAAACAAATATTGTTATTCATATTTAAAATTCAAATATATACGACTGATAAATCTACACTAAATAACTAATAAATCTACCAAACACATATCATTTTTCAAATAAGTTACCATTAAATGACTAATAAATCTACCAAACCACATCGTTTTACAAATAAGTCTATCATTAGATGACTAATAAATCTACCAAACGACATCGTTTTTTAAAATAATTTTACCATCAAATAACTAATAAATCTATCAAATCACATTTCGTTTTCTAAATATATCTACCATCAAATAACTAATAATCTACCAAATTACATACCGTTTTTCAAATAAATCTACCATCACACATTATGAACTTTACAACCAAAAAAATACAAAATCGATTTCCAAATATATCTACCAAACGTACCTGAAAAAAAAAATTAAGGTTACGGTTTTTACAGAAACATTTATGCCGCTGACAACCTCCACAACACCACCATTCCATCGAAACAACGTCTATCCACTGCGGTTGTGCGCGACGCGGCGAGAATGCTGCTTAAGAGTCACCGCCAACCGCCACATCTCCATAGTTTATCGTTGATATTAGATCCAAAAATCCAGATCTAGAAAAAAAATCAAAGAATTCGAAAAAAATGAAAAAAAAACTCACATAATAGCAGAATGAATTGTAGAAGCCATGAGAAGATCTAGATCTCCGAGCTTGGAAACGTTGGAGGCTTCTTGATACAAAAAATCGGTAGAGCAAGTTGTGTTTTTCTCGATCTGAAACATCGATGCTTTGAAGTTCATAAAGAATATCTATTCATACAACAAAATTTAACAAAACAAAAGAAAAGATAAAGAGGAGAGCAAGAGAGGAATGAAAAGGTTAAGAAGAAGAGCAAGGAGAAAGAAAGCGGCGCTGGAGAAAGAGAGAGAAAAGAAGATGAATTAGGGTTTTTTATTTTTTTTGGTTTTGGTTTTGTAATTTTTTTTTTTTGCTTTTTTCGTTCGAAAAATAGTTTTTTCGAAATTTTTTTTTTTAAATTTTAGTTTTGTAGTCTTTCTTTTCACTAATCTCTTGGTTTTGTAGTCTTTCTTTCACTAATCTCTTGCTTCCAATTTATTTTTTCTTTCTCTAAATCAAGTGAACTGAGAATCATATAACAGAAAATCTCTTCTCTCTTCTAATCAGGTACTTCGTATCTCAGATTTAAAGCTTTTGTGGTGCCTCATCTTTTCTCTACTCTTTTTTCTCTCTCCTTCATTTTTCTTCCACTAGTCTCTTTCCTCCAATTCTTTTTTTCTATCTGAATCAGGTGTATTGAGAATCATATAAGAGGAAATCATCTCTTTCTTCCAATCAGGTACCTTATTTTTCAGATTTTCTCCATCTAGAAGCTTTTGTGGTGCCTTATCTCTCTCTACCTTTTCTACATTTTCTAGGTTTTTTATGATTATGTAGATAAGGTTTCAGTTTACTAGTTAACAATATTGATTATGGTTATTACAATACATAATATGGATAACAAATCAGTTGGATTGCTAATCTTAATGTTAACAAAGTAACACAAATGTTACCCGCTAACATTATTATTTTTATTGCTGACAATATTGATTTTTTACATCTATAAATGATAAGCGAATACAGATAACAAATAAGATGGATAAATAACCTCAATGTTAACAAAGTAACATGATTGTTACTCGATAACATTTTTCTAAACTATTTTCATATAATGGTACTGATCTCATATTTAATGGTTTCATATGATTTTGGGACATTGGTTACAATAACTCAAAAAATATGAGAAATAGCCTAAATAACCTTTGAAAAATTAACACATTTTTTGGAAAACTTTTTTCCTACACTACCCTTATAATATTTACTTATTACAAATATACCAACACTTATAATTAAAGCAAATTAATATATCTAATTAAAAGAAAATACAGAAAATAAATTAAAAAAGGAAATCCAATCAACTTAAATAAAACTAACATTAAAAGCAAATCAGTAAAAGGAAAACATCAGTTTTTAAAAAAAGGAAATCTATTTACATGTTTATCGCCACTTGATAGACATTCTTAAAATCTACATGTTTTCAGAAGACTTCAAAAGTCCATCCAGCAGACTTGCTTTTTGGTTTGTTGAAGATCGGCAGACTTGCGTGGAGTCTACGTAATTTGAACAAACTTTGAATCTAGGGTCGGTAGACTTGCATAATATCCGCATGGTTTTGGTAGATCTAAAAGTTATCTCTGCAGACTTGGGAGCAGTCTGATTGATAGGATAAGATCTTTAAGTCTGCTAAAAATGTACAGGCTGTAGGAAAGTCTAGCGACTTTTTGCAGACTAATTACAAGTCTGCAGGCTCGGATTTTAAAGTCTGCTAAAACATGTAGATTTCACGCAAGTCTACTGAGTGTTTTTGTAGTCGGCCAAAAATGTGTAGACTTCACGCAAGTCTGGTTGGTGTTTCGCAGACTTCTAATATGTCTGTTAAAATTTGATTTTGAAGTCTACCAAAAACATTTAAACTTCTCGTAAGTCTACCAATATTTGGCTGACAAAACATAAGTCTGCGTGATTGGATATTTTCGTCTACCGAGTACTTGTGGACTTTATATGTCTGCGGACTAAATATGAGTCTGCCTAATCATAATCTAAAGTCTGCAAAATAATTGTATATTTTATGCTATTCTGATTTGCTTTTCTATGTTTTACTATCTTGCAGGAAATTGGTGAAGTTCATAAAAGAAGAGGAACTCTTGATGATACTAGTGTACATGAGGAAAAAAGTGGTACTATTGATGGAGGTGTTGAAGATCCAGAAAAAAGTGGTACTATTGACAGAGGTGGTGAAACTGATGAAAAAAGTGGTACTCTTGATGAATTTGGTGAAAATGAGGCACATAGTGGTGCTCCGTATGGATGTGAAGAAAATGAGGTCAACAGTGGTACGCCTAAAAAATTTGGTGAAAATGAGACACATAGTTCTTCCTTAGATGAACTTGATGAAGATGGACAAACTCATGGTTCTATTGATGATAGATATGGGTCTACTTCAGATATGTCTTTTCATGGGGATATTGGAGAGCATATGATTGGTGGCTTAGAAGGCACACAGAATATATTGCAGATCCTAGAGCGTATTAGGGTAGGGCAAGTATATACTTCCAAGGCGGAGTTACAACATAAGTTGCGGCTAATCACAATTTTTCAGAACTTTGATTATTCAACATACAGGTCGACAAAAACTTTGTTGGTACTTAAATGTTCAGTCGCTGGTTGTTCTTGGAAAATTCGTGCATCAGCAATAAAAAAATCCTCAGAGTCTAAAGTGCGAAAATACATAGACATTCATACATGTTTAGTCACGGAGAGGTGTTCTTGTCATCGACAAGCTACGTCAAAGTGTATTGGTGAATTATATTTGAGAAAATTTGGAAAAATTGGTGTTGGAATTAGACCTATGCACATTATGGATGTCATGAAGGCGGTGTATGGTATTGATATTGATTATTGGAAGTCATACAAAGCATTAGTGCATGCACGTGAGCTGGAACAAGGTACATGGGAAAGTGGTTATGAGGATTTGCCTATGTTTCTTCATAAGATTGAAGCAGCGAATAAAGGTACAATTACTAGACTTATATGCGACGAGCAAGACAGGTTTAGGTTCTTGTTCATTGCATTTGGTGCATGTATCAATGGTTTTCAGTTTATAAGAAATGTGGTTGTGGTTGATGGTGCTCATTTAAAAGGAAAGTTTGAGGATGTTTTACTTGTAGCCGCTTCGCAGGATGGAAATGGTGAGATATTTCCCTTAGCTTTTGGGATTGTAGATTCTGAAAATAATGCTTCATGGGAGTGGTTTTTAACCCAGTTACGTATGATTTGTGCCGACCAACAAGAGCTGGTGATTATTTCTGATAGACATCGATCCATTAGAAAAGTTGTTCGAAAGGTGTTCCCACAAGCTCATAGAGGAATATGTACATATCATCTCCATCAAAACCTCATTATGAAGTTTAAAGAGAGTAGTACACTAAAGTTGGTTAAAAAAGCTGCAAGGGTGTATAGGGTTTCTGAGTTTGTTGCACTATTTGACGAGATTCAAAGGCAAAATCCTAATATTGCAACATATTTGGAGAAGGTTGATGTTCATTTGTGGTCTCGCGCAAATTTTCAAGGAGATAGATATGACATAATGACTAGCAACATTGCTGAGTCTATCAATAAGGTTCTTAAAGATGCCCGCGAGTACCCAATTGCTTATTTTTTAAAAGAGCTTCGGAAGCTATTTTCAAAGTGGTTTATGAAACGGCGGGAACAAGCTATGTCACTGCAAACATTCTTTATTCCAAGTGTCGAACTTAAACTGACATATCGATGCAATATTGGCAGTACTCTTACGGTGCATCATATAGATGCACATCGTAGCCATGTCACTGGCGGTGCATTTGCTTGTGTTGTTAATATGCAACAGGTATGATTTTTTTTTTCTACTCATATTCTCTGGATATTATCTTATTATTACCATCTTAGAACCTGTTGTTATTGTGTTACTAATTTGGTTTAATCGTCTCGTACTGGTAACAGAGGAGTTGTACTTGTCGCGTATACGACGTCGATAAGATACCTTGTGAACATGCTCTTGCTGTTATTGGGAAGCGACCAAACCTATATTTGGAAACTCTCGTGCATCCATACTACACAAAAAGTATCTTGTACAGTGCATATGCAGAGTCAATTAATCCTGAAGATAATGACTGGGAACCGCATGCAGACTTACCAAAGAAAAAGTGCCTTCCACCAGATGTAAAACGTGGTGTAGGTAGGCCAAAGAAATCAAGATATCTATATGCACTTGAAAATGCGATGGGCAAGCAACCACCACTAAAGAGGATGAAAACAGAAAAAGTGGCAACTGAACAGCAAACCCACAAGCTACGTAAACAATACACATGTTCACAATGTAACATGGGAGGACATAACCGTGCCAGCTGCAAAAATGTTTGAGAAACAGTCGTGATTTGATATTAAGTTCTGAAGTTTTCAAAGTTTTTTAGGAAGTTTTTCATTCATTTATTTGAAACCAAGCTACAAGTTTACAAATAAACGTGATCTTGCTTTTTTTCTTCAATATTTGATTTCTTGATGAGTAAGCAACCACCACTAAAAAGATGAAAACAGAAAAAGTGACAACCGAACAGCAAACCCACATGCTACGTAAACAATACACATGAAAAATTGTAAAAATGTCTCACATGAGAAATAAACAATTATTAAAATCCTGATCCACATAAAAACTACTGAAAATTGTAGAGAAACTTTAAAAAACTATAGAAAAATCCAGAAAAATCCAGAAAAATGCAGAAAACTGCAAGAACATTGCAGAAACATAAAGATATTTGAAAAACAATGATAAAAAATGAAACTTCAATAAGGATCTAATAACTCCCGATCTTGTGCACCATATGGTAAAGGGTTCAAAACTGTGTGTCCATGTTGCTCTGTCTCGTCAAATATCTCTGCTGCAAGCTTTTCTCTAATGATCTTGATATTTCCATCAGATAGAGGTGTTGTGAAGTCAACTCCTAAGGCATGGCATTCAATGAATTTTATTGCATAAATACCACAATCACCTGATTTTTGCATCTGAGGAATTCCTGTTCGCGGCCTTCGTATCTTGAATTGTTCAACACTCATTTTCCCACGTTCAGATGGAGGAGCTGAAACTCGAAGTAAATGTGGTAGCATATGAGCTATTGGCTTCACCGCTTTCACGATCTGCTCGTTAGTAGTATATTTCAATCCACAATCAAAGACTTGAATAGTGCGTTTAGGGATAGAAATATAAAGAGCTACCCAATGGTCCTTATTGACATTAAGAACACCATAAATATCATCTACTTCTTCCCGGTTTTTGCAAATGTCGGCATTTTACCAGAAATATAGTCATGCGCTCCATTAGGAAAAATAGGCACGTCTTGTGCCTTTAAAAATTCCTCATAACTGCTGGTCCACACAGAGGTGAAATAAGTATCCACGAAAGCGATTCTCCCACTTCTAAAAAAATTTTGATTCTTCATAAATCTCAGCCGCAGCAAGTTCATGGCACTATCAATATGCTGTTACAAAAGATGGACTGCTAAATAAGAACAATTTTATAAGATATAAAAGTCCTATTGAAAACGTGAAAGTAAAGTACATATGAAGGTAGCAACAACCTCATCATTTAGCCAGTCTTGTGGAGTTCGAAAAACTTTAAAAAACTCTACACCATTGTTCTGGAAGCCAATTGGATATTCCCTGCATAAATAACAATGAAATATAAATGAAATTATATTTAATATCAGCACTAGTAACATGAAAAATTAGAAACAAATAACTTACTCGTCTAATTGCAACCAGTCATCCAAAATCTTAATTTTCTGAACATCCACTGGGGCGAATGGATCGTAACCAGGTCGGAGCATCATGTTAGGTTGGATAACTTGTTTGTTTTTGCCTACAATGGATAGGGTATTCCGAAATGGTGTTTGCAGAGCCAGTCTGGCTTAATCACTCTTGTGCTCTTCTCTCGTGCAATTTTAGTTTGTTTGTCTACTCCCATAATCTTTAATGTCTGGCCAATTTTTTTCTGCATAAACTTTTCTGCAACAGAGGCAGTAGGCTGAATTATCTTTATAGGCGAAGATTTTTGAGGCTGTGCATCTGGAATTTTCACCGTCGGGTATCTTGCATCTACCGTGCTCTCTCCATCTGATTCACCCATTTGGTCTCTTACAGCATTTATGTTGGCAAACAAATCATCAAAAGGCATGTCCTCGTCTTTCAGTTGTGGTATTATAAAAGTCTGCATATCAAAAAAGGAACATGTTAATTTGTAGATCAAGTATCTGCAAAGTAAATAATACATACGTACAACTTGAAAACATTTAAAATTAAATTACCACAACATAAGTAAAAGCATGCATACGTACCTCTTTAGACTTGGGCTTCTCTCTAAGTACCATCACCTCCTTCTCCAATTGTTCAAACTTTGACTGCATTGCTTCAAAACTCTGCACATTCAAACTATTATCGTGTGTCGTGAACTTCTCTCTCAGTAGCATCACCTCTCTTTCCAAAAATTCAATCTTTGAGTGCATTGCTTCAAAACTCTTGAGTTGTTTTCCCATATATTCTAACTGAGCCTCCACTGTCTCTAATTTTTTTGCTTGTAGCTCAAGTTCCATTCTCAAGTGTAGTGCTTCAGCATGATCACACGAAGTGGTTGAGTATGGTGCTTTCATTTTCTTCTTGCCTGTTGTCATCACTTCTAATCTGTGTTTTCGTTTACCATCGCTCTCTTCTTTTCCCTCTTCATACTCTCCACCTACGTCTACTGTTATGTTCTTTTCCTTTTGGATGTTGTTTGACCCATGCTCCACCCAATTCACAAGTCCTAAACCACCATCTTTACATATGGCTTTCAACAGAGCGTCAATTTTATCATCGACAACTCTATCAGCCCAAACAACGGGCGTCAAATGGTTGATAACAATACTCTTGATGTTTTTCTACAAGTTCAAAAAAATTAGAATTAATATTTCTCAAATAATTTTAATCAGCACCAATGCACAAGTAACTATTCTCGTACCTCATCAGCAACTGAGACGACATGGATATCGATCTTGTTTAATCCTTTTAAACCTTTAAATTTCAGAATAGGAGGACCATCAACGTTTGACGGACGACCAATCTTTGCTCCGAGACTGGGAACGACATTGTAAGCCCATATTTGAAGCGTTTGTACAAATCCATCTAATGTGTATGAATTAGCTTCCAAATCTACACGCTTTACTGATTCAATCAGCCACTTGAAAGCCTCTCTCCCCCAAGGATATTTCTCAAATTTTGGCAAGTCAAAAACCATACGAGCATATTCAAACGGAAGCTCCTTTTTATCATCCTGACCTATGATGAAAGTTGCTAAAATAGACAGATACGTAAACCGAATTTTGTCTTCTCTTGACCAAGAAGAAACGTCTTCCAAAGCAGCTTTCAACTCTTTCTTGCAAGGGCTCTTCCTGCGTACTTTCAACTTTTTCCACAACTTTTTATGTGCCTTGGATTCCACATCATTTTCACTCTCAGGAAAAGATGCACAGTTCAAAGTCGTTATGTCTTCAAACTCTGATAAAGAGAACCGAGCCGGTGTGTTTCCAAACAAGCACCACATCTCATGCTTTTTTTTGCATGCAAGTTGATTCACAAGAAGATGCTCTACGATCTTAGATGACCAAGTGAACTTATTTCCTACAAACTGTGTAATTACACCCAGCGAAGAATCACGGATGTAGGTCCACACTTCTTCTCCAACAGCATTTTCTACTTCTTCCAAAAACTCGATTTTACTATAGTAATTGATGCTTTTTTAGGTTTTGGCTCAGAATCACGTGAATATAACCGTAATGGAAATCCTAAATCCACATTTGTTTGAATCGACATTCTGCAAAAACATGAATCACAAAATATTAAATTTTAATTCAGAGATGAGATTTGTTGCAACAAACGATGAAGAGAGAGAGAGATACCTTAGTGAAACCTTCTGTTTTATTTCTGCCCAGATAGAGTTAATACAAATTTGCCAATGATTTGCCTGGCTTAGTAATGTTGACAAGGCCGGTGAGTTTTCTCCAAAGAACAGCTGCAGAGAAGGAACAGAGAGATGTCGGCTAGAAATTGTGCCGTGTTAAAGATTATAATTATTTAGGGTTTAAATTAGAGATATTTCCTTTTTTGAAAAACATAATTACTGGATTTAAGTAAGTATTTTAAACGAATTTAAAATTAAATTAATAAAACTAAAATTAAATGATAAGGGTAATTTAGGAATTATAATTATATTAAACTGATTAGTAAGTTATGTGGATAATAAAATATATCATAAGTTATTCTAGCTATTTCAAGAATAAAATAGGTTATTCTAGGTAATTTCAGCTGAAGAATGTATTTTATTGTTTATAACATTTTGGTATGCTATATGCAGATATAATCCCTATAATGTAATCTGTGTGGAATCTGGCATTATGGTAGTGCATTTTACTATGTCACATACTATCTCTGGACTGGACGGCTGCAAGTGCATCAAACATGAAGAAAGAGAAATACTATTGCATTGTAGCAACTTTACATACAAACTGATTACATTTTATTTGTCACATCTCATTTCTTTCAATCTCATGTCACGCCTAATACAATAGATGTATTCTGATGTCATTATTAGATAATGTGCAAAGTTAGACATGTAACTTTATACATATCTTCGATAAAATCTCAGATTAGTCTTTCAATACAAAGATTAACCTATCCAACAAAAATGTTAAATGACAAACCGTCAATGTATCTCCAAAAAAACAATAATTAGTTGTATTCAGTTTATGTTTCTAAGAAAAATATTTACAAGCTTAGCTAATGTTATATGTATCTCCGATAAACCTTTAGTGGGATTCACTGAAACTTTATTGGGTTTGCTTCCTTTCACCTTCAATACTTCAAACACAAACACCACCATAAAATTACGTTGGAGCTTTAATATTCATAAAGATCTTTTTTGAATTTTTTTCATAAGGAGTAGGAACTGAATCTTAGGTTTTTGATCTTCTGGGTTCGAAATATATTGCATTAAATGTTACTGCAGGCAGGAAAAAATTGTGGACCAGATGAGTTTCTGCAGATATTATATCTCACTTACATACCCTAAGCTTTCCTAAATAAATCATTACCACCCTATTATTGATTTTATCTTTATTTAATTTTCCCTCTATCTAAGGTTTTTTTTGTAATTTCTCCCACCCTCCCAAACAGTGATCGTTGGTTTCCTTCCTCAGATGGGTACAGGGTACCGAGCTAATATCAGCCAACATCATGGTTTTTCAACCAATTAACTCAAAAAGATACTTATATACTAAATGAGTAATATGGAAATGCAAATCGGATTTGCAGAACATATAGAAGAAAAATTATAAGAAAGATAAATCATAGCAATCATGCATGAAGTTATTATGATTAATATATACAACAATAATTATTTTATAAATACAATTAAAAATACTTACAACTTAAATATTTGCCTAATTAATGTTTTAAATTATTATGTTAGGCATAATACGTGGATTAGTCCAACAATTATTGTTCGAAAACATACTGTTTTATATTTGTTGTGATGTTAACGTTCATTTCACCACGTTCATCTGCTTGCGCCACCTCGCCGCCTTGGCCGACGACAAAGAATCTAAAAACATAAGGCAAGAAATTGAACAAACTGGTCCCTGAACTATTTCCTCTTTTATTTTACCCTCGTATTAAATATATAACAAGAGCACGTCCACTGACTTATTCATTAAAACTCTAATTGTGCCAATGTAAAAAAACAAGATTAATTCTTCTCAATTTAAATAAACAAAGGAACAGATAAACAACTAGCACTTAATTACACATAAATTCGTGAAAGGTTACAAAAATCATGCATACATATTAAGATTACTCTTTAGTTTAAATAGAACAAAAGCAACAAAACAATTGCATAAATGAACCAGGATTAATTGACACTTCTCGAAATTAATTACATACTTTTGCTCTTAACATATTGATCCTTGAAAAACAGTTTTTAGGCACCAAGAAGCTAAGTCTAGAGAACAAACAGCATGAGCAGCCTTTGCCTAGCTGACCCTCACACTCTTATAATTTATTAAAACTAATCCCACATTATTTTATAATTCAAAGCCTCCACAATCCAAGCAAGTACACACCATTATAATCACGCATCGATCATCTTCCGGATTCGAGGAAACGAGAAGAATGGAAACTAATCAGATTCTGCCTAGTAAAATCCTCGTATGCTTCTTCCATGAGGTCATCATCATCCCATTCGTCACGGAAAGTTTCAGGTTGAGCCACAAGTCTCTTGTAACCGCGAGTTACTTCTTGATCCCTCCAATGTTCAACATGTGGGAATCCACATTGATCTGCAATCCAATCGAGGTACTCGCACTGCATGCAAAAAAAAAGTTTTAATTAGGAGAATTTTTTTGAAACTATGTATTTTACTGTCACTTCCATCTAAAATCTATACAATATCATATATGCACTATAAGTACCCGTACCTGAGATTTACCCAACTTGTGTGTATATCTTTTGGGAATACCTAACGCTTCTTGTGTTTCATATGATAACATCATATCTTCCATCATTTTGTCTATAGAAGGAAGTGTAACTCGTCCGGACAAAACAGCAGCTACCCATTTGCTTTGGACCTCAAACATATAGAATTGTAGACCCTGAAAATCAAAGTAAGAGATTAATAAAGATCTAAAATAATTTGAGCCTCGAATTTTTTGTTGGAACTAACCATTGCTGGTAAACCGATGAAGGAAAGTCCGGGAGCGAGCGCAGGTGGGAAGATATGCTTGTAGAGAGGCTCAACACGGTTGTCATCAACACTCATATAACCACTGGTTTCAAGAAATGGGAAGTAATACTTATACCTTCACACATAACCAAAACAAGCAAACAAAAATACTGTAAGCCACAGATTCCACGAATCAAATTACAAACCAATAATCATAAAAATTAAATACCCGGTACAATGCACAATGGTATCGGCATGTACCACCTTCCCATTTTGGAAAACAATCGAACCATCTTCGCGGGCGATGTCTATCTACAACATATTTAAAGAACAAATTATTAAATACAAATTATCATTTAAACTGTTTAGGAAAAAATGAAGTTTCCTCAACTTTTATAATCTATTTTATCATAACTTTATCAAACAAATTGTTAGTTTTACCTGAGAATGCATCCAGAGATTGTTTTTATGTCCAGCAAGCTTTTCGTATGTATCGGGGCCACCTGCTCTAGATGCGATGTGGACTTCTTTTGCAACTTTAGATATGTCTCTACTAATATCGGCTCCACTCGCAAAATTTCCAATCACCACCACCACCTGCAAATTAAGTTTATATATGATTTGAAGTAAATATTTAGATATATAACTTAATTCCTGGACCAACTTTATATGTACTGCGAAGAATGTGTTACAATTCAAGTTTCAAGTGATGAGATTTTTAAATTAGCGTATAATATGTAGATCAGCCTCATTAAACATATCTTTACTGCAATTCGGCCGAGTTTATTTTTGACGCCTATTTGGGAGTAATATAACCCTTACTATTATAAAGATGATTATATTAGTTGAACAAATATTATTCACTTATCCATAAAGAAAAGTTCAAGTTTTTCAAAATATCTGCATGTTTATTTCTGCGGTCGACAATCAAATGGATTTATTCACTGAAAGAAACATTTGGGAATATCGAATGAGTAAAAAGAGCCTAGAGTAGGAAAATGTAGAAAAGAATGTCACTATCATTATTAACACCTAGCTCTTGCCGATGTTTAGACTCTGTACGTTTCATCTCTCAACACGTTTCTCTACATACGCTATTTTAATATTGTTTTCACCTAGAAAGTCTAAAACAAATATTATGCGTGTTGAAAAAAAAAAAAGTTACGTGTTTTATAATCGTTTTGTTTCTCAAAAATTGAGACTTGGTCTGTACGGTAGCTTAGTTCCAAAAATAAAGCTATGTCAGAAAATATTAACTCGAGTTCACGTCGATAAGATTCACAATCTAAAACCAAAGTTGAAAATAATACCTCATCTTTAAATGGATCAGGACGTCTGTAATTGTGACTGTGGATTTGCTTCCCCGGCCATGACTCTATCCCTAAACAAATTATCAATGTATTAAAAACCAAAAATCCTTTGATAATTTGATTTTTGGGTTCATAACCTTAAACCGTTTTCTTAAAAACCCAGTAGTTTCATATGAATAACCGGTGATCCGAATGGGAGCAAACAAATTTCACGTTTAGTTTATTCAATTATTGTAAAAAGTTTATCGGAATTATCTTAAAATCAATTGGTTTACGTGAAGTAAAATGAATTTCAAACATTTGATTTTATCTCACTTTTTTACTAAAGTCAAATTTCTGATCACTGATGATGTGATCTCAACTTGACAATCATTTATTTTTTAAAAAGTGAGATAAAGAAGTTAACTTCAAAATTTATTGAAACATAGACCAGGAAAATTTTTTTTTTTTAACAAAATCATCAAACCAAGAATTTAGAAATTGATACGTACCATTAATTTGAGCAACGCTTGGTTCTGTAAAATGTCCACTGCAAACGACGACGGCGTCAAAAATCTCATCATCGGAGAAACCGCCAGAGTTTTTAGACCGGACTCTCCATTTTCCATTAACCGGTTCAACCCGAACCACCTCGGTCTCGAACCGGATCATCTCCTCTATGTTAAACTCTCTAGCAAAGTCCTCAAGGTAC
This sequence comes from Eutrema salsugineum, assembly GCF_000478725.1. NCBI lineage: Eukaryota > Viridiplantae > Streptophyta > Magnoliopsida > Brassicales > Brassicaceae > Eutrema > Eutrema salsugineum. Next base: position 1,670,501 of record NW_006256414.1, read on the forward strand.
GCAAGGACTTCTTTGTGGCTCGGATACCTTCTCGGGTCTCTTGCTACGTCATCTCCACGTGGCACGAATGGAAAATCCCTGAAACCCATACATTCTCTCGGGAGGTTGGTTCGGAGAGACTCGTAAACGCTCGAGTGGACTATGGATCGGGTCGGGTCGAGACCAAGCGGGTCGGACTCAGCTTTGGGTGAGTAAATCCAGAGACCTCCCACTTGCTTCTCTCGGTCAAACACGACGGCTGTGTGACCTTCCCGACGGAGCTCTCTGGCCGCTACTAAACCGGAAGCTCCGGCTCCGATCACTGCCACGTGTTGATATTTTATTGGGTTTGAAGCTGGTGCCATTGTAAAATTTTGATTCGTTCTTTGTATTTTTCTTTTTCTTTTGGTAATAATGTGAAGAACGATTTGTGTGTCTGAGCTCTGTGGTTTCGATGGGGTTTATATAGAAAACTGAAACGTAACTAGCCGTGCATGATTGAATTCCGTTGTATATTAAAATACTTTTGAAATAAATATATATATATATATAGAATAATTTCTACCGAATTAAATATGTATTATTTTATAGACGTTTGAATTTTTTTTCATATTCCTAACTCGTAGAACTAAACTTTTGTAATTAGGTGACAAAAAATAAAAAGAGCTTTCGTTGTTATATTTTTTCAATTTGTATGACCTATTATCATGATGGCCTATATCCGTTTTTTATGAAAAGGACAAATATTCAGCAGCGAAATATACCATTTAAAAAAGAAATCAGTAATTCTTTTTTTTGTCAAACTAAAAAGAAAACTAGTAATTCAAATAATGTCTTTCTTAATAGCTAAAATATTTATGGGATGAAAAGAAATAAAAATCCAGCAACGAAGAATACCATTTAAAAAAGAAGCCGGAAATTCAAAAATGAAAATTTATCGATGAAATATATTACTCTGGTTGAGCAAAGATTACATACAATAAAAGCTAATATCTTATGATCGAAAAGCAAAAAAAGGATACAACATGTGGGAATAAATTGGAATAGAGGACAGGAAAAAAAACATATCATAGAACCATGCGGCTAATTTACAAAGAATCAAAGAAAAAAGAAGTCCGAACCAGATTCATGGAAAGACTTGAGCTTGAAAAAGAAACCGAATCAAATTCTTGAAGCCGACCCCCAATCATGACTGATGTCAATTTCCTATCTAAGACGAAGGAACCACTATTTGTCATTTGTTTTTGCCTATTTGTGCTTATAAACTGTTTCTCTTTTAACCTCTGTTTTTTTTTTCCACATTATCAAATACATTAACTTCTCGTGTGGGTAATGTATTGTTCCCCAAACTGCTCTTCCACATTACCCACACGAGAAGTGGGTAAAGAAGCAGATATTCTTTTGAAGCAGGCTGTGTCTTTGTTCCCCGGTTCGAGTTCTCTTCAGAGAAGAGCAGTTTCCTCGTTTAAATGCGTAATATTATCTATGGATATCAAATATATAAGATGTCCTAAATAACCTCTGTACATACAGTCTACAGTTTGATTGGTAAAAATAACTTTAGCATATACTTGGATTAAGACTTTCTTTCTAGCCATTTAATATTGTATCAATCGTAGATGTTTTTAGTGTATACTATGAAAAAATAGTAGATATTCATCCATAAACACACACTAAGCCTAATGCGATTACAGAAATGAATGCCTAATGTTTTGTGTTACTTTGATTTGTAACTTTTCTTTTCTTTTCCTTTTTAAATATGGAAGATCTTGAACAGACTCGTTTGATGGTCTTGACTTGAACAAAGAAATTTTAAACTTCCTTCCAAGTTCCAACAGTGTATCAAACTATTAGCCATTAGCCTACTACTTGTCTACGTTGTTGGTTGCATCAGCAAAACTGGTTACAAATAAGAACATTAAGAACATGTATTAAGAACATTAGCGACGAAGCTCTTTCAAAAAAAAAAAAAAACATTAGCGACGAAGAAAATATATAATTCAACATATCTTGGCTGAAGAGAGTGTGCCGTTAAAGAAAACATTAGATTAAAAAAAGGTGAATTAAGTAGCCAAAAAAATAGGAGAAAAAACAAATGATATATAGGAGTTAGATTTTTAACAACAAAAAAAAAAGAAAAACAAACGCAAATGTTCATGTACTATGTACTATTTAAGCGAAGAAAATAGTATAGTAGACAACAAAAATTTGATCAATTGTTACCAATAGCTTTAATATAGTTATTGTGTTAATTTGTCTTTTTATGGTTATACAAGCTAATTCCCTATAAAAAGTTATAGAAAAGTTTGTGAAGCCTCACTTTAATTTGATTTGATTCTCTATACTTGTTGCCGTCCACGTGTTTGGATATAAATACATAGTGTTTTGTTCGAAAGATACGCAACTTTGACTTTAGGGATTATGATCAAATTATCGGTTAACAGTTTTTCACAAACCTACTTATGATCAAATAAAAAAAATTGAATGAACAATCAAATATTACGTGAAATTTAACATAAAAATATAACATGATAAAATAATAAAAACATTTGTGAGCGGAAAATAATAATTTCACGTAATGTCTTAAAATATAACATGTTACACGGAAATTTTACACACAAATAATTAGATGAAAAGTGCACTTTTTATCAAGATGATCACCATCATCCTTACTAATATTTTGTCATATTCAAAATCGTTGATAGCTGGTTATTAATTGACTCTTTTCAATCTGAAAGTTCCTAATTTATTTAGATATGTTGAAGGCGCGGCAAACAGTTTTTACATGTGTACGTATATTGTATAAGTGCTCGTCCCTTTCGAAATATCCGATAAATATAATACAGTGCTTATGACTGTTGTAAACTGAAGTCTTCTTATTCATTTATATATGAATTAATTAAGTTAATTATATTAACTTGTACATCGATGAAAAAGAGAAAATATAACATCAGTTACTTTATGAGAATGTCAAAATCTGTACTTAAAAAAACTGTTTAGAAATCCAAAACAGAATTATACAACGATAACACTAGTATAATCAATTGAATATTCTAATTCAAGAAAATTCTTTAACAAAAAAATATATATTCTAAACTATATATTGTATCTGCTTAATTAATCCAAGTAAAATCAATTGAGTCACCAGTAACAATTAAGAAAACAATTAAGAAGGTCAAGTAAGTCACTTGATTTTAGACATCTACGTGGATTATTTTAAAGTCTTGTTGGTTATAGACCAAACAAAAGAGCAATTATTGTTCGTTATACTAATATTTTTTTATTTGATACTACGTTAACATTTATTTCACCATAAAACTCCTAATAGTATATACAAAATTAGTGATCTACGCATCTGCTGCGGCCACCTCGCCGCCTCGGCCGACGACATTGAATGGAGCAATGACTTAGGCAGAATTAAAGATACGTTTCATTTCTTTCTTCCGTAATTGTTAAAAAATTGAAGACTTGCAAGATATATGCATGCATACTTAGGAGTCAGGTGTATCTTGAAGAAACGAGGACATGAATTTTTTTATGAAGCCCTATGGGAATTTTAATAATGTGACTTTTTGGTTTTAAACAATCTAAAAGACGCTAAGACTTACGATTTTTTTAAATTACTATTTAATTAAACAAAAGTAAAATTTATATAATTATTTTTTTTTCGAAAGAAGTATACAAAAAACAAGATTAAGGATACGGACTTCTTGTAAAGGTAACGACATCTAAAAGAATGATTTTAATTAAACAATTATAGTAAATTTATCTTTTCTAAACATAAGTAGGATTGTGGACATGGACAAAAGATTGTGACAAAAAGTTACATGTGGAAGAGACAAAAAAAAATATATATATAGAATATATAGAAAAAAAAAAAGAGAGGAAGGATAGGATCGAACACAAGCTATAAAAGGAACCATTTTTACTTGTATTTGTAATTTGTGGGAGTTAGATGATGTCTAGGATCGTCTCTCCAAACAATTAGATAATATATCTAATACGAAACATAATATAATTAGTTTAAAGATCTAGGTAATGTTCCATATCATCATGAGACTATTAAAATATTCATGCTTAAATAAATAAATAGAATAAGTCTTTAAAGTAAAGAAAAAATGGTCGTTTAAAATTTTCAAACTAAAAAGGTAATTAACTTAGCACTTTATTAGAGTATAGGTGTTTATGTTACGTTTTTTAATGAGGTTTTTCTATGATTTAGCTAAACAGAGTTTGTATACCGGGTCACAACTTTGTGAAGCTGTCCGTTTTTCGTTTTTTCGTTAATATGTTCGGCACGCTAAGAGCATCTACAACGCGCGTTTTTAGTAAAGTCTCTAGCAATTTTTTTGATTAAAAAATACGAGTAGAAGAAATAGTTTGGTGGAAACGTTTCTTTAATGGGTACCGGTGGAAACGTTTCTTTCGAACACGTGGCAGATCTATATTGGTTTAAAAATTTGGGAACAAAAATCACGCTTAAAATTTTTCCCGACCAATTTTTCATTTTCTTCTTCGCATGCTTTGGTTTCTCCGTCAAAGGGGAGAAAATTCCATCTTTCTCCGACGTCTCTCCGACTAATACAAGTCGATTCCGCATGGTGATCTCGTCATCGAATCAGGTAATCAATTGCAAACCCTAATTCCCTCTATCTCGATGTCTTCCTCTGGATTGTTCTGGTTCTCTTCGTCGATTTATAGGATTTAGAGATGATCAGGTTTTGCGGTATGTTTGGGTCGTTTTATCGATTCTTTTTGGTTCAATTGTATCTTGTGAATTGGTTTATGGATAGAGGGATCATTGTTGAAAATTTTTGATGGATTTAAGGTTATTGAATGTTGAGGTTTGGTTATTGAATGGTTTGGGATTTGTTAAACTATTTGCATTATTACAGGAGGTAAGAAAAAAAGATGAAGAACTGGAAAAGCAAGTGGTGGATCTCAAGAGCAAAATCCGAGTGGATCATCATCATCTTAATCAGTTTCCAAGTCTCAACCAAAGTTAACAAATACGGTAATGATTCTTTTCTTGCAAGAGCAAGGGGTTTATGATTCTCTCCTTAACATTCTTGTAGATCGACCATCATAGATACATACATGTATCAATCATCAAGAACAATATGCTTTATACCAAAACCAACCATCTAGTCAAAATAGGTGACAAATAAAAAAAGTTTTGATGTTGAGATTTTAGTGTTCGTGCTCCTTTGTCTCTGCAACATTCGTTGCTTAGATTTGGTCTTCTAAGACCAATTGCTTGATTTCAGGCGATGTTGGATAATGACGAATTCATTAGGAAAGCGACCTTGGTAGATACCAAATAATGATATATTTGTCCACCGAGTTCTTGTGGACATAGTTTCAGCCTATGAAAATGCCACGGTTGGACATAGGTTCACCGAGGTAATAATGTTTATTAGTGGTGCTTTTTTCAGTTGCATTTATCATTTGAAATATTGATGTTTATTAGCAGTGCTTTGAACTGACATCTGGTTACCTTGCCGGTTATGAACCAAACGGATGACATGCTTCTTTTTTCCTGGTATGTTGTTATCATATTAGTAAGTAATAAATGTATATTATAGGAATGGTTTAGATGGTAGATACTGGTATTAATGAAGTGGTTAGACAAGGAATGAATGCTTTAGTTAGGTTTATGTCAACTCACTGTGGTTAGAGATGCAATGAATGTTGGGTTAGTTTTTTTTTCATCTGTTTTGATGATCTTCTTTAAGTAGAAACCATCGATGAAGTTCTTGCAATGTTTTAATGCAATGAACTTCCTTCTTTCCTCCTAAACCCTTCACGTTTTAACTTTCTCTCTTTCCTCCTAAACTTTTCCAAGTTTTCTTCATTCCCTTTTTACTCTTTCTCTTTTTTATCCCTTTTTCAACTTTTCCAACTGTTCTTGTAATGTCTTCCATATATCCATTCTCGCATACCACAAATTTTGTTGACCTTTTAAACAGTCAACAAGAATCTTCCCTCAATGAATTTTTTTTCCCGAGTCTCAACTCCCTATCTTCAGTACTCAATGTATGCAAGGATCCAGCCATAGTGGAGGTACGACTGCAGAGCTCGGTGACGGTAAGAGAAAGACTTGGTCTCCCGGCGAAGATATTTTACTGATTAGTTCGTGGTTTAACACAAGTAAGGACCCAGTGGTCTCAACCGAGCAGAAATCTGGACCTTTTTGGAAGCGTATTGCGTTGTACTACGCAGCCAGTAAGCCGGCAGGAAGTGAAACACGTGAAACAGGGCAGTGCAAACAGAGATGGCATAAAATCAACGACCTGGTTAACAAATATTTGTAACTTTCCACAAATGGCAATATTATCAGAGACATTTTGCGCTTAAATGATTATCAAAATTAGTCTTTTAATTTAGGCCGGTGTGGAGGTCGTCCTTGGAAAGTGGATATGCAAAAAATGATTTTAATAAACGCAAATCAGTTTGATTTAAATTCGTCAGTATATCTTCAAATAAATTTTAAATTCCCCCTCCCGACAAAAACCCCAAAAAAAAAAATCAACTCAAATGTCAAAGGTTAAACAACACGCTACATTAAAAAGATGGCTTAAAATTCACAAATATACCGACAACTCACAACACACGGGCATAAATGTGCCACCGTTACTTCTACTGTTCTATATCCTTAAAGTACGTAAGCCGGTGTATGTGATCGTGCCGGTCGGGAACCAAATCAAACAAAAAAATTAGCTTAATAATCGGTGTAAATAATTTTCTTCTCAATATTTAACTTGCGTACACGAAACTTTCTCCTATAGATGTATAGGATTAGAATTGCGTATGGACTTATCTACCTTATGGCAAGTTAATTTCGTCGTTGACCAAATACACTAATTTTCTTCTTTTTTTTTGAGAAAAACTAATTTTCTTTTTAAACTACATTAAAACAAAAATGTTGACTTTAGATCGAAGAAGTTGATTTCAAATACCAAAATCGCTCCCTCTTTGATCTCTCAGTATTTTTCGTAAACGGTAGAATTGGTTTATGATCCTAATAAAAACAATATAAATTCTAGGCACATTATGTTTATCGCAATAGAATGTATCTATGAATGTCAAATGCTAAACTTGACTAAGATCAAGCTTATGGTATGAGCCATTGATCTCCATGTAATTTCGCTTATTATTTCATAATCTGCCCATCAGTTGAATCGTTTTATCAACAAAATATTAGCATCGAAAGTCAAATATTGTAATATTGTATAACATACTATTTTTTTTTTAATACTTTCTATTTTTTTCAATCAGTTAATATCTTGTTTCCCATTAACTCCACCAATAATGTTAACAGATATCAAATCAGATTCGATTTTTCGGCTGGGATTTCCCACACTGGTTTTTCATTTTTCTGTTTCGATTTTTATGACTGTCAATAGATAATGGATTTGAGTGGTATGAATGCAATGGAGCTTAAAGTCATCAACTTGGTGGTGCCCTGTCTAGAGTGTAGGGAACTAACAATTTTTTTGTGAACTATCATTTTTATTCGTAATATCCTTGTAATCAGTCTTCTTAATATCTTGTTTACAAAAAAAAAAAAACATTCTTAATATCTTCTTATTTTTTTTATTTTACTTCTTTTTAGGAATTTTTTTATGTATTGGAATAAAAAGACAAAAAATAATATTCTTTTAGTAGAAAATTGTTATTCAATAAAAAAATTCAAAAAATAAATTAAAATAAAGCACGTGAATGAGATTGATAGTTACAAGAACTAACTTATTGTATCATTTTGCGCCCACCTTGTTATAGTTATGCCACATGTATGAACCGTAATAATGTGATCTACTAAAATCTGGTGAGGTATAATAATAAAATATCTACTAACTAATGAAATCTGTAGATAGTGTAACAAATTGGAATATACCATTGCAAGATACCATATCAAGAAGTATCTCAGGGATTTTGTATTATCGATGTATTGGCCGACGGAAAACACCGAAACAGCAGAAATCCAAAGGAGTTTTCTAATTTGAAAACATAGACGTGCAAATCGATGAGTTAAGACAAAAGCTAGAGATTGAGCTGAAGTAGAGGCTTAGAGCAGAAGCTTCTCTGAAGATCTAATCGATCGACAAGATTGTCTATATATCTCGTCAATACTCGTCCCTGAACTTGTTTAATTTCGGGTTTGAGAAGCTTTGTTGGGTTGATTTGGTACATTATACTGTTGTCTATATATTTCTTTTAATATTTTTAGACCAAATTTTTTAATGATATCTTCCTTTAAACCTTGATCTTTTGAGAACCTTTCAAATTAAAGTTTTTTATGAAAATAGTTTCAACTTTTGATATTGTTTAGAAATCTTCCTTTCTTATCTTGCATTTATTTTATTTGAGGCTTGTTTAGTGTCTTACCTTACCCATCTTCCATTTACGATATCATTAAGCATGCGTGAGTAGTTCATTTATGAAAAACGGGCTTGACCGATTAATTTGATTTGATTGTTTGATTTTTATGTTTACTATAGATCTTTATAATTATCATTATTTGGGACTTGTTCAATACTGCGTTGAGGTTTGATCATCCAAAACTTACAAAATGATCTTTTCATGTCCGAAATGTATATGTGAAAATGTCTATAAAAATCTCATTTGAGCATATAATATATTAGCCGATGGAAATAGTTGATCGAGGTGATTGGTAGGTTTATTGGACTTGCCTTCAATGTTTATAGACTCTTGATTGCAAATGGAAGTTCTTTTTTTTTCTGGGTGCGAATTATTACAAATGTAAGTTCAGGGAAACGTGTTAACCTTTTGTTAATTTTTATTATTTCTCTTTAATAAAAAATAACTGTATATTCTATAAAAAACCGTATTTTTTTTAATTAAAATTAACCTTATATTCTGCATCTTCTTCCATGAATCTCTCTTTTCCAGCCATTGACATGTTACACATAATTTCTCTTCTTTGTTTTTTATTTCCAAGTTGTTTATACTTAGTTACTTACACTAAAATTTATAGATTTAATATAAATTTTAGCAGATTATATCAGAATTGTGGAGCCTCCAAAACCGCGTTTTCGAATTTACATATAATTAGCATGATAAAAAAAACGAAATGCTAATACATAAATTTGCACACTTTAAAATAATATGGTTTTGTAATTTTAATTTTGAACGCCAATTTTTGTTTTTAATACAATCGACTTACACAATTCAATCGTAAAGGTAAAAACAAACAAAAATTACATACACACGCAACAAACAAAAATAAAAGCAAAAACTTAAAAAAAAAATGAAAAAAAAAGGAGAAGAAAAAGGCCTTATACACCTAAAATTCTCCTCTGCAAAGTTTACAATTTTTCTGAAATGTAATTAACCAGTTAACCCTTAGAAGAAAAAAAACCCATAGCATAAAAAGCAACCCTTAAATCCTTAAGCTTTATTAAAATCAATATAGTTGATTTTTATAATTCAAGTAGACACCCAAAAGACAAGTAGGCACCAATGTCGCAGATCATCTTCCTGTTTCGAGGTAATGAGAAGGACGAGAACTAATCAACTTCTTCCTCGCAAAATCCTCGTAAGCTTCTTCTATGAGATCATCGTCGTCCCATTCATCGCGGTAATGCTCTGGGTTAGAGACAAGTCTCTCGTAACCACGGTCAACTTGTTGACCTCGCCAAGGTTCAACTAGCTCGCAACCACACTCTTCTGCGATCCAGTTGAGGTACTTGCACTGCAAGAGAAAACTGATTAAGCTTTTTCCAGAATGATGTTCTTTTTTAGTCGATAATATCATAATATGCTTGTAATTGAACTTGTGCTATTATTGGAAGTTTAAATCAGCAATGCCTGGTTTTGCTACAAAGTTTTTTTTTAAATGTGCTATTTTAGACAATTGACTTATATTTAATACTTCCTCCGGATTTATTTAGTTGTCGTTTTAAGGTTATGCACACAGATTAAGAAAATATTAATTGTATTAGTTTTTCAATATAAAAACATCATTAATTATTTATTTAAACACAATTCAACCAATAATAAAATAAATTGCATAATAAAAAAAATCCTAAAAAATAAAATCATAATAAATGTTGCATTGAAAACTGAAAACGACAACTAATTTAAAACAAACAAAATTCTTTAAAACGACAATTAATAAAAAAACGGAGGGAATATAATATATGTAACCATATTCAGTAACAAGCATACCTGAATTTTACCCAATCTATGCGTATGTCTCTTGGGAACACCTAACGCCTCAAGCGTCGCATACGATGCAATAAGATCTTCCATCATCTTCTCTTGTGAGGGAAGTGTGACCCGTCCAGATAAAACTGCAGCCACCCATTTGCTTTGGATTTCAAACATAACGAATTGTATGCCCTGATAAATAATAATCAAAAAAAAAAAATTAAAGATCAAAACGAAGTTAAACGTGAATTCATAATCTCAAGAAAGTAAGCTCAGTGACCATCGCTGGTAAACCAACAAAGGAAAGCCCGGGCGCAAGCGCGGGTGGAAAGACATGCTTGTATAGAGGCTCAACGCGGTTATCTTCATCGATGCTCATATAGCCATTGGTTTCAAGAAATGGAAAGTAATACTTGTACCTTTACACATAAACAAAAAACATGTTAGAAAGAAATACAACTAAAAATCTTGATGTATGCGAGCACAAAAATATCGGAAACAATGAACATACCCGGTACAATACACAATGGTATCAGCATATACTACCTTCCCATTTTTAAAAACAATTGATCCATCCTCACAGGCAGTCTCTATCTACAAAGATATATACATCAAAGAAGCATTCTATAGTCAGATGAAAATTCTATAAACCTTAATAATTAAAAATCAGTGTTGTCAGTTACCTCAGAATGAGTCCATAGATTGTTGGTGGGCACAGAAAGCTTCTCATACATAGCAGGATCACTCGATCTAGATGCGATGTGGACTTCTTTTGCGACCTTAGCTATGTCTCTACTAATATCGGCACCGCTTGCAAAATTTCCAATCACCACCACCACCTGCCAAAATATCAACACGATAATGCAGATCATAAAGAATCCTACAAGGTAGAGTTAGCCCAAACATTCTACAAACACTTTTTTTGGCGGACGATTTTGCAGATATTTGTTTACATTATGAATATAGTCATTATAATTTTGATTACCTATTTCACGGTTCTGTTTAAGAATCGTCATGTAAAAAATGTATATAGGAGGCAATAGTCTTTTATTAAACTACAGATTTGATATGATTTCCTTTTAAAACAAAAACTCGCAGGTATTTGTATTTTAACAAAATGGTTTTCTTATTGTCCGAACAAAAGAAAAACATTTATTTTTCGTGGTCGTTTGGACTCTTTTTCCTCTGTTGCTTTTTGTTGCGCGATAGGTTAGGTGTGGAAGATTTTTCACAGCTATTAGTCTTTCTCCTCCAACTTAGTTTCTGGACATTAGACAATCGTTGGGAGATAAAGTGGGTTTTGATTTGAATACTCTCACACATTCTGAAATTCGTTTGGGTACGAATAAATGACCAATCGATACGTCACTAAATATTAGAGAATGTTTAGTGTGAGGATTCATAAGGATGGTTTTCAGAAAACTATCAATGGTTTCCAGAAAAATTCTTGGTTTAAAAAATTAATATGGTTTAAACCAGAAAAACTTCCATGATCATGATTCTTTTAAATCTAAATTTTTGATCTGAGGATTTGATGGACCGTCGGATCTAAAAAAGAATTTCTAGCATGTAAAGGTCTAGTAAAAAATAAACAAAAACAAATAAGAAGAAAAGGAAGATCTAGTTGATTAATGCATTTTGTTCTACGACTAGAGTCTTAGAATTTTCATCAAGTATCATATCAGTACGAACTTTGAATTTGTTTAACGAAAGAAAAAAATCAGTATCTGATGTGATAATATGGTAGTGAGCAAATCTTTCCGTCGTGTAGTTTAGTTATTTTTGTTTGGTTGTATCTATATTACTAATCATATGGATGTATGCATATTGACATATATGTTGCATATAGTATAAGGTACCACTAGTAATACAAAGTGGTAAAAATAAATTACTGGAAGAACGAGCAGTAAAAGATATAGAATAATTAGAGAATGTAACACAAAGCGGTGATAATCTTTGTAACAGAAAAAAAAACAGTAAACACTATTAGTATACAGTAGAACCTCTATAAATTAATACTCGATAAATTAATAATCACTATAAATTAATAAATTTTACTGGTCTCAAGTCGGGTCAATGTAAAAATCTATCAAATTCGATAAGATAATAAGATAATAATTTTTTTTGAAATCTCTATGTAAATATATGGTCCCAACAAAAACATAAATTAATAATTATATATATTTGTGCAAATATATGTACATATAATATTTTAAAATTTGACTAATGTGTTTGCTTTTACTTAAGGTTGAAATCTCAATGGATCTTATCTCTCTAATTATTATATCAGTAGCTTTTATTGATGTTTTACGATATACATTCAAAATTTATGATGATTTTTTGATGTGATAATTGATTTCCTTACCTGTAAATGTTTTTAAATGTATTGTAGTGTTATCCTCAATTTTATCATCAATCATACGGATAGTAGCCATAAAATTTTTATAAATTTTAAATGTATTGTAGTGTTATATAACTGTAAATTTTAAATATATTGTAGTGTTACCTGTAAATGTTTTTAAATGTATTGTAGTGTTATCTTCAATTTTATTATAATATGGATAGTAGCCATGGGCTTTTTTATAAATTTTAAACTTATGAACATGTATATTTTTATATGGATAATCAAATATGGTATTAAAAACTATTTTATTGTAATATTATGATTGCTAATCATAATTTACATTATAAGATTTGTTAAAATTTTAAAATATAACATTATTCCAAAGTTTTTAGAAAATTATAGGTGGAAAGCAAAATTTCTCTATAAATTAATATTACGATAAATTAATAAAATATCATGATTCCGATATTATTAATTTATAGAGGTTTTACTGTAGTTATAACGGATTATAAAGTAGCAGTAAGATTAAAAAAAAACAAACAAACAAAACAAAACAAAAGATAAAAGTATCACTTTCAATACTCCTAATTATTAATGCTTTTATAATTAGTAACTATTAAATTGGCATACCCCTTAAATTTGCATACTCCTGCAGTAAAAATTACCAATCAATTCTATAATATTTGTTTTAATGCAAAAAAAGCCAAGTGATAAAAAGAAAGAAAAAAAAACTATAAAAAAGTACTGTCCTTAGAGGGAATGGATTATAATATGACTTGAACAACACAAAACTAAAAGATCGGATAATGTAGCAAGAAAGTTAGGCCCATACATGTCATCCTTGCCAATTTATCCTTGATACACGTTTCCAGCTCCGCCTAAGCATCCATATTTTATTTATTTATTCCTATTAACTAAATATTTTTTTGTAATACTTTTCAATAAAACAATTAAAAAAAGGGAAACAGTCCAGAGTTGGGACCGTATAGTAGGGCAACAATAATACGTTTGGTACGATGATAATCAAAAGCTCGTGTCACATGGATTCAAAATAAATACATAATTTAAATAAAAACTGAGAAAAGAAATAGAAAAGGTTAAAGCGACCATATACTTAGAGAGTACCTCATTTTTGAATGGACCAGGAACTCTGTAGTTGTGGCTATGGATCTGCTTCCCTGGCCACGATTTTACCCCTAAATATGCATATTTTTATACTGTAAGCCTTTTTGGATAGAAACAAATTTCAGACAGAGCACAAAGTGATCACTAAAATATGCAGTAAGGAATGCATGACAGCAATTGTAACATAAAATCCGTCCTAGTCGAAAAAATTATGGAGAAGAAAATGTATATACCGATACATTCAGAAATTGTAATATAAAATCCATCAAAGGCAAAAAAAAAAAAAATGAGAAAAAATGTATCTAGCGATAAGGATCCCTTTTTATAGGAGTAGTATTTATCTAAAAGTATAAACTCTGTTACTCCTCTAAACAAATTTTCAACTATTCAACTATTTCTGTAAATATATATACGCACACTTTTTGAATTTCTAGAAAAATATACGAACAGTTAATATAGTTTAATAGTCAGAATTATCAATTTACACTTTGGCATAACGAACATTGAAAACTTTAAAATCATCGTATATATAAACAATGTTGCATTGTGTATTCTTTACTAATTCTTAGATAAATGTTCAATTACATTGTCGTTAACAGAGTAAACAATTTTGTTAATTTGTTAATGTTTTTTGCTTTAAGTATTGTGTGAAATGCAAACACGGTGATGCGTGAATTTAGCCAAGTAAAATGTTTTGTTCTTATATTTATGTAGCAGCAAAAAATTAAAACAGTTATTTTGATGAAACCCCTTATATTCATGAATTGCTAAATAGGGAAATATTTGTGAATTTTTCCAAGTTAACCATACTAAACTAATTTCACTTGAGTTTTGTTGCAATTATTTCACCTCAATTTTGTATTTAAGTCATGAAAACTCATAGGAGTACTAATTAATAGATAGTTAATCAAAAAAATGATTAGCAGAAAACGTTTATAGTCAAAGCACTTTAAAAAACTACAAAAGCTTTTATATCTTACCAGGAACACGAGCAACGTTGGGCTCCGTGTAGTGACCACTGCAAACGACGACGTTGTCAAAGATCTCATCATCGGAGAAACCGCCAGAGTTCTTGGAACGGACCCTCCATTTCTCGTTAACCGGCTCGACTCGAACCACCTCGGTCTCGAACCGGATCATCTCCTCTATGTTAAACTCTCTAGCAAAGTCTCGAAGGTACGCAAGGACTTCCTTGTGGCTCGGATACCTTCTCGGGTCTCTTGACACGTCATCTCCACGTGGCACGAACGGAAAATCCCTGAAACCCATACATTCTCTCGGAAGGTTGGTTCGTAGAGACTCATAGACGCTCGAGTGGACTATGGGTCGGGTTGGGTCGAGACCAAGCGGGTCGGATTCTGCTTTTGGTGAATAAATCCAGAGACCTCCCACGTGTTTTTCCCGGTCAAACACCACGACGGTGTGACCTTCACGACGGAGCTCTCTGGCCGTTACGAGACCGGCAGCTCCGGCTCCTATCACTGCAACGTGTCTAGAAATGATTGGGTTTTGAGCTGGTGCCATTTTGTCAAATTTCAATGGTATATATGTTTGTCTATTTATTTATTTGTAGGAGCATGAACAGATATATTGTTGTTTTTCCCCACTCTGGCTTAGAGCAATGGCTTTATATAGGAGGTCATGCATGGTAATGATAGAATTTTGAAGAGGTAAGAAACGAGAAACAGTTAAATGGAATTAAATGTAGACGATCGTAGAAAGCATTAATTATGCTGTTTTATTTCAATTCTTATCTTTGCTTTAAATACGGTTTTTTTTTACCAAAAAAAATCGAAGAAAGCAACAAAGAAAGTTAACTTGCATGCAGACAAATTGTAAGACGTGTGAAAATAAAATCTTGGTGTACATGCAACATAAGTCGTTTAATTTAATTGTCTACAATTAATGTTTTTATGGACAAGGAAAACAGAAAATCACAAGAAAATGGTCACGTTTTATCAATGTTATAATCCATGTCAAGAAGACCATCGATTACTATTTATCCACGCCTCTTCATCATTACCATCATCAGATTACTTCTTAAAACTAAATTGGGTGTTTTTATCATCCATCGATCTTAGAGCTGTTTTATTATGATCCGATCCCTTCATTATTCTTGTGGTTGATATAGATGTATGAGTTTGGAGTAAATATGAGTCGATCGATCCTCATCATAGAGAGGGTAATTAGATTGGTGTGTGAATAATTCACCAATCAAAGAAGCATTAAGGGAAATGGTGAGTTTCATCATAACTTCGGGCGACCACAAATAATAGACAACTTATAGCTGGAACGCTTTAAGAAAAATAACAATCTGATAGGCGTCTACAGTTTAAACAACACAACATCGGAATATTTCTGGAATGAATCCTATTCTACATTATACACAACACAATACACAAAAATCTATGTGCAAACAGCAGAAACACTATAAAAACAATAGATTCTGTAGCGAAAACCGTTTTAAAAACAATAGATTTCTGATGACATTTCGGCTTGCAACTACCGTTTTAAAAACAATAGATTTCTGATGACATTTCGGCTTGCAACTGGATATCCTTTTAACCAATGTTTTTAAATCCGACCCGAACCCGCGGTCAGATCAGTATATCCAGTGACTCGTTGGAAAATCCGGTTCGAGTTTAATGCTAATATCTGCTACATAAAAATCTGTTAAAAACAGGCAAAATCCGATATACCTGTGATCCGGTTAGTGGTTAAACCAGTAGGTGATGGTTTAAAATAAATTTTGAACAAATTTAAAAAGTTTGATTATAAAAAATCTTTATATGATCGAATTGTTTTTTGACATACTGATTAACATTCTTGTTTTTTTAAGTTATATATAATATTGAATAAATTATGTAAGTTTTTTTTTATTAAAAAAATTGATGAAAATTTCACTATACCTCCGGAAGAAACCGAAGAGAATGGTGATATAGATAACGAATATTAGTTGAAATGATTTATTTATATTACTTCACTTTCGTACCGAGATTATGTATGGGAGAAATTAAACCGTATTAGAATCTCTCGATCTGTCTATAGTTTATCATTGGCGATTTTAATGATATAACAAGGAACCATGAAAAACGAGGAGGCAAAAAAAGATCTGAGGCATCTTTTCTTTCTTTCCGTGCTATGATCCAGAATTGCGGATTTGAGGACTTTCCGTTCCAAGGCAACCCCTTTTCTTGGGTAGGCCGTAGAACAAACGGAGTGATCAAATGCAGGCTGGATAGAGCAATGGGAAATGAAGATTGGCACAATCTGTTTTCCCACACTAATGTGGAGTATTTGAAGCTATGGGGCTCAGATCACAGACCGCTAGTAGCCTCCATTAGCAACACACCTCCGAAACCGAGTAATCAATTTATGTTTGATAAACGGTGGATTGGCAAGCCAGGTCTTGAAGAGACAATCAAAGAAGGATGGGGTACCCCTCTGGATCGTCGTCTTGGTCCCTTTTCTTGTCGAATACACAAATGTCGTCGAGCCATTTCTATTTGGAAGAAGAGTATAGTCACCAACTCTGAAAAACTAATTCTCCAACTCCAATACGAGATTGACAAAGCGCAAGAAGATGAGAGTGTCACTCCCGAAGACCTCCTAAACCTCAAATGGCGCTTATGCGAAGCGTATCGTCAAGAGGAAGCTTACTGGCGCCAAAAAAGTAGGGCTATATGGCTTAAGGAGGGAGACAAGAATACAAAGTTTTTTCATGCTACTACCAAACAACGGCGAGCTCGGAACAATATATTAGGCCTTCTCCACCATTCGGGTGCGTGGGTTAACGATGAAGCAGGCATCGAGAAGATTGCGGTGGATTATTTTGCTTCTCTTTTCACATCCTCGACCGAGAGTGACCCTTTTCTTGTTCTCCAATACGTGTCAAACGTTGTGAGAAGGGAGATGAATGAGAGTCTAACTCGAGAGATTTCCGAGGAGGATGTGCGACGAGCGCTGTTCTCCTTAAATCCTGGCAAGGCTCCTGGTCTTGACGGCATGACAGCCTTATTTTTCCAAAAATTTTGGGGAGTTATTAACTCTGATCTCATTCAGATGATCAAAGAATTTTTTATCTCCAGAACTTTCGACCGTAGACTCAATGAGACCAATATTTTCCTTATCTCTAAAGGAGCACAACCTCGTGAGATGACCGGTTTTAGATCCATCAGTCTATGTAATCTCAGCTACAAGATCATCTCCAAAATTATGAGTTTACGGCTTAAAATATTTCTTCCGGATCTTATATCCGAGACACAGTCGGCTTTTGTTGCTGGAAGGTTGATTACGGATAACATCCTTATAGCACAAGAAAACTTTCACGCCTTACGATCCAATCCAGCTTGTCGTAAGAAGTTTATGGCTATCAAGATGGATATGAGCAAAGCATACGATATAGTGGAATGGAATTTCTTGAAAGCATTGATGGAGAAGATGGGGTTCGATGCTAGATGGGTGGGATGGGTTATGCAGTGTATATCTACGGTCTCGTACAGAGTCTTAATCAACGGAACTCTTAAAGGGCATATTACGCCATCCAGAGAAATCCGCCAAGGCGACCCGATTTCTCCGTACCTCTTTATCCTCTGTACTGAGGCTCTTATTTCCCATCTTAAAGCGGCTGAAGATTCAGGGAAGATTCAAGGACTCCGTGTTGCCAGAGCCAGCCCTACTACGTCCCACCTTCTCTTTGCTGACGATAGTCTTTTCTTCTGCAAGGCAGATCAAGAGCAAAGTAAGGAGGTTATCGACATTATCCGTCTATATGGCGAGGCATCGGGACAACAAATCAATTTCTCAAAATCATCTATTATGTTTGGGAATGAGGTACCGTCCCAGACAAGGCAGGCAATCAAAGCCACTTTTGGTATACACCAGGAAGGCGGGATGGGCACTTATCTTGGTCTCCCATAAAAACTGCTCAAAGGCGCAAGTCTTCGCCTTTGTTCGAGACAGACTACATAGCAGGGTTAACTCTTGGTCGTTTAAGCTTTTATCCAAAGGAGGGAAGGAGGTACTGATTAAATCACAGGCTCAAGCTATTCCGACGTATGTTATGTCGTGTTTCCTCCTCCCTAAGGCTCTTTGTTCGAAACTTACCAGTGTTATTGCCAACTTTTGGTGGAGTTCCAATCCCGAGAGCAGAGGGCTGCATTGGATGGCATGGCCTAAGCTCTGTACCCAATTATCTGAAGGAGGGCTCGGATTCAGAACCATTGAAGAGTTTAATATTGCCCTATTGGCTAAGCAACTTTGGTGTCTTCTCCGCTCACCGGAATCTCTCCTTTGTTGTGTTCTCAAAGGAAGGTACTTCAAATATTGTAGCCCTTTAGAAATCAATGTCTCCAATCGCCCCTCATACGGGTGGAGAAGTATTATGGCTGCTAAATCTCTTTTGGCTTCGGGTATCCGTAAAACCATTAGTTCGGGATTTGAGACATGTGTGTGGTCGGAACCCTGGATCCCTAATGCACCGGCTCGCCCTCCAAAGGGGCTGAATCCGGTGAACGATCCACTACTTTATGTTAATTCCCTCATTGACTTTGAGTCTAAGAGGTGGAAGATGGATAGACTTGTGGAGTTATTTCCCCCAGAGGAGATCTTCCTTATCACAAGTATACATCCGAGCTTGCGAGTCTCGAGAGATAGTTATTGTTGGACATTTACTAAATTCGGAAATTACTCCGTGAGATCAGGATACCAGGCCACGAGAACCTTATCTCGTCTTGCTTGTGACCCCCCTCTTCAGGGACCATGTACGGAGGTACTAATGGCACAAGCTTGGAAACTCAAAACCACACGGAAAATAAAACATTTTGTGTGGCAATGTGCTTCAGGGTGTTTATCCACATGCCAGAGACTCCATTCTCGTCATATTGGTCGAGAAAAGAGTTGTCCAAGATGTGGTGCGGAGGAAAAAACGATAAATCACATGATCTTTGAATGCCCACCTTCGAAACAAGTTTGGGCCTTATCCTCGATTCCCTCGGCCCCAAGTGTCTTCCCCCTACATTCTTTGTATGGAAATCTCGATTATCTGTATTGGAGAGCCAAGGAGACTGGCTCGAGTGATGAGAGCTTAAGAGTTTTTCCATGGATCATGTGATTCTTATGGAAAACGAAACAAAAAAGTCTTCGAGAATGTAGACGAGCTGCCTCCTGACATCCTCGCTCATGCTACCCAAGAGGAAGAAGTGTGGAGACAGGCGAACTTGCGGGATCCCAGCCCCGATGTTGCTCCATCTTTGGAACCCAGCCTCTTCCTCCAGTCAGACACGGTGTGTCATATTGATGGATCTTGGCATAGCGCTGATCATTTTAGTGGCCACGGGTGGGTAATTTCTCAAGGAAACCGTTCGATCCTGCTAGGACTTCGGGGCTCAGATCGTTGTATTTCCCCTCTTCATGCGGAAATGGTCTCTTTGCTTTCGGCTATGCAAAGTGTTCTGATGGCACAACTCTCTTGCGATATCTTTGCGACAGACTGCACTGACCTGATTACTATGATTGACCGTCCGTCGGAGTGTCCGTCTTTTGCGTCGGAGTTAGAGGATTTCAAATATCTGGTCTCTTCCTTTAGGTCCTTTAGACTTTGTTATGTACCTCGTCTTTTTAACATCCATGCTGATAGACTTGCTAAAGCCACAAGAGCACGTGGTATTAGGTTTTCCCATGTAAGCTCTACGGTTCCTGTCTGGCTCCCCCTAGAGGAGAGTCTTGATCCGCAATCTTAATAATATGGTGTTTTCGAGGAAAAAACAATAAATGTCTCTATAGTTTTAGAGTTTCAATTTTTAATGAAATCTAGCCAATAAAACTTAATACTTGTATCTTGATTTAGATGTTAAAGAGTCATCTAGTAGCAAACCACCACCATAGCTCATCTTCAAATTTTTTGTTTCCCAACATTTTGATTCAGGAGATACGATTGCAGATACTTTTATCAGTAAATCGAGTAAAGAAATGTGTAAAAGATGGTTCATGGTTGTTCACTGTGGTATCATTTGTTTTGCTTCTGCCATATGCAATGTAAAGTCCCTTGAAATATGTACATGACAGAAAAAAAAAGGGAGTCGAATTTTATTCTGAGTCAGAGAGAAGCGCCATAATATCAATCTAATCAGAGATCTAATAACAGATTTTTATACTAATTTAATCCAAACCTATTGTGTACAAAAGAAAACTAAATGATCTAATAACAGATATCTAATAACAGATTTTGCTAAGACCATCTCCAATGGTTGCCTCTATTTTTGCCTCTAAAATAGAGGAACTCTAAAATAGAGGTATATTTGTCTTCAATGGTTACCTCTATTTTTCCCTCTAAAAAGGAATATTCTCAGTATATTCTTCTTTTTAATTGTTCTTAACACCTTTTATTGATAAAATTTATGAATGAACCCCACTTATTTTTTTTTACAAAAATTTACAGAAATTATAATAATACTAACTTTGATAAATAAAATTTGTGAATTAATCTTTTACTGTACTTTTTATAAAAGTTTTCATAAATTATAATAATACTAACCTTTGACTACTAAAATTTTTAAATTAATCCCACTTATGTTACTTTTTTATGAAAGTTTCAACATATTATAATAGTATTAGAAGTAAAAATTCATAAATTAAATTGATGTTATTTTTCATTTATTTTTATATATTTTTAATTTGTAATTATCTTTTTGTAGATTAATTTGCAATGAGAATTTTTATATTTAATAATATCATATGTTTTTAATTTTTTTTTAAACTATAACCAAAATTATCACATTTATATTCATAAAAAAAATTATACTTTTTACATAAATAAAAAGATTTAAAAGTTAAAGGACTGTTTTATAAATAAAAAAGTTTACCTCTATTATAAAGAGAAAAAATAGAATCCCTCTATATTTGGAGGAAAAAATAGCAATTTCTATTTTAGAGGTGAAAATAGAAATGAATTGGAGTATAATTTCTATTTTTACCTCTAAAACAGAGGTGGGTTGGAGATGCCCTAATGCTTTCTCCCTCATATTTGAATAACAGTACTTGGACACTAGATATTTTAAGAAAAGACAGATCACTCTCTTTCAAGGCGTTTCAAACTTATACTGAACCATGTGCTCGTATTAAAATAGGCCCTTAGTTATAAAAAGAGTTAGCCAAAACTTATTTGAATAAAAAAATGCAGAGAAATGAATCCCAGTAAATAAAATAAACTAAACTAATTCAACCTTTAAACCTGTTTTTTTTTCAAATTAAAAAATTCATCAGATTTATGATTTCCATATATTTTAAACGAAGTAAACTAATTCAGCCTTATTTTTTCAAACTAATATACACAGAAATAAAGGCTCTGATTGTTTGGTTAAGTACGATGCTTTAAGTTATATCTGGGATACAATATTGACACTAATTTTAGTTTACTATTTAGGGATATATAGATCGGCAAGTCTTTCTATTTTCATGATGATCTGACACGTGAACAACACATTTACCTGTTTAGCTACCTAATAAAGCAGTGCACAACCAATGCAAGGTGGTCACAATAAAACTTGTCACTATATACTGAAAAGTGGCAATATATTAATCACTTTGGGTCATGCTATAAAACGACCCTTTAGAGAGAGAGATATTGTCACTACACAATAATACAATATTGGAATTTTGCTAAAACAAACTCTTTATAACCCGTTTGATCCAAAAATAGATAAGCCATTAGAATATACGGAAATTAGAGATGATCAAAAATCCCCAACAATAAAGAAAATGACATATAATAGAAAATTGAAGAGTGGTAATTTAAAAGATCGTGAATCCGATTTCCACTAAAGATAGTGAGAGGTTGTTGTGACGCCGTGACAGGAGAGCTAAATGACAATATTTTTCAAACTTCATATAACAACATTAGGAAACTAACATCTCTTTCTTCCTTTTTCTGTATTTTGGAGAGTCCATCTCAATCTACAACGTAAGATCTATTGGATTAAAAAGGTAAGAAAGTGTTTGTCTTAAAATTAATTATTATAAACATAATTATCAGGAAATATATTTCTAATGTCTAACTACCAATATTCTATTGTCTAATCAGTAATCATCAATATATAAGCCCCTCTCTTTCTGTGTTTAGCTACGCATCTCTCAGTCAATACACCATTAATGTATGATGGTGACTGGTGGTCACAAATTAACTTGTCACAACCTATTGATATGTGGCAATACATTAACAATTCATTAAATGGCCTTATGTATGTATATAAAGAACGGAAAAAATGGGAAAAATATATAAGGCGCTCAATAATACATTTTTAAAATCAACCCTACCTATATTATGCCTATGCGCAATGTATGTGCAAACAAGGAAAAAAAACAGTACAAAAGCGATTGGTTCTCTAGGGAGAAAACGTCTTAAAATAATAAAATACATAACTAATTTACGTTAAGAGTATTTCTATTGGCATTTTTTATCCAAGTTTTGGCCCAAAAACTTAGATATTTCCTATAAATTTTGACGGATCGTTCCTTAGATAAAAGACAAATAGACTATCTTTTACGCCAGGTGGAGGTTGTGATTGGCTGGAATTTTTTTTAATATTTTAATATTTTTTTTTCTCCAAAAAAAATACTAAACTATTCCTAAAATTCATGGGTGGATAACACTAATGGAAATGCTCTAACATTTCGTAACAATATGATCTCTAATATTTTCTTATTTTGCATGATTGAAATCCAAAGAATATAGTATAGTGCACTGAAGATTTCGAGAATCCCACTTGATGGACACACTTTATGATTTAAAGTTTTATTATATCGTTAAAGCCAATATATTGTTGTTTTCTAATAGCGAAAATAATTGTGAGGTAAATCGGTAGCTATCAGATCCAAAAAGTTGTCAATTTTTCTAGTTTTACTTTCACTAGACTTATCAATAGACAATGTGTGGTTGTAGCTAAAACCATTCGACTCAAGATAAGTGACGCTGTGACAAGTGATAACTAAGGATGGATTATATATTAGTCAGAATTAAGGAAGGTACATAAATTGACCCTACATTGGGACCGTTTATAATGTAAACTTCCACTTATTCTTCTGTAATCATAACAATTCGAAAGAAATAATATTATCTTATCTCTCTAAATCTCTTTAAATATCTTTAAATATCTTTGAATCCAGAGGAGCAATTTGACATCATGAATGGCATTTCTTCTATTTGCAAAAATTTACCGATAAAAAAGTAATGATCACGGCGAGGGTAGTTCAGGCCCACTATAAACTGGGTTTTGTAAAAAATGGGCCGTTGGCCTCTCCTTGTTATTCACATAGAAACATTGGCTTGTTAAGCGAAGGTCTTGATGTCCTCTCCAAAGTCAAACCCAAACCATATCGCGAATTTCGCATCCACGCTCGATTCTACACAAGTATGCTGTTGGACAGCATGGCCCAGAAAATTTTAGAGCTCAAATCTTTGATATTTCCCCCATTTACAAATAAAACTGAAATTCTTTTCACTATATCATGTGGGAAAAAATATAATCATTGTGAAAACAAAAATCAATCCATAATCATGAAATCATTAATTAGAAAAGAATGAAGAAACGGAAATAAAAATCGACGAACCTGCAACCTAGATTATTTTTGTTTTCACAGAGAATAAAGTATTTGACCCACAAAAAAAAGAAGAAGTGAACATTAAATTACAGAGAAATATTTGCATGTTAAAAATATATATATTTGCTAATCTGTCCCGCTAACCCATAATCGGCACTAATCCTCTTTTTCTCTCTCTAAGATAAGGAAGAAAGTCTCTTCTGTTTCGCTCCTCATGGTAATATTTCTTCTACAATTTCTTACACATGTACTATTGATGGAATTTCTGACCATGAAACTATTGTCTTATTGAGAATGATTACTTCTTTTATTTAGCATGTCTTATAGATCTGTCGGTCAATCTAAACATTGAAAGCTTCAAACTTCTTCTCTGGGTAATAAGTCCTCCTCTTTTTACTATTAAAAAAAAGATCTTTGTAATATATTATCCAAAATCCCATACAATAAAGGTATTGCTTTTCCTCATTGTATATCTGTTAGTTGTTGTTTTTGTGGGGAAATTGTAGTAAATCATCAACGATATCTCTGGTAAAATTTAATACTTACAATTGAGATTCAATACCAAAATTGATTTTTTTTGTTTTCTTTCTCAGTGTCACAATGATAATGAACACCATAAACCTCTCGCTATGTGAATGATCAGTATTAGGTTATTTTTGTTCCTTATGAAATTTATAAGATATGATTGATGGTTTTGATTCTTTAAAACATCACCAGAAAATAAAAATTGTCTTCTTAAACTTTGGTATTTGAATTCTGGACATTTACTCTGTTCAACAACATTCGATCACTAATATTTGCAATGTTAGTACTTACTGGTTGAAGTTATGCAACCATAGATGGTGGTTATGCATTTTAGTAGCTAAATTTCTTTTGTTAATGAAATAATTTTGAATCTGCAAGGGCCATTCTCTGTTCGAATTTATGTGGTAATGTAGATAAAGGAGAGAGGCAAGAAAAAATTTTAGCTTTCTATAAAGTGTCACAATTCTTACCTATCGTTATGATTTTAGTTAATATTGTGTTTATGGATTCGATGGTTGCATTTTGATAGGGAAGACAAGAAGCTTCGCGATGCATTTTCACTGTTTGTCCTCTAATGAAAAATTGTCTAGGACATGTGCTGAGCTATATGATGAGAGTTTTAAGCAAAATCAAATTACAAAGCTCACTCTCTTCGGGCAGCAGGTATAGATTCCAACTATATTTCGTCTTTGTGTGTTTATAAACTCATAAATCTTATAATTTTCTTGAAATATCGAAAAAGTTGCACTATTCCAAGTTTTTATAAGTATTTTTTGATCATCAGATTTCATTTCAGGTTTATTCCGCAAAAGGCTCTCAAGAAACCATAGATTTGAGGTTTCCCTCAAAGATCGAAGCATCCGACACAAATTGGTTTGGCAAGAAAAGTGAGAAAGTGATTATCGTCTCAGGTGGATCAGGTTTGCTGGATCTTAATCAACCACCGGTTAATGAGCCAGTTTCCAATCATCATCAATGCAGCTACCAAGATTTGAAGTTTCCATACATCCAGAGTAGCGAGAAGAGCGGTTTAGATGGTTTTACACCAATTTGTTTAGAAGATGTCCATGGAAAAGACAAAACCGAATCTCCGGTTTCATGCTGCACCACTGAAAAGAACTCGAGGATTGAACAAGAAGATTCGTCTGAAGTAGTTCAAATGGCAGCTGAATGTTTACTCCACATCTCAGCGGTTTCATTCAATGACTCACTAAGATCAAGGCCTAAACGCTCATCTCAAGATCAAGCATTTTCAGATAAACCCGAGATGGGTCTTGAAGAACCGGGTTGTTCTTGCGATTCATATGAGCTTCACACTTTAAGAATCATCGAAACCAGCCCTGAAGATGTCTCTTGTGTGTCATCAAAAGGCAAAGATGAATGCAATAGCAAGAAAGAGGTAGGATTCGTGAGAAGAGGTAGGAGAATGAAGAATTTTCAAAAGGAGATACTCCCGGGACTTTTATCACTTTCTAGATACGAGATCCGTGAAGATATAAACATCTTGGAAACGGTTTTGAGATCGAAAGATTACAAGAAGATGCAGGGGAAGACTAGTGACGGAAAATGCAGATCAAATCCTAGAAACAACAAAGGTTCGTATGTAGGTAGAAGAAGGAGATAAACCGATTATGAGGAAATTCTCGGTTTATGCGGTTTAATAGACGACTTTGCTCTTGCTCCATTGATTTAGCTTTAACACATAGCGCTTTCAGGTCACAGTTTATGATCACTGAATGAATTTAGAGGAGAAAGTAACAACCTTATTGGTCTATGATCCTTAATATTCTTATTTAACTTATATGTGAAAATGAATACTTGTCAAAAGATAGTTTGGTTATTTTCAAACACTTTTGATACTCGTTAGAATTTAGAGCTGATTCCATAAATCAGGCCCAATGGACCTTTTGAATATCATTTAGATTAGGCCTCTCATCTTTCTTCATCACTTCTAATATTCTTCTCCATGTGCCTCCAATGAACTTTCATGATTTCATTTTCAATTTTTACTCTTTTTCTCTTCTTCTTCTTTTTCCCACTTTACATCTTTTACAAATGCTCTTTTAAACGGAATCACTTTACTATACTGATTATTCTTTCTCTTGAAGTACTCTGTGAAAATTTGAAATAATATTTATTTTATATCAACAAAACTACAAAATTTGAAAATTTCCAATCATAGTTTTCACTTTAAGGAAAGTAACTGTAATAGTAACGTATAGAGATTTTTAGTGAATCAGAGATCTTTCGTGAATCAGAGATTTTTAGTGTAGATGTAAAGAATTGAGAGTTTCTTGAATGTACGAATCAAAACCCAACTGTACAAGAATATATTTATGACAATGTAAAAGCCAATGCACCGAAATATTCAGTATTTACTCCCGCATTAATTAAGAAATCGATTACCCGTGGGTAAAATAAAATATCTAGTTACCATTTTTTTAACGTAGTAAACATTTTTAATTTTTGGTCAACAAAATTAATTACCATTTATCAACACAATTTTCTACCAATACATTGGAAAAATTCCCTAAACATAAGGGGAAAATTGCGTTGATAAATGAAATTACAATGTCAAAAGTTAGAAAATAAAAATAAAAATAATTTTTTTTTTACAGCCGGTAAATTATGAGAAAACAAGGCAATACTGCACGTGTATCGAACACGAGCAACTCGCCGTCGTCACCACTCACCGAGTCAAACCGAGATCGAACGTCCGAGTCAACCGAGTCGTAACGTAACTCGTTTTGCTTCGAGACCCGACCCGCAATGACCCGACAAACCAACATTGCCTTCCTCCCTTTTCCTCCGCCGGCCTTATCGTGCGCCGTGCAACTTCCGGCGAAGGTATATATCGACGCGCCGCCTCCTTTTCCTCCGAGAATACCCCACGCGCCACCGCCATAGCTCGGACCCAAACAATAAAACCTCAATGTCTCGTTTCCGTCGGCGACAGAACGCGCGTTCTCCTCACGCGATTTTCCGACGCTCCTAGTCTTCACGGCTTCACGATACTCCTCGAACCGGGTCAAAGTCTTTGACCCGTTTTGCACTTTGAAGATCATATCGATCCGACCCGAAAACGGTTTCGGGCCCCAGCTCGTCTGGAAAATAATCTCCACCACATTCCGCGACTGATGCCCTTCCGCAAGCTCCGTCAATGTCGGTAAAAACGGGTCACGAACTCGGGTCGGGGAATCGCCGGATAATCGAATACGGGTTGAATGAGTTCGAACCGGATCGGGTTCTCGTTTCTCCGGTTTTGGATTGGGTTTTTTCGGTTTTGGTTTGTGTTTTTTGGTTTCGATCACGTCTTTTAGACTCTGTGTGCTTCTCCTGCAGCTGTAACTTGACATTAGATGTTTCGGATTCGGATTCGAAATCGGGTTTGGGTTTTTAATCGGATTGTAAACATCATCGTAAGCTTTTGACTTGCACTGTAAGGATTTGACCCAACCACTTGCCATATCCAAGTTCCGGGTCCAAAGCTCTCTGTCTCTGTTTCTCTCTCTCTCTCTCTCTAAGATGACTTTGAAGCAGGAAAAGAAAGCAACATGGCGCGATGATGATGATGATGATGAATATTAAAAGTTTGGAACTTGGAAAGCTTAAACTACGATATTACCCCTTCATATTAAAAGGAAAGTTGCTGTAAATGGGTGGGTAATTTGTCTTTTGATATTGCTTTTTGTTTTTTTTTTTTTGGCCCTTGTTGTATCAAAAATGGAAAAAAACAGTTTTAGTTTGTAAAAACATAAGTTTTGATATTGATCTTATGTAAGATTATAGAAAAAATAACAAAAATGTAACGAAAAATGACCAGGACTTTATTGTTTTTTTATTTCGTACAGTCTTGTGATTTTTTCCCCCTTGTGTTATTTAGTTAGCTGTGTATCAAAAATGGAAGAAAACAATTTTATTTTTATAAGGCCAGAAATTTTGTTTTTGATTTTATGTAAGAATGTAAGATAATATACAAAGAACAAGACGGAAATAAATGTAAGGAAAACTTGACAGTGGGGTTTTATTGTTTTTATTTTGGTACAGTCTTGTGATTCTTGTCCTTTTAACTTTTATCATAAATGGATCACAAAAAAATACAAAGAACATTTTTTTAAATTACGTCAAGTTTGTAACTCTATTTGTTTTTATCTCAACAATAGAATTTCACATGTAATGTCTATTCAATTCAATTATGGTATCTGGATCTTCTAGTCGATGACAAACATATTTCGAAATCAACGTGACAACGTGGATTTCAACGCTATCATACAAAATATAATCAATAACTATTTAGATTTCATTTCGACATCTTTTTTTACCATCATTTATAATTTCTAAATACTGTTGTCCTTTTATATTAACAACGGTTATTCATTCGATTGCTGGCATTTCAAAACCAAAACTATGAGTCAGTTTGTGGCAGGATTTTTCCGCAAGTCATACTAAAAAAAACATTTAAGCCCTCTTTAAGAATACGCATATATATATATATAATATTTGTATTTATTTATCATACATTTTTGAGGTTTTACTTGTCATAATTTATTTATATATATATATGCATATATATATTTGTATTTATTAATCATACATTTTTGAAGTTTTACTTGTCATAATTTACACCGTTGAATAAAAGCAAAACTGTTTTTCCATGTATATCTAATTTTCTTATACATACATCAGCAGATTTTGTAAGAATCATAATTCGTCTTTGAATCGATCATTGATCAATAGTACCTTGATTAAATTAGTAAACACCAAAATATACCACGTAATTTTGGTCAAACATTTTGAATAATCTCGTATTCTTTTTTTTTCCCCCCAGTCTTTTTTAGCTCAATAGTAATATATTATAAATCCAAGTTCACGGGTTTAGGAGTTAACATAACTAGGAGTTAACATAACCAAGACCCTATATACAGTATAAATATAATATAAAAATAGATATATTGTATACTCTGATATGCGTATCTTAATCACTTGTAATCCTACTATTATATTTAAAAAAATTGTTTGCTTTAAAAATTAGGGGTCTATCGTGGTCATGGAATCTTTTGGAATTTAGAGATTTACGAAAACAAAATGGAAGAATAGAAGAATAGAAAGAGAATGGAAGCTGCCAACGATGGACTAATAAAACAAATCGCACTGAAAATTTTGAAATTCTCGCATAATGACACCCATTTTCTTTCTCTTTGTCGTCTCCCTCTTTTTCGTCTTCTTTAATCACACATCTTAAAATTTTACTTATAATAATCTATCCTAATCATATTAATTAACCTTGTCCAACCTAAGTAAACATTTGATTAATCACAAAATGATACATCCTGGTTGGTTTTATTAATGACTTTTCATAAGTTCTGTCAATTATTTGTGACTTTTATTATACTAGCTTATAGTAATAAGAAAGCAGCATAGAATCTTGCTAAAATTATATAAAAACTAGGATTTAACCTGTGTTATATAGTAAGTATGAAATTAATTTTTAAATAAAAATATTTTAATTTTAATTTTATAATATATTTAATTACTGATTATAGAAAGAGATTTCAAACTAAAACTAACAAAACTAATCTGTTTACTTAATTCATTTTGAGTTTAAAAAAAAATGTTCTAACTAATTCAGAAAAATATATAATATTGAATACATAATTTTAATATGCATCGTTTAATAATTTTAATTTTTGTGGTTAATCTAATAATTTTTACAAAAATTAATTTTTTGTTTAGTTATTTATAAATTAAAAACATACTTTTCAATTTTTATTTTATATATATCCAAATTAATTATAATAAAGGTATTATAAAATTTCGAATGGATATATTGTTTTAATATATATATATATTACTAGTATTTTTAAATATATAAATAATAATTCAAAATATAAATAATAAATAACTTTTTTAATAAAAATATATATTTTCCAAATCTTTTACACAACCTTAAAAGACAACTATATCATTTTATATTTTAATTATATTCTTTTATTTAATAATATTTTATGTAATAATTTACATATTTAAGTTTATTTTTAAAAATATCTATTTAAATAATTATATAAAGATGTATCATAGACAATTTCAACATTTTTTATATGTGTGAGAAAAACTTAGAACGATAGTTATACAGAATACATTAAAGGGTTTCTAGGTTGTCATTAGTCGTTTTTTATGTTCTAATTTGGCTCAACTGCTCATTGTATATGTATATGTAAGACATATTGTAGATAGGATCGAGGTTTACAATATTTTTACTTTCTGTATATTTTTGGTTAAATTCTAGACTAACCATATGATCGATCATAGCTAAGTATGGATACGCATATATTATGAAGATTTTCATAAACATATAACTACTATATATTAAATCTCATCAATAAGCCAGAGCTATACCAGCTTAATCTGGTTGGATATATAATCATTTGAAAAAGGAGAAATGGAGAATTATTAACCTGTTTATAAGAAAAAATGTGTATGTCGAAAAGAACAGATCACATATGCATTAAAAACGGTATATACTATACTTAAACTTTTATGGTGAAATGATTATTATATAGTGACGAAACTTTTGGGAGAGTGGGTCGTGTAGTAACATGAGGAGGCCACAACGTTGAAATATGTAAACACATAATTAAAGCAATACTATTAAACAATACAACAAAGCAAAACAAAATAATAGAATAACAGATACTCCCATTCCGCACGTAATCATAAATGGTTTGAATTCATGTCCATACTTGACTTAAGGTATTTAAATACTAAACATCAACTAACCATCCTTAACTTTTCAAATCTATTTAAAACGGCCTTCACTATTTATTTAGGAAATTTAGATCTATTTTACCAAGTTTCATATTAATTCCAAAACTCTTTATTTTGGAAATCTGGATCTATTTTACCAAGTTTCATATTAATTCCAAAACTCATGATGAAGCATATATACCAAAACTTCAACTAGCGAAGTTCTATTTTGATATGAATTACAAGGAAAAAAACCATCAATACTTTTTGGATAAAAAGCCATTAATACATAGATAAGGTAGATTAAAGAGATATTTCTTTACACTTGTTACAAAAAAAAAAAAGAAGGGATATTTCTTTCATTTCTGTACATGTATGTCCACATACAAACGCTCCTTAGGAATGTAACAATATGCAGTCGTTGAAACGTAAAAGTTAAAACCAATATATGTCATCGTAGCGTTTTAATTTTAAACTAATGAACAAATCATTAAAATTCTGTATAAAGTGGGTAATACAAATACACTATAAACCCAATTTGGACTAAGCTGATCAATTCTAAAGTCTAGGGTTGCATCGTTGTTTGGAAATTATCAGTGACTATTTTGTGCAAGTTAAGAAACACCTAGGGCTTAGTTAGCCATTCTCACTTTCATATTCAAATTATTTGATAGTAATAATATATATTATAAAGTGTGTAATGATTATGAGATCCACAATAAAGAATAACGAAATCAAATACGGATGGGGTTTGGAACTGAAATAAAAAGGAGAGCCAAGGAGGAAGTTTGGTTGGGAAGAAACTGGGGTTTTGTGAAAGATGTAAGTTTGTAATTGTAATGTTCTATTTTCGACAGCCTTTTTACTTCACGCTTTGCCCTAAAGAATCTTCTTGGTCTCCTCCGGGAACGGTGTTCAAATTTTAACCCTCTTTTTCGTTTATTTTTAACTTCAATAACTAGTTTAATTACAAATAAAATAGGGGTGAACCAAATCTGAAAGACAAATAATCTCAATCAAAGTTAAAATGTGACAGTTATAGTTAGGGCCTTAGGGGTGGCACTAGTCGAATATCTCGACTTCTTTTAATATTGTATTTGATATATGCATGTATTCTAATGGCTATGTATAGTATATATGTACGTCAATATTAGCACCCCAGCCTAAATTTCAAATATAATAAGCTTCTGTATTTGTTAAAAGTTTGGGATATTTGCTGGTATCTAACTATCTATATATATCCACACCAATTTTAAAGCGCCTATATTGATATTAGTACAAAAATGAAATAAAAAGAATTACTGTATTAAAAGAATTAACAGACTCAATAACCTCTTACATTTAAGATTTGCATAACAGTTTTTTATCTGTTCATATATATTGATTATTGATTGATTAAAAAGGAAAGCATTATTTCTTAATTAGTTAAAAGCATATTCAGTGGATAATTAATAACGAGGTTGTAAATTTTAGAGAGTCAAAAGTACCAAATAATACTAAAATTTACATATAAACTTGTAAAAAAAATTGTTGGTGTTAACTTGTAAAACATCTTATAAAATGAAAAAAAAAACCTTTTAAATGTAGAATAGAGGGAGTGTAAGGTAGAAAAGATCCACTTTTTTCATTTCCTTATTTTTCCACATTACGGTTTTGTGAGTGACGCCTTTTCTAATAATATGTTCTGTATATTATTGGCTGTCATGATAGTATACTAAAAAAGCAAGAGGCCGATTCAAATATTGGAAGAACAAGCATTTATGATAAACATTTATTTTGACGAACTAAAAATTCAAAATCAGAAGAAATGTGATAATTACAAAGCTTTTTAAATCAATTATCGAAGATTAAAGTTCAGAGTTTTTATTTTCTTTTCTTTTTGGGAGTTTCCAATTACAGTGCAAGTGCATCATACATTTTCCAAAATGGTTTGGTTCCATTTAAAAAATGTTATTCACAATTATAAAGAAAATAATGCATCAACCGACCCGACCGGTTAGTTTTAAAACACTTGATGCAATCCAATTTAAAGAGCTTTAAATGTACCACTTACATTTTTCCCCCATATTTCAAGAATTTAAAGAACCTACGCTGACAAGAACGTACGCTGTTTATGCACAGGTTGACCCAAAAATGGTATATTTATTGGTTATCTGCAATCTCAATAATTCCCATAGATGCACCCCATATACAGTTATAAGTTATAACTTATAATCTCTCATCCATCTTTGTTTAATTGATAAAACATGCAATATAAACATAACATTGCTCTCGTTCATTTATCGCCACGCATGTATGGTCTGAATACTATATTATATAAATATATAAGCTATTAAAAATCCTACAAATCAATCGTGGAAAAAAATGAATAGATGTTTAGTCTACTGGTCGAGTTTTATTGTGCATGGTTCATCTATATATGTCTTCCCTTCCCATATAATACGTTTAAAGACACCTTCGTCAATAATTTATGAGAAACATATTACATGTTAATGTTAAAAAAAGAAAAAAAATTAAATGCTGGCAGATAAAAAGAGATTACATCGACAAGAATGTCAAGAAATATATATATATATATATATATATATGAGTATGTTTTGGAATGAAACTATAACGTAGAGGGTCGAAAAAGAAAACTAGCTGCTGTATGTGAGTCCTAAATGTCCATTGGGGTAGCCGAAAACGCCCATGGGTTTCTGTAATGATTAAACTATCGGGCTAATTATATGGGCTAAAGCCCAGCCTGTTAGACACACAATGAACCTATGAAGTCAATATTATCAAAATTAAATTTCTTCTAACCAGGTGGAAGAAATTCCTCTAATTCGATTTACATCTGTTATCAATTTACTATTTTCCATAATGCTCATGATTTATTGCCTATATTGAAAAAAAAACTCCCTCTCTAAACTCTAAAGTCTAGTTTCGTTATAATTAAATCACCCACTGAAAAAAAAAAGAGTGAGTGTTTACCATAACGTTTTTTTGTTACATACTTAAATCTAATGTACTTCGTTATTGATGGACTATAAAACTGAATAAAAAATTCGAACTATATACTCTCGACGGTTTTTTGTCTAGCGATTATCGCTATGCTGAAAAATTATATATTTTCGTTATTGGTTCTACGGATACAATCCAAATAGCTTGATTGTATAAAAATATAAATAATGAAGTGGTATTAAAATAACTTCCACATAAAATCTCCGTGTACAGAAATCGTAAATCTATTTGAGACACATGTACACAATCTGTAAAATGGATAACTTATTTTCATAAGACACGTGTACACGTCGTAAATAAGACATCTTTGGTGGTCGATGCTAAGGAGACCTCAATTGTGTCTTTCATCATCTTATCTTGTTTTCAATTGGTTTGTCAAGGAAAGAAGGAGAATCAGAAATTTCGCTATCACATTTACCTGAAGGAAAATGTTAATTACTTGAAAAAATTAATGTATGGAGATTGAGTATCACGATTGGGGATGTTTTTCTTCTTCTTTGAAACATTGATGTATGGAGGTTGAGTTGAGTATCACGATTGTAAATGTTAATTTCTTTGAAAACATTACTGTATGGAACTTCAATGTTAAGGATTGCCAATTTCCAAATTAAGTATACCCCTAATATTTTATACGTTTATATATATATATATATATGTATAAAAAAGTACGGATATTTTATAGGTTATATACAAATTAACAAAGTGTTTAAGTGGATCTCTTTCCCAGGGTTAATCTTCAAAAAAGTTAACAGTTGGCCAATGTTAATGCAAGGGCTCAAAGCTCTGGAGCCAAATGAATCGACGCAGTGCATGCTTACATATATGCATTATATATGTAAATAACGAAACAACAACAATAACATTTTCTCCGGTTAATAATTTCGGGCGAAAACAACTACAGTTTCTCCGTGAAATTGATACAACCTGAAAATGTAACCCCAAAAAGTGATAGAAAGGAGAATCAAAGATTAAGAAAAAAGTTGCTTAAAGAGTATTCATTTGAAGTATATCTATATCTCGTAACGTTTCCTTTTCGATGGTATGCCTAAGTTCTAGGGCAATTGATCGAATTGATACTTTCTCATTAGATAGTGCAATTTTGTTTAATTATCTTAAAAAATATTACCTAAAGGATAAGTTCATGAATCAGAGTTTCATCATAATCTGAGGATCCTAACAAAACTCCAAAAGTTCACCTTCAATAAAGATCCATATGTTGATTGCCAGATCAATGTTCCAAGGACCACATATGGCTTGGCTTCAATCTTGGCCTTTTCCCTCAACTTCAATATTTTAATTTTAATCGCAATATATATATATATATATATATTTGTATAGAAAATCTTTTTTATACTAAAAATTACCAAATCACTCGCCACAAAAATCGATTATATAATAATTAACCTTATATAGTCATAATAATCAATCAATCCCGTAATAGATAAAATCATGCAAATGTTGTTATAGTTTAATTGTTTAACTGGTTGGAGGAATCTTGGCGAGTCTCAAATTCGAGAGTCAATGCTCTATAGTCTATATGCTTAAGAAAGATTTTCATTTACCAAAAACCTATTTTTTATCTGTAATCCAAAAAGAAGTATAAACCAAATAATCAAAACTTCGCGAATATTCTTTTAAATATCAGATATATGAGGTCATGAACCATTTTGGCACGTCCTTCAAACTACTATAAAAGCCAACTCGAACTCTCCATTTTTTCCTCATCCCTACTCACACCCAAACCAAAGTAACAGCGTTTCTTTTGAAGCCTCTTTTGTCTCTAAACAAAAGAGGAATCTAACAATGGCTTCAAGAACCACAACCTCTTTAGCCCTTTTCTTGATTCTCAACATCCTCTTCTTCACAACAATCTCTGCCTGCGGCAACTGCGGTTGCCCTTCTCCCAAGCCAAAACATAAACCCTCTCACAAGCCAAAACCTAACCCTAAACCCAAGCCAACCCCAAGCCCGAGCCCTACCCCCACCACAGAGAAATGCCCTAGAGACGCCCTTAAGCTTGGAGTCTGCGCCAACGTACTCAACGGTCTACTCAACATCACCCTTGGCAAACCACCGGTCGAGCCATGTTGCAACCTCATCAAAGGACTCGCTGATCTTGAAGCCGCGGCTTGTCTTTGCACTGCACTCAAGGGCAATATCCTCGGGATCAACCTGAACATCCCGCTTTCTCTCAGTCTGCTTCTCAATGTTTGTAGCAAAAAAGTTCCACCTGGCTTTCAATGCTAATCAATATTCTAATTACACAACCAAAACTTCATGTCTTCTTGTTTGGACAGACAAGATGATATATAAGATAGATCCTGTATGATTATTGTCTTTGTTTCTCCTTTTTGTGTGTTATTTATTTATGTATGTGTGTGTGTTTGTAACTCCTCAAACTCTAAACTTTACAGTTATTTTTATTTTGTTTTCTTATACGGTCATTGGGGTGATGATGTTGTATTGGTTGTCGTATGAATTAATAAATCATGTGTTAATAATGTTTTCGATCTTAGAATTATATAATCTTTAGGCAACATGAATTAAATCTTATTTGATTTACGTCCAAGCGAAAGACAACAAACAATCATTTCGAAATAAGATAGCTAGAGCTGGATTTTGACTGTCACCAATTAGATGTCGAAAATAATTTACTCAAAGATGGATGAGGCAACTCGGCCATATTTGGATTTATTGATGTCACGCGTCAAGATTCTTGTGTGGACACTGTGCTTTGTTTTGAAAAGAAGAAAAAAAACGAATTATTTTTTGTTTAAAGTTGGTGAGACTTTTGAAACATAATAACAATAAAACTAACTGAAAATTTAAGATAAAAATCCAGACTTTATAAAAATTTACGAAAGGAATTTCGACAGAGATATGGAACATCATCAGAACATGTCACGCATCAGGTCTTAGAAAATCAGTTGAAAATTTATATGTTCTGACAAATGAATAATGGATTCGATGTTTATGGCTTAGTGACACTGACAAATGAATAATGGATTCGAAGAAATCAGTTGAAAATTTATATATGGAACAATCAAGAATAAATCTAAAAAAATAGATTGTCAACTTTACAGAACAAAAACAAGAGGTTTTAAGGTCCCTCATCGATGCCTAGATATTTCCTTTATTCCCAAATTTAATTTCCAGGTGATAAATTTCTGTCCACGAGTACACCAAACAAAATCCTATATTATAACTTTATAAGACACTCTCTATCTCAATCAGCCCTTAAGAAAAAATGGTTTGTCTACACTAATTTCTATATTGTCAAGTTTTCATTGGCCGGGCATTAATAATGCTCACATTAGGGGGAGCATATAATCTAAGAGTGGTGACACAAATTTTTGTTGGTCATTTTCTTAATCGCATTTGGACCGCGCATATTAACCTCCAAATATGTTAGTTCAAGTGCTATTCACACAAAACGAGTAATACAATTGATTATCTCTAAAATACAAACTTAAAGCAATTGGAGTATTATAATATTAGTTAGGGGAAACTTTAGTAATTCTTTTACCAGGTCGACGTATACAGTTACTATCATCTTCATTCAACTCTTATTCCACGCGTTTGTTTAGTTTTTTTTCGTCTATTCCACATTAATCATACTTATCTCTCTTATATGATTTAATCAGATTTTATATGCATCATATGTAAATATGTTCAATATTTTTATAATATTATTCATATACACGTTTTCCAGATATATTATTTAATATCCGACCTAATATATAATGATTTGTTTTAAACTATGATAAAATATTAAAAGAAAATTCTAAAAAAAAAGTTTTCATTCAAAAGTTAAATATTGTTCGACCCTCTTCCTTTCCAAAGCTTATATTGTATTTTTAATAGAAAAAAGCTTATTAATATTTGTAAACATATTTTGGTTTTGAATGAAAGTATAATCTATATATACACACATTACATTGAATGTAGTTGTGATAATAATATCTTTTGAATTCTGAGATTAATTTCTATAACGAACATGCAAAATTGCCTATCTCTCATGATTATTGTGAGACCCCGCTTCTTTATTCCCATCCGAGAACCAGACGAACTAGTTATCAAATCTATGAGATCTCGAATCCGTCTTTCATCTAAATTAGTTATTAACTCTGAACGCCCCTAACCATCTCTATCAGTAAGTCTAACGCCGTATACTCTAAGACCCGACGACCTCTTTCTAGGCCTGTTGGCCCACCAACCGCTCCTACCAGTGAGCCCAACACATTTTCTCTTAGGTCCGTTGGCCCACCACTGTCCGAAGGTTGGCCTTTTTCTAGGTCCATTGGGCTCAGTCATGTCCGACGGTCAGGAATCGCTTGGTCCGGGAGGCTCGTAAAAATTGTCTATTGTCTCTGCAATCACCACAGATATTTCCCCGTGCTTTGTCCTCACTCGCACGGTATCACAAACTACTCTCCGGTAGGTCACCCATCCGATTACTCCAGTATAAACACGCTTAACTCTGGAGTTCTCTCAAGACACTTGACCGGAAAAGATAAGTGCACTTTGATGACATCGGTAGTAACCAAATCAATTCTTATAAGCATTTTCACATATACCGAAAATCAGGATGTCACAATTCTCCCCCGACTTCTAAGGAATTCTTCCTCGAATTCTCTTTAACTACATCCCAAGACGCCATCCGGGTTAGAGCGGGTTGGCTAACCTTGGCTCTGATACCAATTGTGAGACTCCGCTCCCTTCTTCCATTCCGGGAACCAGACGAATCGGCTATCAAATCCATGAGACCCCGAATCCGCCTTTCATATGGATTGGTTATCAACTCTGAACGCCTCCAACCGTCCCTACTAGTGAGCCCAACGCCATATACTATGGGGCCCAACGTCCTCTCTCTAGGCCCGTTGGCCCAACGTCCTCTCTCTAGGCCCGTTGGCCCACCAACCGCAACATATTTTCTTTTAGGTCTGTTGACCCACCACTGTCCGACGGTTGGCCTCTTTCTAGGCCCAATGGATCCACCCCTGTCCGACTGTCGGAACTCGCTTGGTCCGGGAGGCTCGTAATAGTTGTCTACTATCCCAAAAATTACCACATGATATTTTCCCGTGTTTTGTCTTCACTGGCACGGTACCGCAGATTACTTC
This sequence comes from Eutrema salsugineum, assembly GCF_000478725.1. Classification (NCBI taxonomy): domain Eukaryota; kingdom Viridiplantae; phylum Streptophyta; class Magnoliopsida; order Brassicales; family Brassicaceae; genus Eutrema; species Eutrema salsugineum. The sequence continues at coordinate 1,710,113 of NW_006256414.1, forward strand.
CCGATAGATCACCCATCCTGAGATTACTCCAGTATAAGAACGCTTAACTCTGAAGTTCTCGACACTTGACCGAAAAAGATAAATGCACTTTAATAACATATGTACTAGCCAAATCAATTCTTATAACCTTTTTCACATATACCGAAAATCGGAATGTCACAATTATGAACTATATAAATTTTTAAGATCTAATACTATATATATATATATATTGATTTTCCCCGCGATTTGAATGGGACATTTACGTGAGAGTAAAATTTTATATTTGCTATAAACTCATTCACATGGAACGGTATCGCGTGACAGAACAAACAATAAAGACATATTTAGAACACAATAAAGTTGAACAGCTTCGAGACAACGTATGGTCTAAGAGCACATACATATTGCTTTAGGAGGAAATACATAACGTCTAAGCTAAAAACCTTTTTTGGCTCCATCATGTTGTGTTTACAAGTAAGTGAGTAACTGATATTGGTTTGCTGATTGGCTGCGTTAGTCATCGATTTTCACTTAGCGTTAGTAACTAAAGTTTCACTAAAAGAATATATCAAAATTTGATTCAGGACTCAGGAGACAGCCGACAGGTTATCCACACAATTTGATTTGCTGACCTAGGAGAGAAAGACATTAACGTAAATTATGTGTGTGGGACGGTAAAAACCTGAATCATCCTATCAAAATAGAAGTTACATGTGTCATCTCCTTTACAATTTTATTCGTTTCAAACTGATCACAATCTAACATAGATGACCATTTAAGACATTTATAATAGTTATACTAATAATATAAATATCTATATATTCATAACTGCAAACTCGCAAGCTTTGGACGTCTTCCGAAACCACCGGTTTACTTAGACCTTTTTGATTTTTGAACACTAAGAATGGTACTAAGTTCATTATTTAAATCAAATTTGAAAAATATAAAATTTATTCGAAATCTCTGCTCCACACATTGTAAAATTATATCAAAATAATTGGACTTTCATGTTATGTGCTAAAAAGGCGAGACTATGATTTTGTGCCACGATTGTGTGTTGCCTGTCATTTCCGAATTGGATGGTCCCTTAGTGAACAATTAAAATTCAATGGATCTATATTGATCAGCCCGTGAACTATTTTTGTTTACATGTGCACTCAACTTGTATAAAGAAGTATATATAGAATTTGATATATATATATATATATATATATAGATATTGTGTACTGTACGTGTAGGTACATAGAGTGTGAAACAGTAGAAGCTATGTACAGTTTTTTGAATAATGAAACACGTAACAACTTCTCATGTACTGAACCAAACTTGGAAAAAATAAATAAAAATTGTATTTCTTATACCTTTTTTCCTGGATTCATATGTGACTAAATTATATATATATTTTTTGTGGTAATTATACTTTATCCAACAAACAAATCTGAGTTAATTTTTTTTATCTATATATATTTTTTTGTTCAAAAAGAAATGATAGATTTTGCCTTTAGAATAATGCAAATATCTCTATGAGAACAGATGTCCTTTATGTGTAGTAGCTTAGCTATGTTTTATGACAAAAGACAGTTCTTTTTGGAATGCTGCTTTAGCTATATTCTCTTCTCAAAAGCTTTTTTTCGGTACGTACACGTACACATGACACATACATTTTGATATCTGCATGCATGCTTGCTTGTACATGAGAGAGAGATAGAACAGTCAATATATAGATAGGACAGCGAGAAGCTGGAACAAAGCGAAACGAAAGATACAGCAAACAACTAAAGAAGTCTCACGTAAAAACCCTAGCTTAACCACAACGACGACAACAAGAACAAAAAACAACCATTTTTGAAAACCCTAGATGATCAACAAACCTGATCATCATCAAAAGGAACACAAATATACATATATTTAGATTATTACAAAACCCTCGAAACCCTTGATATATATCGTACGTTGTTTGTTAAATCAAGTGAGAGGAGGGCAGACAAAACCAGGAGGAGGAGTGAGTCCACAAGTGATGAGAGCTTGAAGTGCAAGAGGAATGAAGATGTTTAAGTTGAGAAGCTTAAGCCTTATGGTTGTGCAAAGACAAATAGCTGCTTCTAACTCAAGTAACCCTTGTAACACTGGACAACACACATTCTCCACTGGATTTCCAAGCCCTATATGGATCAATCCTCCCAAAACGTCAACACAAGCTCCAAGCTTCAATGCATTGATAGGGCACGTTGGTTGTACGCCACCCCCTCCTCCTCCGGGAGGTGGACCACCTCCTCCGGAAGGTGGACCACCGTGGTAAGGTGGATAACCGGAGGATGGTGGTGGAGTTGTGCCCGGAGGTGGGTTAATGATTGGAGGGAGGAGTCCCGGAGGAGTTGGGATCGGAGGGAGGAGTCCTGGAGGAGTTGGGATCGGAGGGAGAAGTCCCGGAGGAGTTGGGATCGGAGGGAGCAGTCCCGGAGGAGTTGGAATCGGAGGGAGCAGTCCCGGAGGAGTTGGGATCGGAGGGAGCAGTCCCGGAGGAGTTGTGACCGGCGGTGGTTGAATAGGAGGGCTTATGATTGGTGGAAGAATTCCGGGAGGTTTTGTGATCGGCGGTGGCCTTACCGTTGGTGGTGGATAGACCACCGGAGGAGGCCTTGTGATTGGAGGAGGCCTTGTGATTGGCGGTGGCCTCACCATTGGTGGTGGATAAACTACCGGAGGAGGTCTAACAAATGGCGGTGATCTCCCTCCTCCACCATGATGCGGTGGCCCGCCACCACCACCATGATGCGGCGGTCCTCCCCCTTTTCCACCGTGGTGTGGCGGTTTACCACCACCTTTTCCACCGTGGTGTGGCGGTTTACCACCACCTTTTCCTCCGTGATGTGGTGGTGGCTTGCTGCCTCCTCCTCCACCTCCACCTCCACCGCCACCGCCACCGCCTCCACCACCGCCGCCGCCACCACCACCATGACGTGGAGGCTTCGGAACAGGAGGGTGAGGGTGAGTGCAAGGAGTGCAAGCTTGGATCGTTGGTGGCAATGTGATGACCGTGACGATCAAGAAAATGAAGAAGGAAGCTGAAACCCTTATCGACCTCATTATCTTAGGGTTCTTGAATTTCTCAAGAATTAAACTTTCATTGCATTGTTTGTCAAATCTTTTGGCAAGATAGCATGTAAATATATAGGTGAAACTTAAGTGTTACCCGTGACTCTTCTAGGTGTTGTGGATGGAAACCACTACGTAATGAGTGTATAGTAGATTTGATTATTTGGTATGGTACGTACGAACATGTGTATGACATGAAAGTGAAGAAGAAAAAAAAGTTCCAAACTTCGAGAAAGTTTTGGATGCATTTTATTGCGTAACAACTAAGAAAGTTTGGAATAATGTTTTCAGTAAAAACCTTAAAATGTTTATTTCTTTTGGATATTTTGGATCTTTTGAATCGATGCTAACTTCAAGGTCAATCCCGTGACTAAAGTGTAAACAGATTATGATCATTGTCTCCGAACTAAAGAGTCCGTGAAATCGTTTGTTTTCTTATGCATCTAATTTCTTAAATTTTCTGTAAATGATTTTGGAAAGGACGTTTTGTGAAAATTGAGACAGAACAAAACAGTGAAAGCTTCTGAATATGTTGAAGGGTGTTGGTGTCCGTACATATGACGAGTCCTTGCCATTCTTAGAAAGAGCCACTTATTCCAGGCTTCAATTTTCATCGATCTTCCCACAGGCCCAATTAGGCCCAATAAGGTCATGTTACACGAAATTAGGGTTTTATCTAAAATACCCCCATTCAGACCAATACTCTTGTTCTTTGCGAATTCTTTTTTTTTTTTGGGACACTTAATCGCTGCTTGGAGTTTCCTGGTTCGGTCTTTGATTCTCTTCTCCTCCTTTCGGTAAATCCCATTGCATTTTCGATTTCTTCTTCTCTTCTGCTTCTTTTGGTAATCTCATTGCATTGTAATGTATTCTCTGATATTCCATGGAAAAAAGTCTATCGAGTTGCAGAAATGGCGGAATCCGAGAATTCTAGTGATGCTTTTTCAAAATGTATTTGCTTTTTCCAATTCGTTCTCCACTGCCATTGCTGCTGCTGCTTCTCCTGATGTGAGCCCTAGAGATGGTCAAAAAGGGAACAATTTTACTGTCTCTTATCTCGTTGAGTCACTTGGTTTGACCACAAAACTCGCGGAATCGATCTCAAGGAAAGTCAGTATCGAGGACAGTGAAAACCCTGGTACTGTCCTGACTCTTTTTAGAAGTTATGGGTTCACAGATTCTCAAGTCTCCACCATCGTTACGGATTATTCAAAACTGCTTGTAGCAGATGCTGAGAGATCTATTGGCCCCAAGCTTCAGTCTTTGCAGTCTAGAGGAGCTTCAACCTCTGAGCTCACAGAGATTGTTTCTAAAGTCCCAAAGATATTGGGTATCAAAAAGGACAAAGCTTTCAATGTATACTATGATTTCATCAAAGAGGTTATAGAAGCGGATAAGAGCTCCAAGTTCAAAAAGTTATCTCATTCTTTGCCACAGGGTAGTAAGCAGGAGAATAAACTCAGAAATGTATTGGCTTTGAGAGAACTTGGTGTGCCTCAGCGGTTGTTGCTCCCCTTGCTCATCTCCGGACCCAAATTTGCCTGTGGAAAAGAAAGATTTGAAGAATCTCTCAAGAAGGTTGTTGAGATGGGCTTTGATCCAACAAGCTTAAAGTTTGTCGAGGCTCTGCGCATTGTTCAGGGATTGAAGGAAGAAACAATAAAAGAGAAAGTCAATGTATATAAAAGTTTAGGCTTTGCTGTGGAAGATGTATGGACTATGTTCAAGAAGTGGCCAAACTCTCTGACATACTCGGAGAAGAAGATAACTAAGAAGTTTGAAACCCTGAAGAAGTGTGGACTAGTCGAAAACGAGATCCTTTCAGTGTTCAAGAAGTCTCCGCATTGCATTGGTGTTTCAGAGCAGAGGATAGAGAACTTCATTGATACATTGCTAGGCTTGGGATTCAGCAGAGATGAGTTTGTGATTATGGTCAACCGCTTCCCTCAGGGTCTTAATTTATCTGCAGAGAATGTGAAGAAGAAGACTGAGTTTCTGGTGAAGAAGATGAACTGGCCACTAAAGGCCGTGGCTTCAACACCTGCAATACTTGGATACAGCATGGAGAAGAGGATTGTACCAAGGTGTAACGTAATCAAAGCTCTCATGTCCAAAGGATTGATCGGAAGTGAACTCCCTGCACTATCGCCGGTATTGGCGATTACCGATCAAGCTTTCTTAAACAAGTATGTGAAGAAGCACGATGACAAGGAGCTTGTGGCTGACTTGATGGCTATATTCATGAGAAAGACGAGAAAAAAAGATAAAGCTTTTGGACCAGTTAGAGGGTTCGAAGTCTGTAAAGTTTTGGCTTAAACACGAACTTCGGATATTAGTTCTAACCGATGATGATTCTAGGGGAAAATGATTCATAATTCTATGCGATTGGTCATTAATCACCCTTGATTTATCTGTTACAGTTTTCCTTGTGGATTATCTAAAATATCTCCTCAAGTCTCTGTTTTTTGTTTTCCTCTGTTTCTTTAATTGTTTTCTTCCACGACCATGTCGTTAGCTGTTAGTTGCGGGACGTTTTGTTGAATTTGAAAAGTATAGAAGAGACCAAATAGTGAAAGCCTCTGAACTGAATAGAGAGACTGTCTCAATTTCATTTAGGGAAGAAAGCGACGTTATAGTCTCCTTTAGCTCTTCTCCTTTCGCATTTTACAAAGATTCATCAATATAAAATATGCCGCGAAAAAAATCTCACTTTCTTTTGATCTAGTTTCAATAAAGCCAGTATAGGGAAGCACATGTAACCGTCGACAGTTTTCCTGATCGTATAACGAAATAGTATCATCGTAGTCAACCAATTATAAAAGGAAAGCAGTCAAATATTTTGTTGACAAAAAAAATCCAAATTGATACGTTTTCTGTTTACAAAAAATACATTCTATTTAAGTTAAAATACATTAAATTTTATTTACCTAAACTACACACATTCATAGTAGCCACTAGCCAAAAAAATTATAATAGGAATAAGAAATTTTTTGTTTTTTGTTTTTGTTGACCAAAAAAGAATACTTTCTATTCTTTTTGTAGGTAAATGCAAAGTGTTAATAATGAAATATGAAAATTGATACGTTTTTATTTGTAGAATATACTTTGTAGCAATTTAAAATATACGCTACCTTATTTGCAAAATCCTTAATCTGTCAGAGTCATACTATGCCAGTATGCCATGTACATGCTCCAAGTCACAATATATATATAGGCATCCGAACAACGATGTAAAGTTACGAAATGTTTATCAAAACTTAATTCATAAAACCCACAAAACTAATCATAACATCCTAAACTTTCAGGTAAAAGACATGGCGGCATCAAAAACAACAATCTTCATAGTTTTCCTTCTTTATCTCTCATGTTAGCTTCTCTCTATATATATTAATTCAATCGATTTAAAAAGACCGACTCCAAAAAAGTTATATACTGATATGTGTTTGCAATTTGTAGGCGCATTGTTGGTGAGCCCCTCTGGAATTCAAGCTCATAGGTCATGCCGGAGTGCAAAAGACTGTATCGTGTTGTGTCAAGGTGCGGTTGCGGGATGTGTAGATGGACATTGCATTTGTGAGCGGCTAAAAGCCGAGATTGAGCCGACCAAGACAATAAGGTGTAAAACGGACCGTGATTGTCCCGATTCTCGTAAATGCCCTATTAAAGACTACTATTACTCTTGTCTTCATGGAGAATGTACTTGTAGAACAGTATAACTTAATCGCTAACAATTTGTTTCTATATTTAGAAACAAATTGTTCCTCCTACGACATAAATGTATCTCCGATGATGGAATCCTTATATTCCTGACGCTATTACCATTATTAAATAGTAATATAAGTAAACAGAAATTACAATTTTCCTGTTTGATTACGACCATATATGTTTTGATATATTCCAACCGCAAAAATAATATAATTTTGTTTAAGATTTCGTTATTGATTAATGTTTAATTAGTTAATCTTTATCATAACAACATCAGGATTTTACCTCTAACTTATATTAAAGACATAATTTATACACATCAAATGGTTCTAAAACTATCTAGAGCCTCCTAACATACATATACATGTATATTTTCAGGTTTGGAGTTATAAACTTATAATCATCATGTATCACATAATTAACATTTGCCTATATAATTAAGTGAGTTTTCTTTCTGTTATAAAGAAATGATAGTTTTAATCAAAGACATGACAAATGGTTCAAAGACGAAATCAAATCTTTGTAGTACGAGGTATCTCAAACATGTTTGTCTCAAAAAAATAATAAAAAAGCAAAGACAAGACAAATGGTTCAAATACAAACTGAGTTCTCTTCAACTAAAAATGATAAGTCACATGGCTCAGATGTTATAGAGAGCTCTGCAGAACAATTGGGGCTAAAAGTAGAACCAAAGGCAGAAAAGGTACTTGACAATTAAGAAAACTAGTGTGAAATACCATGGCCAAACATGGTGAATGGGAAAGTGAGTCTTCAACAAATTGTCAATAGCAAAGCCTGATCATGCACTGGGTAGATAAGCAAGAAACCTGTCACATCCACACTAAAAAATAGCACGATCGTGATCCAAAAAATAAGCCAACTCCAAAATAGTGTGGACTTGAGTGTCTTTAATTTCTCCTAAATCTTAATTGTTCTTATCCTCATTTTGTTCTTTGTTTTGGAAATCATAAATATTATGACTAGTGAACATTGGCTAGTTGTGGAAGCGGATATGACCATAGTAGTCTAGATATTTGGAGTAAGATATGGTGTTCTCACATTTCTTCTCAACCTTTGTCAAAGGATCATGTAGAATAAAAAACATGATTGACATGTGTTATTATTAATGACAAAACATCTCACATGTAACATATATATATATATAAGAGATAGGCCATAATAGTTTGATTATATTACCTCGTCCAGGCCAGTATTTATAAGGTCCATAGAAATAGTAAATAAACGACCAATTGGAGTACATTATATGAGCCACAACACCAGTCGCAACAACTACAAAAGTTACACATCCTTTCTCCTTAAAGAATGCAAACAATGATCCTACACACTCTGAAAGGAGAATAATTATTAGAAATAAGGAACTTCTACAAATAACCATAAAAGAACTTCTAAGAAACCACAAGACAAAAGAAACTCATTGTTACTTAATGCTTGAGTTAGATATATCTCTAGCCTTTCCAGACAGAACTCAACAAATCTAGAAGGTATCATCCATGAGACTTCAAACATTTTCATATCCTTAATAGCTTTTAGTTGATATATTGTATTAGCTTTCCAAATACGCCATGTTGGATTGGGTTTGAGTACGCTTTCTGATCTTTGCTTGATGCGATAAAAGTACTTAAAGATCCAAATATTTTAATAAGACTCTGTTAAACGGATGACTTTTAACATATCCAATACAAATTTTAAACGGATGTCTTTCTATGGATGTATGACCTCGATAAGAAGTGGCTCAGAGATTTAAAAGCAAAGAAAAAAATATTTTCTGCACAAAATTAGAACATGAAACTTTGATCAAATGTTACATTTTTCTAAACTATCTAAACCAATAATCTATAAAGAAAAAACAAAGTTGATCCTCGAAAATTATATAAATTCAATTGCTTTTGATAAGAATATATTCCAGCTCTGGACATTTTTATTAACCACTATCAACATATTTAATACTCCGACCTTGAATTTATTCACCATGATGCTTTTCATGATCAACATTATTATTATTCCGGCCTTAAATTTCATTCCATCGATAGTGTCTGATCTTTAAAATTAGGTTTGATCTTTACTTATTGTGTCTTTCATTCTGTTTAAGCTTAATTAGTATGCAATGTTCTATTAATTCACACAATCAAACTAGAGAAATGCGTTTATAATATTTCTTTTGTCTTTCACTCTCCATCCACAAAACGAAACATGTGTATACTGATCTTCATAATCGATTTTATCAGCTCACTAATCTTATGATTTATCTAATTAATAGGTTACAGAGAATCAACATTACTTGCCTCATTTTCAAATAATTTCTTTCTATTGAATCGATTTTGCTTAATTATCATTTATTTAGTTCGTGTGTATAATATACTTCATAATCATTTTTTTTTTTAAAAAAAAAGAACCAGCTGATTCATTTTGTGTATTGATCTGAAGTTTTTATGTTTTATAATAGTAATTTGGAAACATTCAATTTTATATAAAAAGATGAGAGGGTTCGTCTCTTAACTTAACCTAAAATGCTGCCATTTTGCTTCTTAGATAGTATGAGAGCATCAAATCCGCTTTTGAGTCTTGATTCGACAAATCTTGTCGGTACAAATCCTCGTCACGATTTGCATTTTGCTCTTTGTCGTCGGTTTTGTGATGAAAGACAACCGTTGTTTAACGGTTCCGTTCAAAGGCGGCTGCCCTTTGGGCTTTGTCATTCTCTGGCCCATTTCTTCTTTCTTATTGAAATCGTTTGCCAAAACGCAGTCGTTTCGAAACCATCTTTTTCATTGACCGATATAGCTGATGAGCCGTGATTCGTGAAACTAACCAGAGGGTTTTTGAATTGTGCTAACAAAAGTTAGAGACTAAAACCGGTTTGGTTAGTTTCATCTGGGTTAGCCGGTTGACTTTGGTTTAGTAATTAAACCCTAGATTTCTTCTTCTTCTTCCTCCACATCTTCAGATTTCTCAGCCTTCTCTCTCTGCAACTCAAAAAACATTGTGAAACCCTAATATACTTCTCTGGAAGTCCAAGGTATCGATGGGAAAGAACAAGAAAGAGAGTAAAGATGGAGAAGAAAAATCTCAACACTCTGCTGCCACTGTATGCGTCTCTGGCTTGCCTTATTCCTTTACCAACGCTCAGGTACCATCTTCCTCCCTCTATTCATTCATCGTCTTTTATTACTTGAATCCATCAACACTTTGTTGATTCAATGTTGCCCTCTAGTAAATTGATGTTTTTGAGCTCCTTAAAATTGATCGAATTTCTTCAAACTCTCACTGTAATTGTTTTCTTCCAAATTTTTTAGCTTGAAGAAACCTTTAGCGATGTTGGTCCGGTCAGACTTTGCTTTATGGTCACAAACAAAGGTGAGTGAATTCGGAATCTGGTCACTATTGAAAATTAAAAGTTATTATTCATCAATGGTCTAATCATCTTTTTTTCTTATCTTCTTGTTTACAGGATCAAATGAACACCGTGGCTTTGCCTTTGTTAAATTGTAAGCCACCTTATTATTCTCACTTAGCAGGTGATATTGGTTCTTACACTATTTATACCTCTGCAGTGCTTTACCAGAAGATGTGAACCGTGCCATTGAGTTGAAGAACGGTTCTACTGTTGGAGGGCGTAAGATTACAGTTAAACAGGCCACGCATCGGCCTTCCCTTAAAGAGCGTCGCACTAAAGCAGCAGAAGGTTAGTCTCATTGGAGTCTTAAGGTCTCAATTACGATTCTTTTCTCAGAATTGACATCAATTTCTTGTTTTGTGTTTTCAAATTAGGGATCCCTTTACCTGAGAGTGATTCTCAGGCAGAGAGTGACAAGGGCAGTTTGGTTCCTGAGATAGTCAAGCCAGGTATAAGATTGGCTAGATTTTGTTTGTTAGTCTAAGTGAAATAGTTAGTGATGATGGTTTTGTTCTCATTAAATTTGTATTTGCATCAGTTCCTCCACCCGTTAAGAAAATAGAGAAGCCAATTGAGCGCAAAAGACCAACAAAGCTTCTTGTTGATTTAGCTGATAAAGAAACATGTTCAGATAAGCAAAGGTACGGTTTTATGATAACGTGCTGATTTTTGTATTTGGAATGAAGTTTTTAATAAAGCTTTGTAAGGAAGACTATCTGATTGACGATAATATATTTGAAAAAACTAATCTTCTTTCTTCTCGTTGGGTGAAGAGTTGCAAGAACTGTAATCTTTGGTGGCCTTGTTAATGCTGAGGTGGCAGAGTTAGTCCATAGTCGTGTCAAAGAGATTGGCACTGTGTGCTCTGTCAGATATCCCCTCCCAAAAGAAGAGCTTCAACAAAATGGTAATAATCTTGTTAAGAAAATGGAGGCAAATGCCTGTTTGCATGATTTTAGTTTCATCTATTAGTGCAAGGTTTTTATTTTGTAATGATATTACACATATGTATTAGCCGTCAAGTTATCCATCAGAATTGGTTGATCTAGGGATCTGTGTATTCCAAACACCGCACATAATGACTCCCAATGAACAGTATTGGGGCATGAGTCTCTGTTAATTATTAGATTATATTAGCCATTACAAGATTCCTGGGCAGAGAGAGTACGCAAAAAATAAACACCTTTTCTCGCTACTCCAGGTTTATGGGTTTGACTTTTGGATTATTGTTGTTGGAATGCATCCCCTGCTCATGGTTTCCTTTAATAAGCTTTCTTTTGGTGCTTGTTGCCTCCCGTTTCATAATCTTATGGCTGAATAATAGTTTGTTAAACGTGTATGTACATGATAAGACACCCTATCCAACTGTAGTTACTACTGTCGGCATGTAGTTATGAACTCGTTTGATTCTCTTATAAGAGCATGCCAGAATTTGTGCTCATGGTGCATTTATTAAGCATTAGAATTTTTTTTTTTCAGGTCTTACGCAAGACGGATGCAGGACAGATGCATCAGCTGTTCTCTTTACGAGTGTCAAATCTGCTTGTGCTGCTGTTGTAGCAATACATCAAACAGAAATAAAGGGAAATCTCATTTGGGCTCGTCAGCTCGGTGGGGAGGTGAGCATTATTTGCTTTTCAACAATATTAACTGATTAGCATTCGGAACAGTTCATGATCTCTTTGGTATTTTGTTGGAGGCAGGGCTCAAAGGCTCAGAAGTGGAAACTAATTATCCGAAATCTGCCTTTCAAGGTTCTTAACCTGGATTACCTGTTATTTCTACAATTTCATTTTTAAAGCTATGTTCTTCTCATCGTTTTTTTTTTTCTGGAATTTGCAGGCTAAACCTAGTGAAATTAAAGAGGTCTTTTCAGCAGTAGGGTTTGTCTGGGATGTTTTTGTTCCTAAAAATTTTGAAACTGGGTATGTTCCAAGTCGTCTGGTGATTTTCTTGATTATGTATAAATTAATGTATATTGTTCTCATTTAGTGGAATATTTTTGGCAGGCTACCGAAGGGTTTTGCATTTGTCAAGTTCACGTGTAAGAAAGACGCAGAAAATGTAAGATCTAGAAACATGAGTATCTTGGTTTGGTCATTCTCCATTTGGATCACTTGTCTTATTATTCTTTTGTGCATCTTCAGGCAATTCAAAAGTTCAACGGGCACATGTTTAGTAAAAGACCTATAGCTGTTGACTGGGCTGTACCAAAGAATCTTTACAATGGTGCTGCTGATGCCGCTACTGCTCCAACAGATGGTAAATAACTTACTTAATGTTTTTAAACCTTTTGGTAGCTAATTTGTATATTGATATAAGATATTCTATTGTTGACACGATGAAATTGAATGCCTGGAATATATAACGAGGGAAACAAATAAAGTCTGGTGGCCAAACTTTTGTTTTATCTCTTCCTAACAGAATATTCATACTTTTTGGCTTCACCTTGGCAGGTGACAAAAATGGAAGTGATGAGGAGAGTGATAACAGTAGTGTTGATTTGGAGGAGGTTGATGATGCTGTAGACGGCCACCAACCTTCAGGAGATGATAATGACGAGGAGGAGGAAGACATCAGTAACAAACCGAGTGAATCAGTAGTACTGGAGAAGGATGCTGAGACCGACGTGAATTTCGAAGAGGAAGCAGATGTTGCGAGAAAGATTCTTAAGAACTTGCTTGCATCTTCAAGAGGTTCTATTGCTTCTCATGATGGAGAGACAGAAATGTCAGATAAAAACAAACCCGAGGATACATCAGATAAGCCTGCCGCTGACTCGTCTAGTGTCTCTGAACCTTTGGAATCCAGTAAAACCAAAGAAGTGGTTCCTAAAGTAACACAGGAAAATGATGATGATTTTACGAGAACTGTATTTATAAGTAACATCCCATTTGATGTTAGCAAGGAAGAAGTCACACAGAGGTTTGCTGTATTTGGGCAAGTTGAATCTTTGAACCTAGTTCTCCACCCAGTCACAAAGTATGCATCCTTCTATCTTATGAAATTCATTCAATCATGAAAGCAAATTTTGGCTCTGGTATCTCCCTAACCCCAAAGCTTCACATTTTTTCTCTCTTTGTGTTCTCTTTTTCAGACGACCAAAAGGTACTGCTTTCCTCAAGTTCAAAACAGCAGATGCATCAGATGCAGCCATTTCAGCTGCCAGTACTCCCGCAGGTGTCGGTGTCCTTCTTAAAGGCAGGCAACTAAGCGTTATGAGAGCTGTGAATAAGAAATCTGCACAGGACATTGTACTCGAAAAGACAAAGGAAAAGAATCTTGACCATCGGAATCTTTATCTTGCTAAGGTAACACACCTCTCAGTTCTCACAAAATCTCTGGAAAAACCGTAATAAGCACGCACTAATATTCATCTCCTTCTGGACTTCCACAGGAAGGTCAGATCCTTGAAGGTACACCTGCTGCTGAGGGTGTCTCTGCAGAAGACATGGACAGGCGACGAAGGTAAAACTTTAATTTGTACTTTCTCATATATGCGTGTTACTGTCTAGTGATTTGGGATGATAGAAGATTAAGCATGTGTGGTTGTCCTTTGCAGGTTGCATGAAAACAAGATGAAAAAGCTTCAGTCTCCGAACTTTCATGTATCTAAAACGAGGATTGTCATCTATAATTTGCCAAAGTCCATGAATGAAAAGCAACTACAAAAGCTCTTAGTTGATGCTGTTACCTCACGAGCTACAAAGCAGAAGCCATCCATCCGACAGGTCACACATTCGCAGCCTTGATGCTAATATTCGAAACATGGCTTGTTCTGTTATCTGAATCTCGCTTCTTTCTCCTCGTTTCAGATCAAGTTCTTACAAAACGAGAAGAAGGGTAAAGTTGATACGAAGAACTACTCACGTGGAGTTGCGTTTGTAGAGTTCACAGAGCATGACCATGCTCTTGTAGCCCTGAGAGTACTTAATAACAATCCTGGTAAATAAATATTGCTGACAGCTAATTTTCCATCAAGTTTTGGAGTACTTTTTTAGAGCGTAACATATTATTTAGGATTCAGTATAATCCAAGAATCACGATTTCATGTTTTGGCTTTTTTGCAGAGACATTTGGTCCTCAACATCGTCCTGTGATAGAATTTGCTGTTGATAACGTCCAAAAGCTGAAGTTACATAAAGCTAATCAACAGTTTCAGCGACGCAACACAATGAATCTGAGGAGCAGCGGGTGAACGGCGAAGCGCAGGCAGAGGACATTCATGGTGGCAATGATTCAAAACGAAGAACGAGGGATAAGGATAACAGTGGTCCAGTGGAAGAGAATGCAAGCCGGTTTAGTAAGAGGAAACCTATGCGCCCACGTGAACAGAGGAAAGAAGAAGCGAAACCAGAGAAGAGTCTCTCAGTGAAAGAAGATGCGGGGAAGAACAGAAATAAGAGGCCTAGACCCACACAAGAAAGTGCTAAAGAGCCACCCTCAAATCAGAAAGGGCAATGGATGAAACAGCAAGAGGCAACTGAGAAACCAAATCTAAAGAAGATTTCCAAAGATGTGAGCGATGCACCGAGGAAGAGAAAGTTTGAGGAGGTTAGAGGTGGAGAGAGTTTTAATGGGCAAAGAAAGAGAAAGAATCAGACGGAGAAAAAGAAGAAGCAAGGTGGTCCACCCGAGGTTCTGGACAAACTTGATATGCTGATTGAGCAATACAGGTCTAAATTCTCGCAAAGCTCAGCCAAAACCGGCCCACAAAAACAGAGCTCTGGACAAGTCAGGAGATGGTTCCAGTCCTAAGACTTCAAATCATCAAGAGTATCAGTTTTCTTTTGCAGTTTTTTGATCTGGAGATGGCTTCGAAATGTTGCAAATTAATGTTCAAGTTTCATTGTATTGTTTTTTATTCTGCAACAAGACGTTTTTGTTTTGTATTATTAGTAGTCAGTTCCATAATCTCTTTTTTAATTATTATTATGTATTTAATAGTACGAAATATGTTTTTTTACTTCGAAAACAGTTGCTTTTAATAAAAATTGATTTAATCATAAATATCCATAATACTATGGAATATTATTCAGTCAAGGTTTTCAATAGAGTTTAAATCTATTCACAATTCATTATTATTCAATGATTGATTTTAAATATTTATAAAATCTATTGTTATAGGTTTTTGTATTTTAAAATATACTAGATTTTGCATCCATGCGTGAATATTTTGTTGATAAAAGTAATATGCAATTAATTATATTTATTAATATATAAATTTTATATATTAGTGTTTTAATAATATATTAAAATATTATAGTGTTAATAATTTTTATGTACATTATGATAGTTTAACGGTTTTGTTTTGAATCTATATACAGTATATCATATTTCAAAAATATATTATTTAGTCAAATACTTATAAGTTAATATACCAAAACCAACTAAAAATTTTACAATTTAACCAAATGTTACTTTTTAAACATAGTATTAACATAATAATAAAATATTATACATTCACTTATTTAAATCAAAAAGATAATTTTTTCCATCATTTTTACTTATAAGTTAATCTTTTTTTATTAGTTTGTTTAACAAATACAAATTTTTATTTTGATAAATTAATTTAAAAAACAAACTATTAATTAAAATATTTGCTTTGAGATTAATAACAACTTTAAATTTGAAACTAAAAAAATAGTTGAATATGAAATAAATAAAATCACACAAAATTTGTGAATAAATATACTTTTGTCAATTAGTAGTGTATTTAAATAATTTTAAATGATTATATCTTATCTCTTCTAATAAGAATGAAATTTTATTTTCATCTTCTTCATTTTTATTCTTGTTATATCTGTTATCATATTTATTTATTTTAATAATTTATGTATGATTATATTCAGTTTCATCATATTCATTCTCACTTCTAATTGTAACTAAATAGATAAAATCAGTACAATTTAATACATCAAATTTATAAAAATGAAATAACAAATTGAACAACTCAAAACTAAGAACTTCTACATTAATCTATTGAATTCAAAATTGAATATATAAAATGTAAATTTTTTGATCATTTTTGCATAATATATTACATGAGAAAAAAAATATTACATACTTTCGCATAATATATTACATATTTCGATGATATGTTTTGCATATGTTAAAAAAAAAGATGAATATAAATCATAAATATTAGTTATTTAAAATTCTACATGAAAAGTTTTAAAATCAAGTAACTTAAACTTGTATAAGTAGTTATATTTTTTTATAGATAATAAATTAAATTTGTGATTTAAACAGTGATAATGGAGATTTTAATATCATGTTGATGTTTTTCTTGGTTCATAGAGATTTCTTTATTTTTTAATATATTTTTAATCATAATATTAGAATTATGAAACTTTTTTTTTAATTTATAATTTTGATATATATGAATAAAAATTTAAATACTGATGTGGATGCTTTGAAAATAATATAGCTTTAACTATCATTAATAATAGAATAATTTTAATTAACAAATATTCCTATATTATTTTGTATTAACAATGTAATTTTATAATTTAGAGAAAATTTTAATTTTAGTTTTTGATGTGAAATAATAAAATTGACCTTTTATATTTTATGTGGATGTCCTTACAGGCATATAGCTTTAACTTTTATTTTTCTTTAAATTGTTTGTAAACAATATAATTTTAAAATTTAGAAATATTCTTAATTTTAAATATTGATGTGGACCAAGATAATTGAACTTTTAAATCATATATGGATATTCTTAAAGGCATATAGCTATAACTTTTATTAATAATAGATTTAGAAATCAAAATTGAAAAATCTCACACGAGGCTCGTTGCGGCAAATGATTTTAGCCTCTCCTCTTTATTATGAGGCTTATCGAATGTATTCAGATGTTGTCTGGTCAGCTAATTGTTACTTTTGTGGTTCATGTTGGGTTGTTAAAACCCATTCAGATGCTATGTTATTTCAAAAAATTTCCTCCAATTTACCGGACCCGTGATTGAACCGGAAATTTTTTTGGGTCATGGGTTAATAAGGTTCGATTAGGTTCAACTGGGTTCAACCGGGTTTGATAATATTTTACAAACTTAATCAAAATAAAATTCTTCAATAATTAAATTATTTGGAAAAAAATTCATAATTTAAATCCAAATCAACACTAAAATAAAATAAAGTAGCATTAGCAACAAATTAAAAAAAACTTGAATAGTCTAAATAAAAAACAACACTAAAACAATTTAACACGTTCAATCTTCCTTTTCCAAATCTTCAGTACCTTGAACAAATATAAAAACAAAATACATATTACTGAAATGTTTTAAAAATTAAAACCAAACAAAAACAAAGCAGTTAAAAAATTGATCACGTCATAGCACACAAAGTGTTAGTTTATACTTTATATAATATAATAGATACAGAAATTCTAAAACCAACTAAACTCAACAACAAATTTTAATCGAAAGTTGGACACACCTCACTTTGACTTTGAATTGATGTAATGTGGTGGTGAGTTGCAGAGAGATTTAGAAACGAAAAAAACAAAAGAAGGACGATACAACTGTGAAAGAGTAAGGGTTTAATTAAACAAGTACAAGTCTAAACGATATAAACACTAAGAAAAGAGAAATAAATAACAATTTAATTAAGCTTTTTCTGTTTTTCAATTCAACCCGGTTTGATATGGTTTAACGGTTCGCCCGGTTCCCGGTTTTTTGGCGGTTTAATCCGGTTTTTTAGCCGGTTTAATCTTATGTGGGTTTTAATACTCACCCAACCCGGTTATGCGTCCGGTTCACGGTTTAATCTGGTTGGACCGCCGGTCCGATCCGATTTTAAAAACATTGCTAAATATGTGTGTATATATCTAATTTAAATTCAAAATTTCCTATTTTAATATTGTTTATTTTTGTTTTTTATTATTAATATCAATTTTATATATAATTTTTTTACTTTTAATAATTTTAAAAACAATAATAGAATTTGGAAATTTTTCAATTTTCAATGTTGAGGTGGACCAATAAATCTTTTTATAAGACCAATAAACTTTTTTAATTTTCTTTTTCAGCAATAATATTATAATTTGTAAATTTTTCTTAATTTTAAATGTTGATGTGGACCAATAAAATTTATTTTTTAAATCCTATGTGGATACATTCTTAATTTCTTTTTTTCAGCAATAATATTACAATTTGTAAATTTTTCTTATTTTTAAATGTTGATGTGGACCAATTAAATTGATTTTTGAAATCCTATGTGGACACTCTTAGAAGCATTTAGCTTCAACTTTTATTAGTATATATATATATATATATATATATATATATAAGATTCAGTAAAGAAGTTTGAAATCCATTATCATTTAGTTAAAGATTTAAATAAACTAATTAAAATTTTATATTGTTCATCTTTTAATAGATTTTAATAACTGACTTGGCATGACTAAATTTGAAACTAATTTTAAGTTTCTTATGTGTTTTTAGTTATTTTTTTTATTTGTTATGAAATTCAATTCTATTATAATTCAAAATAATAGCATATTGACTTACCACATTATATAAATTTTAAAATAATTGAGCTAAATTTTGTTTCAAATATGTTTAACTTTAAATCTAATGAAACTGAAAACACTATAATGAACTGCACGCTAAAAAATCGTTAGTCTATTATTTAGAAGCTGATTTAGCACAATTTTGAAATATATTATAATGAGAATACAAAACTTATAAGATAATATTCAAAAGATAAACAACTTACAATAAATATTGATTTCCATAAAATAGTCTCTTAGGTCTGCCACTGCCACCAGAGAGAAGCCAAATTTCATAAGATTGGAGGATAAAACTGATGCTACAGAATCAGTTTTGAATCTGCTGAGAAGCTGTGAGTTTACAGAATTTCAAATTTCAAGCATATTTATCCTGAATTTTGTTAAACAAAGACACATGGCTGAGAAACTTGACTTTCTAGAAGATACAAGATCTCAACTCACTATGTTCCTTTCAGATGGTCCAAAGGTAAACAGTCGGGTTCTATTTTGATATGGTGAAAAATATGAAGGAAACCGGCAAGCATGGAAAGCTGTGTTAGTCTTTGGCAGATGGTTGGAAATAGGAGAACATCTTAAGAAACATATCGAGTTTAAGAGTACTTGGAGTAGCTGATGATCTGCTGTACTCACTGTTGTTCTCTGGCACAAAGATGATATTCTGCACCACAAACTCGGTCTTCTTCTTCACCGACTCTGAAGAATACGACATGCAGGGAGGATGCCTCACAACCATCATGTTTATCTCCTCTCTGCTAAATCCAGTCGCCCGATATGTTTCAGTGAGTTAATTTAATGAAATTTTTTAAGATGGACCAGAACTCGAGTTTTCTTTCTATTTTGAACACTTACGATGTAGAAAACATTTACAGCCTCAACAAATTTTGGTCTTTCGGGATCTAAATCCAAACCCAATAACTTTTTTAGTGATTTTTCAAATCTGTCTGACTGTCTTTCCTCGAAACGCCTTGGTGTAAAACCCTCTGGTATATGTACTGAGCATGGAGGAAATGATTGTGCCAAGGTGTTACGTCATTCAAGCTCTCATGTCCAAAGGATTGGTCAGTGAACTCCCTTTGTTATCTGTGTTGGTATGTGTCAGTGAGAGGTTCGTAGACAAATACGTGATGAAGCACAAACAAAAGGAAGTTGTGGCGGAGATGATGGTTGTTTTCACCGGTGGTTCTTCTAAAACATGTATGTGAAAGGATGTGCCTGATTGTAGTGAGTTTTTTAAAAAACTTCTCTCGCTCCCTGTTGAAATTCTTGGTTGAGCACAGGGGTGGACGTAGGTTGTGACGACCGGGATGTTTTATTGAATAATTTTAAAGAAATTTAATTTAATATATTATTAAGATATTTATAGAAAAAAGTGTCCCCTATACTAAAAAAAAAATATGTCTTTTTATTAAAAATGCTTCCGATAAAAAAAATGCTAGATCTGGCACTGGTTGAGCATATTCCTCTGTTTTCTATGTTATAGCATAGAGTACAGACTCTCGATGTATAAGCATGTTTAGATAATAGTGTGTTTCTATTTGATTATTTCGAAATCCGTATGTCTCAAATTGTGCGTTGATTTGGCTATTTCCTGTGTGAGTGCTTATTCTGAAAGATATCTCTTTCCATTTTCGAGCTCTAAGATTTGTGCCTTATGATGATTTATACCCTTGGCTGCAGTTTACCCTGATGGAAAAGTTTGCATATCTATCCTCCATCCTGCTCTGGTGATGATCCTAGTGGATATGAGCTTGTGCCTATCTTCAGAGTTCGTTTGTTCATTTTGCTTTTTGGTTATGAATAAGAGACACAAGCTTAGTGAACACACGCTCATATAATATCCAGATGGCTTCAAAATGTTGCAAAAAGTTTCATTGTATATTTGTATTGTTCTTTATACTGTCTGAAAAAATCTCTCCAGAAATCTTCTTATTGCAAACATTTTTTTCTTTTGTATCACGTGAAACTGAGAATTAGACCGAATCCGAACCTTCACAAAATCAAGATTTGATTTGAACTGATGATTTACTAAACTCGGACCGGTTTAGTACAACAAATATATTCACCTTCTTACTCTTAGCGTTTTTGCTTTATAGATAAAAGAAACTATTGCAAGGCATGTAACAACTCAAAAACCAAATCAACTTACAGAATTTTCTTATTTTTTGTTGGCGTTTTAGGGTTTCGAGAGCGAGGAAAACGTTCGATGATTGCGTGATTCTTCTTCTCGATAAAAATCAGATAGATTCAGAGGAAAACACTGTAGAACTTGTTGATTCTATTTTTCTTTCTCTTGCACTCCTTTGCATGGTGTTTTGTCATCATGTATTCTCTGAGACTCCACGGGAAAAGATCTGTCGAGTTGCAGAAATTGCTTAATTTGAGAGGTCATTGCAAAATGTACTCTCTGCTTTTTACAACTCGTTCTCCTCTGCTAGTGGTGATGCAGATGTGAGCCCTCTTCAAGTTGGTCGAAAAGGGAAGACTTTTACTGTCTCTTACCTCGTTGATTCAATGGGTTTCTCTAAAAAACTCATAGAATCTATCTTGAGGAAAGTGAGCTCATCAAAGGCTAAGGGAGATCCTGATTCTATTCTGAATCTTCTTAGGAGTCATGGTTTCACAGATCCTCAAATCACCAGAATAATTAAAGCTTACCCACGATCGCTTATTGAAGATTCTGAGGAGTTTCTTGCTCTCAAGCTTCAGTGTCTGCAGTCCAGAGCAGCTTCAACCTCTGAGCTCACTGAGATTGTTTCAGAATCTCCTAAAATCTTGGGATGACAGTGGAGGAATTTCTCGGTTATTTCTATGATGATATGCTTCTCAGCAACCAGAGTTTAAAAGCGGATAAGGAGAAGATGATCAGAAATTTAAGGGTTTTGAGAGAATTGGCCGTGCCTGAGAAGCTGTTCTTCTCCAGGCTCATGTTCGGTGATAAACAGAGTGTCTGCTGTGGCATAAAGATATTTGAAGAATCCGTCAAGGAGGTTGTTGACATGGGCTTTGTTCCGACAACCTCAAAGTTTGTCCACACTCAACACGCTGTTCGCAGTATGAGCGACAAAACGATGAAAGAAAAGGTAAACTTTTTTTAAAGTTTAGGCTTTGAAGTGGAAGATGTATGGGCAATGTTCAAGAAGTGGCCTAAGTTTCTTACATACTCGGAGGACAAGATAACTCGGAAGTTTGAAATCCTGAATGAGTGTGGACTAGTCCAAGACGAGGTCTGCTCAGTGTTCAAGAAGTTTCCGCAATGCATGGGTCTTTCAGAGAAGAGTATAGCCAACTCCATTGAAACATTTCTAGGCCTAGGATTCAGCAGAGATGAGTTTGCGATGATGGTCAAGCGCGTTCCTTCGGCCATCGGATTATCTCCAGTCTTGGTGAAGCTTAAGAGCGAGTTTCTGGTGAAGAAGATGAATTGGCCAATACAGGCCCTGGTTTCAAACCCTCAGGTACTTGGATACAGCATGGAGAAGAGGATTGTCCCAAGGTGTAACGTAATCACAGCTCTCATGTCCAAAGGATTGATCGGAAGTGAGCTCCCTTCAATGTCTTGTGTCTTGGTATGTACATATGAGGCGTTCTTAAACAAGTACTAGATTCTAACCTTGTGCATCCGCACGGGAATATTTTTTATTGTTTAACGAATTTTGTAATATAATTTGTGTTTTTGAGTTTAGATATAATTATTTTTATAAATATATTTTTTAATAAGTGAAAATATTGATTTTTGTGTTTAGATATATTTTTATAGTATTAAAATTAATTATAATTATAAAAATATAATTTTAACCAATCCGCTAATATTAATTCAAAATGAACTATTATAAAAACATAATTCTAACTTTTCCGTTCATATTATCGTATAATATAAATATTTATTAAAAGTTTGAGATGTATTAACAGTATTATTTAGCATTATAGTTTTCTAAAATTTAATCAACGAAAGGAGTGTACAACTGGTTTTTCAAACCACATTATAGTGTATGCAATAATTTTTAATTTTTTATGTTTTTATTTTGTATGAAAAATATATTTTCGATATACATATATAATTCAAAATTAGTGATTTTAGTTACCAAAATATTTTTAACCCGGTTTTTATATATATTTTTAGTTCTATGAATTTTAAAAAATATATTTTTAATATTTAAATTATACATTTGAATTTTACCTATTATTTTATTATTAATTTGTAAATAAATCACAATCATAAATATATTATATAAGCAACATAAATATCATATCATTTACATCATTATAAATATTTTATATTTCAAATATGACCATTATTTTTCATATGTAAATTATTTTTGTTTCAAAAATTCTAGATATTTTTGATAAAAATGTTTAATAGTATTGAAATTATTTAAATTAGAATCTTTAAATCAAATCTAAATTAATATCTGATTTATTATTTTTAATCAAATCAAATCAAATCAAATCTAAATTATCTATATTTAAGGAACTCTAAAATATTTAAATTAATAACTAATTTCAAAATTAAATATAAATAATTATTAAAATTATTTTTAAACACTTAAAAAAATTAAGAGTGTTTGGAAGCAAGTACTAAATGTGCTTCTGTTTTAATAGAATAGATGTGAGGAAGTAGGCCTGGGCACATTATCCGAATCCGAATAATTTATCCGAACCCGACCCGAAAAAGAGAAACCGAACCCGAATCGAAACTGATAAAATATCCGAACGGTTTTTAAATTTCTAAATCCGAAAAACCGAAACCAAACCAAACCGAACCAAAAATCCGAATGGATATCCGAAATATCTGAAATACAATTATATACTCAAAATACTAACTACAATTAGATTTAATAACCTAAAATTACAATTATAAATCCAAAATATGAATTATTTTTATTCTGAAAATGATGAAAAATCCAAAATAATTTAAACATACTAAGTTTTTAGTTATAATTTTAAAATTTTGCCAAATTATATTTGAATTTAACTAATTTTATTTAAATTTAATTATTTTTATTTAATTTTATTATTTTTTGGATATCCGAATCCGAACCGAACCCGATCGAATATAACCGAACCCGAACCGGAATTCCAAAAATATCTGAATAGGTTTTAAATCTAAAAACCGAAAATCCGAAAAACCGAATTATCCGAACCGAACCCGAATGGATATCCGAACGTCCAGGGCTATGAGGAAGTACGATGACAAGGAGCTTGTGGCTGAGTTAGTGTCTATTTTCACCGTTGGTTCTAAAAGAAGCTTACTTGAATGTTTTTACTTCTATTTCGGCTTTTGTTTTATTTTTGTATTAATGTTTAGTCGATAATAATCTAGAGATTGGAGATTGGTTCCAACTCTAAGTTTATCTTAGTCAAGAGAGAGAGACTAAGAGTAAGATAAACTTAGTAAATTTATCTTTTTAAGTCTTATGTTATTGTTGGATTTGTCGTTATGTAGTTTTAATAAGGAGCGAGCTATTTGTTTCAGTGAAGGTTGTGCAAAATGCTTCCTACGTATTTCAATTCGTTATCTTCTTCTTGCGCTACTGAAAAGGGAACACCTTTCATATTCCCGAGACAGAAACCATTGAGCAGCGAGTTAAGCGTGGCTAAATCGAGCTCATATACTCGAGTTTCATCATCTTGCTAAGAATAGCTAAAGCAGAAGAGAGCTGAGAGGAGTGGCAGAAACAGTTTATGAAATTACTGTAAGTGTAGAGATCATGTGAAATTCCCAGCATCTCCGTTTGCTCGCCCAGAGAGAAGACAACATCAACTCTTGTTTGCATGCTAACAGGAAAATGACACAGCACAAATCAGTCATGTTCATGAAGCTAGAAACACCTAAATATACACATATCTATCCACCTACGACATAAGAAACCCATGTTCAGAAGCAATCAATATAAAAGCAACATCAAACATTGATTTACCTCACAGTCACAGATGTTGCTATCATAGGAACAAGGTTGCTCTACAATTCTCTCCAGGATAACAGTGTTTTAAGAAAGCATTTTCAGAAAGCTTTTGTCTAATCTCCCATCATGCAACATATTAGTGACCATGCTTATTGTTGAAGCATCTCCAGAAAACTTGCAGCTCCTCATTTCCTTGATGAGTTGGACTGATGTTACTTTGTCACCATCTCTAAGATATGCCCTTATCAGCGTATTATATGGACCGCTATTTGGGAGAGGTCCATCTTCTTTCATTTTACTGAATAAGGCATATGCATCCTGCTTTAAGCCTTTCCTACAAAATCCCGAGATCATTGCAGTGTAGGTTACAACATCAAGATTCACTCCTTTAAGGTTGAGGCTGCAAAACAAATCCCAGGCATCTTCCACCTTACCAGCCTTGCACATTCCTTCAATGATGATGTTATATGTAACAATACTAAGTTCGATTTCACTCTTCTGCATATCCTGAAATATGACCAATGCTTTCTCTAGCTTCCCGTTGTTACAAAGACCATCTAACAAAGTATTATATGTCCTAATAGAACGAGGCACACCCATAGAAACCATATGTTTGAATATTTCTTGGGCATTATCACAATCGCCAGCTTGGAAATACCCTTGGATCAGAGTCGTGTAAGTGATTGTGTTACCAACAATTCCTCTTAGAGACATCTCCCTGAAGAGTTCCATACCATCTTCTACTCTCTTAGACTTGCAGAATCCATTTATGAGAGTACTATAAGTCACTACGTCTGGGAGAATACCTTTGCTAACCATCGAAGTAAACATCTGTTTGGCCTCCTCTAGACGATCTTGCAAACAAAACCCGTTGATCAATGCATTGCACGTGAAAATATCAGGATCTATAGACCTTCTGATCATCTCCTTGTATAATTCCTCTGCCTCCAAAAGTTTCCCAACCTTCACAAAGGCATCTATCAACGCATTGAAGGTGACTACACTGGGGTTCAATTTCCTCTCAATCATATCACTGAATAGTAGAGAGGCATCACTCCATCTTCCGTAATTACAAAGACAGCTTATGAGGGAGCTGTAGATAAAAACATTTGGCTTGATTCCTTTGTTCTCCATTTCGTTGAATAAGTCGAGTGCCTCATTGACATCTCTGTATTTGCAAAGACCATCGATGACTGTACTGAAGATCACAACATTTGGCTCTATTTTCCCTTTCTCCATCTTCTTGAGCAGATTTAAAGCCAAATCCATATCACCTCTCTTACAAATCCCATTTATCACCGCACCATAAGTAAGCAGATCTGGTTGACATCCTTTCGCCGCCATTCTGTCAACTAAAGCCACAGCTTCGGAAGCTTTATTGTTGAGAAAAAGTCCATGAATCAGAGTGTTGAATGTGACGGTGTTAGGTTGATATCCCATTTCCACCATTTGATCAAGCAAAGCTATGGCATCAGAAATCCTATTCCCGTGACAGTATCCATTGAGCAGTGAGTTAAACGTGACTAAATCGGGCTCATACCCGAGTTTCATCATCTTCCCAAGAAGAGCTAAAGCAGAAGGGAGCTGACAGGTGCGGCAAAAACAGTTAATCAAAATACTGTATGTATAGTGATTATGTCGAATTCCCAGCATCTCCATCTTCTCTCCCAGAGATATCACGACATCATACTTCTTTATCTTAGCAATAGCACTCAACAATTTACTGAAGTCGACAATGGAAGGAAAAGGACGAGACTTTATCATCTCACCAAACAGACCAATTGCATCATCTAACTTAATATCCTGTAGAAACCCATTTCTAATCTTCTCTCTGTAATCACAACTAGCACCAGAGAAAGCTCGTACCCAGCAACGGAACGGAGAAGGAGAAGCAGTTCGAGGATTACCTTTCAACACTATTCTCTTCGTCGTAAACGCAATCGCAAACAATCTCATCATCTTCTCGATTTGGCTTCAGCTGATTTAGGTTTCTTCTCGGATTATTCTTATTATTAGAAATGAACATGTGAGGAAGAAGACGAATTTCCACAGCCGTTGGATCGTTTCTGGTATTTGACGGTCAAGATTTCATCTTATCATGTTCGGTGACTCATGAATGTTTGGTTTTGGTTCAATCGAGTCTTAAAGACTCATTTTGGTTTTGGTTCTCTAAGACTCAAGACCAAGAGTCAAGAATAGACATAACCAAGAAAATCAATATAAACTAATTCGGGTTTGTCATAATCGAACCGGATCAAGAACCAGCACAAGACGCAATTCTCTTTTCCTCCCAAATGAAATTTTGGTCTTGATGATTTTGGGGGTTTTCGACGCTAAACCTGTAAATACAGATGGTTCTGAGAGTTTAATATTTTGAGATTTAACCACAACTCCGGGGAAATTTTTTTTTTTCGATTCGAGTCTACACTGTGGCATTTGCTGGTTTCTGTCATGTATTCTCTGATACTCCATGGAAGAAGGTTGGTCGAGTTGCAGAAATGTCGTAGCTTGAGATTATTTTCAGTGAACCTTTTGCAAAATGCGTCTGCTTTTTCCAATTCCTTCGCATCTGCTTTTGCTACTGATGTGGGCTCTCAACAAACTCGAAAAGGGCAGAACTTTACGGTCTCTTATCTCGTTGATTCATTGGGTTTAACTGCAAAACTCGCTAAATCGATCTCAAGGAAAGTCAGTTTCGAGGACAGTGAAAATCCAGATTCTGTTCTGAGTCTTTTCAGAAGTTATGGGTTCGCTGACTCTCAGATCTCCAACATCATTACGGGTTATCCACTATTGCTTATAGCAGATGCTGAGACATCTATTGGTCCAAAGCTTCAGTCTTTGCAGTCTAGAGGAGCTTCAACCTCTGAGCTCACCGAGATTCTTTCAAAAGTTCCAAAAATCTTGGGAAAGGACAGATCTTTTAGCGTGTACTATGATTTCGTCAAAGAGATTGTAGAAGCAGATAAGAGCTCCAAGTATGTAAAGTTGTGTCATTCTTTGCCACAGGGTAGTAAGCAGGAGAATAAACTCCGAAATGTATCGGCTTTGAGAGAATTAGGCATGCCTCAGAAGCTGTTGTTCTCTATGCTCGTCTCAAAATGCCCACATATTTGTGGAAAAGAGAGATTCGAGGAATCCCTCAAGAAAGTGGTTGAGATGGGTTTTGATCCCACCACTCCAAAGTTTCTCGAAGCTCTGCGTATTGTTCAGGCATTGAAGGAAGAGACAATAGAAGAGAAAGTCAATGTATATAAAAGTTTAGGCTTTGCTGTGGAAGATGTATGGGCGATATTCAAGAAGTTTCCGATTTTTCTGACATTCTCGGAGAAGAAGATAACTCAGACTTTCGAAACCATGAAGAGGTGTGGGCTACTAGAAGACGAGGTCCGCTTAGTGGTAAAGAAGTTCCCGCAATGCATCGGTATTTCAGAGCAGAACATATTGAACTCCATTGAAGCATTTCTTGGCCTAGGTTTCACCAGAGATGATATTGCGATGATGGTCAAACGCAATCCTGGTTGCATTGGATATTCTGTGGAGACAGTTAAGAAGAAGACTGAGTTTGTGGTGAAGAAGATGAAATGGCCACTAAAGGCCGTGGCTTCGTACCCAAGTGTGCTTGGATACAGCATGGAGAAGAGGATTGTGCCAAGGTGTAACGTAATCAAAGCTCTCATGTCCAAAAGATTGATCGGAAGAGAACTCCCTTCAATGTCTTCTGTTTTGGTATGTACAGATCAGACGTTTTTAAACAGGTATGTGAGGAAGCATAATGACAAGCGGCTGGTGCCTGAGTTAATGGCTATCTTCAATGGGAAACGAGAATAAACAGATAAAACTTGTAAACGAAGTGTAGAGGGTTTAACAGTAGTGTCTTGCCTGAGTTGATGACTGAAATTAAGCTTATGTTTTGCTCCTTCCTACTCTACTGTCTTATATTCTCTGTCTATCTCTCTTTTGTGTCCCTGTAAAGAAGAGACAAGTAGATATAAAGAAAGAAAGACTGATTCGATTTTATTAGTTCCCTTGGAATTTCGGAGAGAGTTTAGCTGATCAGTGGAGAGCATGTCACCTTAAGATGAAATGGAGCTATGGAAGGAAGAAACCAATTTATGAAGTGCTAGATGCTTCCACACACATTTATTCTCAAGTTTCTTCACAGTTCAGCTAATAAACCTATATACAAAAGTGTGGACAAAGAGTTGGGAAGGAGTGGTAAGGGTCACACAGATACAAGCATACATATATTGAAAGGTAAGGCTTAATTCTCATGTTCTACGTTTCTCTATATTCTCAAGTTCCGTACTTGAAACTTCAAAGAACCTGAAGCCCTTAATGTTCATGAGATAAAAAGAAAAGAAAAAAAAAAGCTTTGGACTTTGGCGTATGAAATCACATTTATGAAAGCTAAGTGCTCCTTGCCTAATAAATTCTGGGCTAGTGGGCTTTCAAAGTTCAAACCATAGAAATGAGGCTCACTATTATATGATGATATTCGGGTCAGGTCGAAAATTAGGGTTTAGCATCTAAAACCGCAAAAATTTGCATTTTCTTCTCCCCCAAATTCAGTCATGTATTCTCTGATAATCCATCGAAGAAGGTTGGTCGAGTTTCAGAAAGTGTGGAATTTGAGGTTTTCAGTGAACATTTTTCAAAATGCTTCTGCTTACTTCTCCTCAAATGCTGCTGCAGAATTGAGCCTCCAAGATGGTCGAAAAAGGAAGACTTTTACAGTCCCTTACCTCGTTGATGCATTAGGTTTAACTAAAAAACTCGCGGAATCCATTACGAGGAAAGTCAACTCAGAGGCTAAGGGCAATCCTGATTCTGTTCTGAATCTTCTTAGAAGTTATGGGTTCACAAATTCTCAGATCTCCGACATCATTACGGATTATCCACTATTGCTTATGGCAAATGCTGAGAAATCCATTGGTCCCAAGCTTCAGTTTCTGCTGTCCAGAGGAGCTTCAAGCTCTGAGCTCACTGAGATTGTTTCTAAAGTCCCCAAGATCTTAGGAATCAAAAAGGACAAAGCTTTCAGCATATACTATGATTTTATCAAAGAGATCATAGAAGCCGATAAGAGCTCCAAGCATGTAAAATTGTGTCATTCTTTGCCTCCTGGTTGTAAGCAGGAGAATAAACTCCGAAATGTTTTGGTTTTAAGAGAACTTGGTGTGCCTCAGAAGTCAGAAGTTGTTATTCTCTATTCTCATCTCCAATTTCCAGTCTGTAGCTGGAAAAGAAAGATTTGAAGAATCCCTCAAGAAGGTTGTTGGGATGGGCTTTGATCCGACAACCTTATCGTTTGTCCAAGCTTTACACGCTGTTTACCAAATGAGCGACAAAACGATTGAAGGAAAAGTAAACGTCTATAAAAGGTTAGGATTTGATGTGGAAGATGTATGGGCAATGTTCAAGAAGTGGCCAAAGTTTCTTAAATACTCGGAGAAAAGACATTGAACTTGGTTGAAACATTTATACGCCTAGGATTCAGCAGAGATGAGGTTGCGATGATGGTCAAGTGCTATCCTCGGTGCATTGGATATTCTGCAGAGTCGGTGAAGAAGAAGACTGAGTTTGTGGTGAAGAATATGAATTGGCTACTAAAGGCTGTGGCTTTGTTCCCTCAGGCATTTGGATACAGCATGGAGAAGAGGATTGTACCAAGGTATAACGTAATCAAAGCTCTCTTGTCCAAAGGATTAATCGGATGTGAAGTCACTTCAGTGTCTGTGTTGAAGAGTACCTGTGAAAGGTTTTTAAAAAGGTACGTGATGAAGCACGATGACAAGCAGCTTGTGGCTGAGCTGATGGCTATCTTCTCTGGAGAGACGAGCAAAAAGTCAAAAACAGATAGCTTGTGAACGAACGAAGTAGACGGTTTTGTAGTCTATAAAGTCTTAGACTTTCATAGTTTTAGCTTGAACCCGAATCTCAGATATTATTAGTTCTCACTGTTGATCCATGGGTTCTTCATGATTCTATTCGATATCTGGTTACTGGTGATGAGTAAGTTATAAGTTTAGGTTGTACAATATATGTTGGCTGTGGAAAATCAGTTTGAATGTTAGTGAAACAATCAATTCATACATCTAATATGGACCGTATGCAATGGGATCTCAAAAAGGTTGTAATTTTCTGATCCCATTGATCCTCTTCATGTGACTTGTTGGATTCTCTGTCATGAGTTTTTGGATCATATTTCAGGATCTAACTGATCGTATATAATAATTTATATCTTATTCCAAGAGGATTTTCATTATAGCTTTAACCATGAAAATTACTTTAGAATATTAAACAAACAAACAAAAAAAAAACAGAGTGATGCAAAGCAAGAGTCAAATAGACTCAAACAACAAAAACAGGACGCAACGTACTTAAAAAGTAGCTAAATTTCTTCTTTTCTTCAATTTACTCATCGGCCTTCTCCACTGCAACATCCTCTGTAGCTGCGGCAGCTTCCACGACGGCTGCTTCAGTAGGTTTCTCCTCCTCTGCTTCTGGTTTCTTCTTCTCCTCCTCCACAACTGCCGGAGTTTCTTCTATCTTCTTTTCTTCTTCCTCCTCTTTCTTAGGCTCTACAACTTCCTCTGTTTTGCTTTCCTCCTCCACAACCGCCGGAGTTTCCACCGGAGCTTCTTCCTCTTTCTTGATCTCCTCGGTCTCTGTTTTGGTTTCCTCTGTTTTTTCAACTGGTTTCTCTGTTTCTTCCGCGGCCACGTCTTTAGTCGTTACTTCAACGGGAGCTTCAGCTTCGGTTACCGGAGCTGGAGCAGACTCAGCGGCCACGACGGCAGCGACGGTCTCCGCCGGCTCCACTGTCTTTGGTGGTGGCATCTCGACGTTCTCAGATGCTGCTGGAGTCACTTGTTCAACCTGTAATCCATTGTCACATAGATCAATTCAAAACTGCGTATCGTTTTTGTTTGGTAAAACGGCATGTAGTCTGTTATTTCGTTTTTCTTTTGCTAACAAATACAGAATTAATGATATTTTGTAACTATATAGATCATAATTATATACATGTGTAAACTTTAAAATAAAGGTGGATTAAGAAAACGTATAATTGGATGTTTGATTTATCACGCTTTTATATAGGGAAACTGATCGGTAATCAAACTTTAGACTAACGAAAAAAATGGATTAGAAAATTTTGAAAATTTATATATGCATACCTCGACGGTGGCCATTTGAATGTGTAGAAAAAGAGGAAAAATATCAAAGAAGGGAGGAGAAAGTGTGTGTTTGTGTGTGAGATGCTTTGATGTGTGAAGAGTGTTGGTCGAGGAGATGGCTAATTTATAGTAGAAAGTTAGAAACAAGTACTCCTTTATCAAACAAAAAAACAGTACTTTCTAATCATTTTTTAAAATACCTTTTAAAATATATATTTCCTAAAGCAAAATCTGTATAAGCATGATTAATTTCTCTTGCAATCACAATTGATAAGATGAAAAGAAACTTCTGTTGTATATTTGTTTGAGAAAGAAATATCATGTAGTTTGTGTTTGATTATCATGATCATATACTGCAGTTAACGTCTCGCTACTAGTAAATAAAAGATTTAAACTTTTTTTGTTTTTCGTAAACATGGAAACTGAATCATCGTTTAATAGAATGATACTAAATTGAAAACAATCCGTAGTTAAAATAAATTTTAAGAAGTTTTCTCAAAAAAGAAAATACTCGTAATGCTAGATGTCGGGTTAGATATTGATCAATCATAGGTGGTGTTGGAGGTGTAAATTTATGTATCATGAAACAATATAATGACATAAATACGGAAAATATGTATAGTCCCTCGGTTTAGACGACCAGTCTAATGATGACTCTGTTGAATAAAGTTTAAACAGATTTTGGTTATTGGTCAAAGGTTTTCAAAACGATTGTAAGATAATTTCAAGGCTGCCCAAACAAACAAAGGAATCTGAAGGTCCTAACGACGAATGGCATTATTAATGCGTTACTAAATGTGTAGTTTTTTTTCTTAACATTGCTCTTGAACGAGCTCTAGAAGTGACCGATGACAAAAGAAACAAACATTCAATAAAACCCATAACATCAAATTTAACAGGATACGTGTGCCTAAAGCAATTTAAAACATGTAATACATCGCTTGTGGTAGATTGATCATGCATGCCTAAAGCCATATAAATCCATTGAGCATGATAGTTGAATCATTAAACCTATGTCAGGCTAGTATATAACTATATATAATATATATATGGTTCAACCAGCATGCTCTTTAGGCATGCATGATCACTAAAATTATATTTATGGCGATGAGATGTAAGCTAGTCGACTTTATATCAGATAAAAGACGCCCAGTTAAAATCATGTGTGTACTCGCTTTAAGAACTTTAAGTTTGAAATACCAAATTCTTAAGTCTATCAAAACTTTTAATCCCGTTAACATCATAACATCACCGTCATTAAACACTCCAGTGAAATGTTCAGAGCAGTCATATCATTTTATCCATTCTTCCAACTAAAATAAAACCAAACCTCGGAATATTGTATATGGCTAGATCTAGTGTTTTACAACTTAACACTTTTGTTAATCCGTTTCAAAGAGTCGTTGGGACTTTAAGCGTCGTAAACTCCTAACATTACATTACAACGATGTTCAAGAGACAGAGTCATCAATTATCATCGTTTAGAAAAGTTGATGCTCAAACACAATTCGGTGAAAGATGCGTTAAGATATTTTTATTCATATACAATTAGCTGATCATTTATAAAGTCTTTTCGGATTAATGAAATCTGCTTTCGGATTATTATATAGATCGTTTCAAGTTCATAATCTTAAAAGAAAAAAAAAATTGAGATAGTATATGAGTAGCATAAATTCAAATTATTTTAAAATCTTCCCATAACATAGATAAAAGCGTAGTAACAAATAAGAAAATTACGCGATATCAAAAAGGGATCCTCATTATAAACTCTAGTATTTGGATTTTTGCGTTTGTGTAACATTGTACAAAATAAATTATTTACTGATTCAGATAAGAAATCACATGGAATGTAAACGCACAAGTGTCGAATAGTACATACTGTATGTTTTTTCTAGAAAGAAATAGTACATATGTTCATAAAAAGGGATACATAATGCAGTGAAATATTTGACTTTACAAACTACTATGGTTAAATTCATAATAAGGGAATATATGGAATCATTTACTGGAATCTGAATTTAGGTTGAAAATGACAATTTAGTGGGATATGCACTTTGAAACTTTTTGCATTAAATTTGAAATCATTTGTTTTCTAAATGCCATTTCTATTTTACTGACAGTCTTTCACAATTCGATTTTCTCACGAATTTCACTTGTAGATATAAATCATAGTTATATACAATATTAAAGATTGAAAAATTTTGGGCTAAAATCATAAATTTTACCAATATCTATGTAAAAAACTTCTTCCTTCACGAATAGTTTTCTAACCGAGTTATAGGCGTGTTAAAATTCTTATGATGAACGTTTGCAAGTCACAACACTACAAGAAAAACATTATTTTACAACGGTAGAAATGGTCGTTATTTCGTCGTAATAGGGCTATTACGACGAACTATCGACGATTTCGAAATGGTCGTAAAGTCATCGTTGTAATAGACAAATCGTCGTAAAACTGTCGTATATCGTCGTATAATATACGACGGTTTCGTTTCGTCGTAACATCAAGGGAAACAAAATCGTCGTAAATGCGTCGTACAGTTTACGACGAGTTTACATCGAATTGCGTCGACTTGGTCTTCGCCTGGACCGTCGTTAAGTGGTCGTTAATGGTCGACGCAAGATCGTCGTAATAAAATGTACGACGCATAGATCGTCGTAAATCAATCGTAAAGTATTTAATCATTTTGTCGTAAAGCACGGACGTATAATCGTCGTATTTGTCGTCGTACATTTTAGTCGTAAATTCGTCGTAATATTTACGACGAATGTACGACGGTTTTAATAAAGCTATTACGACGATTATACGACGTTTAAAATAATTGAAAATTAAAAAAAAAATAATTCGAATTAAATTTTAAATTAAAAAAATAATTTACAATTTAAAATTTATTAAAATTTGAAATTAAAATTAATTGTAATTTACATAAAAACCCTACAACTCTAAATCTAAACCTAAATCTAAATCGTCGATCCCGTCATCGGCCTCCTCCCCATCGTCCTGGACGTGTTCCTTGCCGGGTCTTCGGTTTGATGCTTCCGCCGGCGCCTGATCTCTAGCTCTAGGAGGCTCAACCCCGAGAGATCGGAACATCTCCTCGTCCGTCTGCACCGGCGGTTGCGTCCTAGTGGATGACCCAGCAGCAGACGAAGCGACAACCCCATCAGCCCGCAGCTTGTCCAACTGCGCCATGAGCACCGGGTTGTCGGCTCCCATGATCTCGAAGAGACCGTAGAGCTGGTCGATCCTCGTCTCGTAACGGGCCCGCATCTGATTGATCTCCTGGCGGATAACCGGATCCGGCATCCGGACGTGACCAGACGCCGTAGCTCTCGGGGTATCACGGATGGACCCCATCCCTAATACCCGCCCCTTTTTCTTTGGGGCAACCTACAAATATTTAAATAAATATTTGAAAAATTAGTAACAAATTTTTTAAAATTTTGTAGATTCTGTCGATATGGCTCAATTCCGAACCTAAACTTAATATAATATGTAATGAAATTAATTTTAAAAAAATACCTACAATTAATTGGCTGGGAGAGTAGGGAGAATAGGGAGAGAGGGAGAGGGTTAGTTTTTGAGAGAGAGAAAGAGATTTATAGAGAGAGAGGGGGAAGAGAGGAATGAACGACGAAGGGGAAAAACTTGCGTCCCTTATATAGATTTTGTGATCGTCGTAAAATCGTCGTAACTTTACGACGGTTCGAAACCTAAATCTAAATTCCGAACCTAAATCTAAATTCCGAACCTAAACTTAATATAATATGTAATGAAATTAATTTTAAAAAAATACCTACAATTAATTGGCTGGGAGAGTAGGGAGAATAGGGAGAGAGGGAGAGGGTTAGTTTTTGAGAGAGAGAAAGAGATTTATAGAGAGAGAGGGGGAAGAGAGGAATGAACGACGAAGGGGAAAAACTTGCGTCCCTTATATAGATTTTGTGATCGTCGTAAAATCGTCGTAACTTTACGACGGTTTTACAACGATTTGGTTGTATAACAGTCGGTCCACTGCATGACATGACACGTGTCGTGATGGGAGCATTTGACCGTTACGACGGTTTTACGACGATTAAACTCAAAACCGTCGTAAAATCGTCGTAACGTCTAAACATTTATAACCTCGTACCTCGGATCAGGAGCCTATCCGGTGCAAACGTTACGACGGTTTTGGGTTTAGTCGTCGTAAAACCGTCGTAAATTTACGATTATATTACGACGGTTTTACGATGTTTTTTAAAAAAGTGAGTAAACCCTAAATCTTATAAATGGGATATTGCATAAAGAACAATGCAAAGGTTATTGTATCCTAACATATAATAAAAGGTTTACAACTTTGCATGTATGATGGATTTATGACATGAGATAGTAAAAATTGAAATTCCGTAATCTAATATATAACATTTCACTTAACATTTACGAAAACATGCATGAACTTGTAAAAATGTATGTTTTTTTCAAATTTTTGATTTTGATCAGATTGATAGTATTTCATATAAAATAAGATAACCAATCAAAAACATTTGTGAAATACCTTACAACCAATAAGATATAAAAGATTCAAATTCTTGGATTTCAACATTACGACGATTTTACGACGAAATAGTGTACTCGTCGTAAAACCGTCGTAACTTTACGACGATATTACGATGGTTCGTCGTAAAGATGTCGTAATGTTGAAACCCTATTCATTCAGGGCTTAAAACCTAGACTTAGGGTTTAGGGTTTAGGAAAAACCGTCGTAAAACCGTCGTAAAATCGAATTTTAGAGTTTTTAAAAAATTCAAACAAACAAAGTTACAAATTACATAATAACAAACATTCACTAAATACAATACATGAAACTCAATCAGATTCATCTTCCTCTATTACTTCATCACCATCACCGTCTTCTTCCGCCAAATCGTCATCATCGGTTTCAGCAAACTCAGCATCACCTTCTTCTTCTGTATCATCGGGAAGATCTTCAACTTGCCTGTTCCGAGGGTCTATTAAGAAAATCTTCTCATCAACATCTGGTTCAGACAGATCTACGCAAGTGTCCAGCAATGGACAACCCAATATATAAGGATTTACAACACTATACTAAAATTTAAGAGACCTACAATGGGTCTCTAAGATGAAGATGCTCTTATGTTTGAATGATGATGTGTTGTGATTGAATGAATGAATGAAGATCTATTTATAGGAAAATTCCGGGCTTTACAACGCTTTTACGACGACTTTTAACGACGGTTTTACATTCAACAATAATATTACGACGAGTTTACGACGATTTTGCGATAAAATCTTTCATCTACAATTGTTAGGTAAACATTGTTTTAAATGTTTTTCACCTAACTTCTTTTTCGACGTAAAATCGTCGTATATTCGTCGTAATTTTGCATCGAATTTACGATGATTTTACATTTACTAGCAAATCTCTCGTTATCGATGTATAATCGTCGTAAGTCGTCGTAAATTGTACGTCGAGTTTACGACGATTTTTTTATACGACGGTTTTAAAATTAGATGTAAGATCGTCGTAAAATCGTTGTAATTTTGCGACGATTTGAAAACCGTCGTAATGAACCGTTGGAAAACGATTGTTTTCTTGTAGTGCAATGATTTTTTTTTTGAGAAAAATGTCACAATGATTTTTAATAAAGAATAATATTATATCGATGCATTATTGTAAGGCTGAAATTTTTTTCATTCTTAATTTTTTTAACCGTATCATGAAAAAATGGTTGTCTATTTAGTTTTGTTCTTCTCGCTTTCTATTTCTTTTACCCAATTAACATTAAGATTTGGTGTTCAATTGCTATTGTTTTCCTTATCTTTCATTATTAATCTACGTGGACTGTTGACGACAAGTATAGGCCGGTGGGTGGGACCCCAAAAAGTCAGAAATACGGGCCCCATGTCCAACTGATAATGACGTGGCGACAAGCTAATTCGATAGATTTCATTGTGCCTGTGTCCGATCGCTGACACGTGAGTGTATGCCAGGTAGGATTCCACTTGAAAGTGGGCCCACAAGTCTGCTGCCACGTCAGATCAAATCCTCACGGCGCTTTTCTTTTGTGTTCTTTTTTGAAGTTTTCTGTTTCGTGTGGATTTCTCTCTTCTTCCTTTTTTTTTTTTTGTACGTGGTTCTCTCTTCTATTCGACTAACTCTAGTCTCTTAACAAGACAACAAGTCTGAAGTCTACAAAGATGTTCAAACAAAAATATTAAGAAGTATTTAAAATATAATTTTAAGAATTAATATTGTTTTAAATAATTTTACTTATTTTACATGTTTTAAAAAATTTAGTCTTTTAGATATATATTACTTGACTTCCTTTAAAAATAATTATTAACCGTACGTACAAAGAATATTTGCAGAAGAAATACTTGCAGGTTTTTTAAGTTTTTTTAAATAAATTCTCCAACATCCATTCATAGAAAAATACAATTATATATACTCCTAATTAAAATTTCATAGTTTCATATGTTAAAATTTTGAAAACGACTAATAAAGCTGTAAAGGACGGATCAATGGAGCATATTGTCTGCGCCATTGGAAATTGGAGTGTCAATTTATCAAACTACGTAACGCTATTTTTAAATTCGTAATCAAAATTGATAATTCTTATGTTTATATCAATAGATGTGTATGTACACATAATTAATCACCATCTGTAAAGTTATATGCCAGAAGGAATTCCGATTAAAGAAAAAGGTTGGACGGCTAAGATGGCCCCATAACTGTGGGCGCCACTATTTTTTTCGAAAATGGTATAAAAACATCAATAATTCATTTAAAGAATCATTTGAGATTCAGAATACTTTAGTAACTAACAGGAGAAAAGACTCGTATCCGATTTATCAGAATTAAATTAAATTGTAAGCTCGCCATGTACAGCCACATTATTTTGTGTAGTCTCAACTGCGATAATATTCATATAAAAAGTATTGATTGTTGTCAAAATGTAAGAAGTGGTGAATTATTTTATAAATTAAATTTATTGTTGTAATAGAACGTAATTATGTTTATCACAAATTACTTGTTGATAAACTAAATTGTAAGTATTGGACCCTTTTGTTTATTAGTATTCAATCCTTTTTGTTTACATTTGTGATTCAAGTTTAGTCCAACTAATCCAATATCCATTCGTTTTACCACTTAATCAAATATGAAATCGAAATCAAAGTGATCTATATGCTTATTTCGCACTATTTTTTCTTTGAACTAACCGAAGTCATGTATCAATCATTAATATTGAACATTTCATTGATCACTATAAGAACAACAAAAACAGTATGTATCAAATTATATAGTTAATTAGTTAATACCTTTGTCAATGGTTTTTTCTTAGAAAATAAATCTACGTCAAGATACTATTATCTGTAAATTTTACTTATATATGCACATAGCACACATTCTATTTTATTAATAATTCATAAAAGGTAGTTCTTACTCTTCCTCATACACTTTTTAACTTTAAATTGTAATTTTTTTTTTTTTTAATTTCTTTCAGATCTTAAAAAAGCAAAGTTCGAAATAATTCACTTGTGGCACCGCCGCACCGGAATTATGTTAAGACGACCCCATGCGGGCATGCCTTGAACATGTGTAATCCTAAAGTCGGACAGTCTTAAGTATAATTGTCTCCTAAACATAGCTGTATTAACTCTTTGCCGTTCATTTATAAGTACCAATTTAAATCAGCGGTCACAAATTAAACATCTGTCAATAATTCATTGGTCGGCCACATGTTAGATTGATACCGTAATGTTCTAATGTGTCATCATCGTTGGTCCACCAGAGTAGAATCTCTTCGTCACCAAATAGTTGGACACCACAGCTAAACCCAAACATGCATGGAATCTATTTTTAGTGTTAATTTTCAACGTCCGATCGAATCTTATATATCATATATTGTTCGTTTAATGCAAAGCTAATTTTCTATTTATGCTAAGAAGATCGTTAGGCTGTAAAGCCTGTTATTTGATTATCAACGCGCGTTTTGTGTTTGCAAGAATCATTGGTTTGAGTGAAACGAATGGTTTGACGTAAATTAAACCGCGAATATAATATATGAGAAATATTAACTAAACTTTAAACAATAATCGTAATTAAGTAATAAAATAAAATTATTTACATCACAGATAGTAATTTGTTATAAGAAAAAAGAATTGTCATGTCGTCCGTGAATATCCTATTTTGTGTGATATCAAAGAGACATTCAATATAGCCAAAATCTTTTTAACAAAATAAGCTAGCAAAGAAAAATTAAAAGGAATTAATCCACCCTATTATTTTCTACAGATGATAATGTTTTTAGATAATGTTCTTATTTATCTGAAAACACAAGCCTATCTACCATTCACAGCAGACTTTTATTTTTGATAAATATACGTACAGAATAATTTTTTTTTTTACAAACTAACTTTAAAACTATTTATAACTAGTTAATCTGTCTAGACTATATATATTTATCAAATGTAATTTTTAAATAAATAATTTCAAGAACATTAAATTTTTTCAACTCTATTCTAAGTTAGATAAATCCAAAATTTACAAATAAGCTTTTGATTTTAGTAAAAGGGTAAAGAGGTTTGAAGTAGTATATATATAAGAAATCAAAAATTATAATCTAGATATTATAATTAACGATATTTCATTAGACATATATCAAAAATTATTTATTATTATTATTATATTTTTTTTGTTTTTTTCTAAATTTCTGTTTTATATAATTTTAAAAACAGTTTAATTAGATATTCCATTAATTTCTAAATAGATTCCAGTTTTTGTTTCTTTTAACATTTTTGTTAGATTTTTTTTTTAAAAGTTTCGGTAACATAAAAAATGGTAATCATTAATTTTTTTTTCTTTTAACATTTTTGTTAGATTTTTTCTAAATTTTGGTAACACAAAAAATGATAATCATTAAGAGAAATAATTTTCATATTTGTTTTTTTATTTTAAAAACGTTTATGTTATTTAAAAAAAAACGTTTTTGTTAAATTTTTTCTAAATTTTAGTTTTATATAATTTTAGAAATGGTTTAAATGACTATAAAATTAAACATTAAACCATAATAATTTAGACCGGTTTGTTTTAAGTTTTTCTTACATATCAGCAGATAACCAATCAAAAAATGACCTGTAATTGTTAAATGGGGCTAAATAGTCTTTATGCAGCTGAAATTGATTTTAGAGCTGACACATAAGCGAAAAATTGTGAAACTCGCCCTGAGCGCGACACATAAACAAATCACTACACAAATAAATATATAGATATATGCACCTGACGTTCTCTTGTTTTGTATTAGGATATTAGAAACTTTCTTGCTTGCTTGATTAAAAATATGTAATATTTAGAAATTTGAAGACACTATACATATCATATTAGTATAAATCCTTCTGGAGAGGGCTTTCAGCTTTCTACTTCTCTTTGTGTTATTGACAAATTCTTTTTCGAAATCAAAATCATTTTTCCCTTCATTCACATCAAATTCGGCAACTAAAATGGTCCATCTAAGAAAGTGATAAATATTTGCAACTTTACAATGCATTCATAGATTTACACATGTATGCTCATGCACTTTCTTGTTTGTTAAAGAACATGCACAAGTGTTGATGATATGATTTTAATTTTTTTTCGTTCTAGAACCACGAAACCTAAGGCAATGTTGTCTTGGGAATTTTCAAAAATTTACAAGGACGATATACTATTTATAGGATTTTTTTTACAAAGTTTAGACCAACAGAACAATTCCTTAACAAGTGAAAACTTTTCGATGTTTCTAGTTTTTGTAAATTAGATGTATAATATTATGTGCTGTAAAAAAATATATTTACAATATCGTATTCTTTCTATCTAAAATGCATGTTGGTGATAAATTTCTTTTTTTTTTTTTTTGGTGATAAATTTCCATGTGTATGGTATGCATCTATAGAAAATAGTATCTTCGATCACCATTGGAAGCTGCTAGCCTGCAGCATAGACATTAGGCAGGCTCTTCTCCTCCATAACTATTTGGTTGTTGACGGTCTTAATGCTGGCCGTTCTCTCCGAGATAGGAAGCCACAAGCAACTATTGGGCTTAAATTTCGAC
This sequence comes from Eutrema salsugineum, assembly GCF_000478725.1. Taxonomy (NCBI): domain Eukaryota; kingdom Viridiplantae; phylum Streptophyta; class Magnoliopsida; order Brassicales; family Brassicaceae; genus Eutrema; species Eutrema salsugineum. The sequence continues at coordinate 1,752,002 of NW_006256414.1, forward strand.
CTATGAATTAAACTGATTATAGAGCCCAATAAAATTTTTACTACTAGCCTTTGTCTTCTATTAGACGTACGAATCTATTCTCACGAGGCATGTGCCTTTTTTAGTCTCCAATAAGTTTAAATTAATTCTCTACTTGCAAGCGAACATGCATCAGATCGTCCTCTAGACGTGTAACCATACAGAAATATACGTGCATTGTAGAATTTGTATATATTTAGAAAAATCTGATTTGGAGAGTGAGATTTGCAAAATAATAGGATTACCACATGACCATTTCTTCAAGCTCCAAATATAAACATTCCTCAACAAAAAAAAAACACCAAACTCTCTCTTTTTTTTCTCTCTCTCCTCTATAGCCATCTTTTTTTTTTGAATTTTGCTCGAATCCAGCAGTTGACATTGTCTAAGATCCTATTAGATCAACAAGGGAAATTCTGCTTTTCATTTTGGTTTTGGTTTAAGGAATCAATAATGGGTTTGGAAGATGGTAAGAAGGAAGGAGGAGAGACATCAGAGAAAGAAATTGGGCTAAGCAGAAAGAACAGTGAAAGCTCTTTGTCTCCAACAGAAGATGATGAAGAAGACGATCACGAAGACAAGAAGCCCGTCCTCGGTCCCATGATTGCTCTTAAAGAACAGCTCGAGAAAGACAAGGTTTTTTCTTTATCAAATTTTTAATATGAGATTATTTTAAAGTATACAATTTTATAGATAATGGTGTGATTGTGGTTTGATTATATTAATAAAAGTACTGCCAGTAATTTAGTCTAGGCATATTCATGTATGAATTTGAATAACATAATATTCAATTGTTTTTGCCCCAACCCGAAAATGAACTAATCAATTTTCTTTTTTCTTTTGTTACATATTTTGCATGAAAATTTGATAGGACGATGAAAGCTTGAGGAGATGGAAGGAACAGCTTATTGGCGTCGTTGATTTGGAAGATGTCGGAGGTAAACCAAATTCAGAACCCGGTTTAGTTAATATGGTTTTAGAAGACTCCAATGTGGTTAATCCTGATAAATAGAGAGATATTACCTGATTCCAGTTAAGTATTATGTACGAGAGGGACGATTCGGGTTTCTTAGTCAAATAACATTTTGACTTTACCTTAGTCTCGGTTAAAACAAGAAAGGACATAAAAAACAAAAACAAAAAACAAGAAAGGACATAAAATGTTATATGACATTTACAATTAACAAAATCCAACTATGAATCATGTTTTCTTGTTTTGAAGGTAGAAATTAAAATGTTATATTAACATACATACAATTAACAAAAACTGAAAATGCAGAGACACTGGATCCGGTAGTAAAGATACTAGACTTGACAATTAGGTCTCCAGACAGAGAAGAGATGATATTGAAGATACCTGATGATGGATTACCGAGTCCAAAAGGCCCTTGGTTTACCATAAAAGAAGGTTCTAAGTACACACTTGTCTTCAACTTCCGTGTCACCAACAATATCGTTTCGGGTCTCCGCTATAACAATACCGTTTGGAAAACCGGTGTCAAGGGTATTTTTTTGTCTTTTCACTTGTTTCTTTGTTATCGTTAAGTCTATATTTTTGAATATTCTCTATTGATGTTCGTTTTTATTTGTTTTCTGCTTGTTGGAGCAGTGGATAGTACGAAAGCAATGCTTGGTACGTTTAGTCCTCAAGCTGAGCCTTACCAACATGTGATGCCTGAAGAAACGACGCCGTCTGGATTTATAGCTAGAGGTTCCTATTCCGCAAGAACTAAGGTATATCTCGTTTCATATACGTACGTGATGAAAAAATTGAGGGGAAATAATCAAGTTGTTATAAATATTTGGTGTTTCATAATCAGATTTAGTTATCTTTCACTATATATACTTGATGAGTTTGAGGTTTTCTTCAAGTGCAACTATGATTTGCTTTGTTGAAAAATTTTCAAATTACTTATTTAGTTCATTGTATATTACAGTTCGTTGATGACGATAATAAGTGCTACTTGGAGATCAACTACACCTTCGACATCCGCAAGAATTGGCAATGATCCACCGAGTCAAACATCTCTCAAGTCTAAACCTATATAGACCAAAAACCCTTTGATATATGTACTTTTTTGTTGTCTCACATTCGATTTTGCAGAGTAGAACATTTATTTAGCTTTCGATTAAATGAGCATGAATAAAAGCTATTGTTTGAGTATTTAACTATCGATGGATTTTTCTCGTGATCTTGTATCTTGTAATGTTTCATAGAGACTCTTCTTTTGCAATATCGGATAGTAACGGTCATATTATCATATACTATTGGTTGTCTTTAGCTGATGATCTTTGGTCCAAGACTCAAAGGTAAAAACGAAGAAACGTTTTTGTTTCGGTTTAAAACGATCAATTAGTTCCCCTAATAGTTCCTAAGACTTAAAATTCTTTCGACAAATATTGTAAAACTTCCAAAGCGAGAAGAGGCTTTTGTGAAAGGAATGTATATTTTTACTGAACATTATTATCGAAAAAAATACAAATATGATTGGTAACCAATAATAAAATAAATATATAAAACTATATACTTCAGTCTCTGTTTAATCAAGAAATAAAAGAACAAAATATTCATGGGAGAAAAGAACTCGAAAACCAAAACACAAATAGTTTCAAAGCCAAAAGAATATATGATCATTGTGACTAGTGGCCACGTTAACCACTAGTTAATGCATGGGTATAAACTTAGTAGTATGGGATTGATGGCGGAGGCGGAGACGCATAAGAGACACCGTGGATCGGAGGAAGAGGTGTGTCGTCGTAGGATGGAGGCGGTGGAGAAGGTTTTGGTGGTGTTTGGTAGTGATGGTCATTACTTGGATCGTCTTTGCATCCTTTCGGTGGTGGTGATGGAGAGTGGTTTGGGGTTGCCGGATGATGGTACTCAACCGGTGGTGGCGGTGGATGACTTTGTGTTACCGGAGAATAGTAAACTGGTGGTGGAGGTGGAGGACTTTGTGTTACCGGAGGATAATATGCCGGTGATGGTGGAGGTGGACTTTGTGTTAGAGGAGGATAGTAGGTAGGTGGTGGTGGTGGAGGACTTTGTGTTACCGGCGGATAGTAGACTGGTGGTGGTGGAGGAGGACTTTGAGCAACAGGTGAATAGTAAACCGGTGGTGGAGGGCTTACGACCGGAGGATAGTAAACCGGTGGTGGAGGTGGAGGACTTTGTGTTACCGGCTCATAGTAAACCGGTGGTGGAGGAGGAGGACTTTGTGTTACCGGCTCATAGTAAACCGGTGATGGAGGTGGAGGACTTTGTCTTACCGGCTCATAGTAAACCGGTGATGGAGGAGGAGGGCTTTGTCTTACCGGCTCATAGTAAACCGGTGGTGGAGGAGGAGGACTTTGTGTTACCGGCGTATAGTAAACCGGTGGTGGAGGAGGCGGGCTTTGTGTAACTGGCGTATAGTAGACCGGAGGTGGAGAACTTGTTGTCACCGGTGGTGGTGGTGGCGGAGAAGACGTGTATTGGTAATAAGGTGGTGCAGGGGATGGATAGTGTTCACTCGGTGAAGGAGTTTGCTGATATTGCGGTGGTGGTGGTGGACTTTGCGTAGTGGGTGGACAGTTCTCTACAGGTGGTGGTGGTGGTGGAGATGAGTAGATATATGGCGGCGAAGGAGATGGTGGCGGTGGAGGGTATGCTCTAACGGTGGGCGACATTCCAGAAGAAGGAGGAGGCGGCGGAGATGGCTCATATTTAGGCGGCGGAGGAGGATAGGCCTTGACAGAAGGAGACATCTTGAAAGACGGAGGAGGTGGTGGAGAAGCTCTAAAAGCAGGAGACATCTTGGAAGATGGAGGCGGAGGAAGTACACGGACGGTAGGTGCTATCTTAAAAGACGGAGGAGGTGGTGGAGAGAAAACGTTGTTGCATCCAAATTTGCTACAATCAACAGGACGTGAAGCTTGAGAAGAACACTCTTTAGACGATCTTTGACGTTCTTTGCCAGCGATACAATTCATCGAACCATTAACCATCACATCGTCTCCAGAGAGAGCTGCACATCTTGGTGCATCTCCAGTGAAGAAGTTGAAAGAGTAAGTGAAGTTCTCAAGATTAGAGAGCTGGCAAATACTACTTGGGATCACTCCTGTGAACGCATTGTTAGCAATATTAAGCTGTTCCAAGCTCTTCATGTTTCCAACGCTTGACGGTAACGAACCACTTAACCGGTTAAAACTAACGTCGAAAACCGTCACGTTCTTGAGATTCCCGATCTGCGGTGGTAAGCAACCGGTTAAGTTATCGTTGGAGAGGATGATCTCGTTGAGTGTTTTCCCCATTTGACCGATACTTCCCGGTATGCAACCTCCAAGATCGTTATCCGCAAGAACCAGAGCGGAAACCGGAGAGTTTCCCATGTTTTCAGGGATCCCAAACCGAAACCGGTTATGGTTCAAGAAAATGGCGTCAAGCTCTTTGTCGAAAAGCTTGGAAGGGATTCCACCTTCAAACTCGTTGTAACGGAGATCCAAGAACTTGAGGGAAGGCAAGTATAAGACAACCTTTGGGAACTTTCCCACGAAACGGTTGTTACTCAAATCAAGCTCGTAGAGAAGCTTCATGTTTTTGAACGTGATTGGGACTTGTCCACAGAACCGGTTTGAGTTGAGATGGAAGAGAGCGAGATCAGTGAGAAGACCAAGCTCAGGAGGTAGATAACCAGCCATATCTGCATGGTTAAGATCAATGCCTGCAACAACTCTGGTTTTCTGACGAGAAGATGGAGAAGGAGCACAGTAAATACCATTGTAGGAGCAAACATCTGAGCCGTTCCAATTAGCTGTGAAGTTAAAAGGGTCAGAGAAAATAGCTTGTTTCCATGATTGAAGAGCAATGTAGGCTTGACGAAGACTCGGGTTTTCGAAGTTAAGACTCGGGTCGACTTTGAAATCGTCACCGTTTATTCCACTGTTATCATCTTCATCATCAGCAGCTCTAATATGCAAGAAACAAGAAGAGAACAAGAGGAAGAGGAAGAAGAAGAGACGAAGAGAAGGGAACAACAACATTTTCTTTGTTTCGAAGTTTCAAGAACTCAACAACATGAAAAATTGAAACTTTTGAGAGGGAGAAAGAGAGGTTTTCTTTGTGGGAAAATGAGAAAATTATGGCACATGGGACAAAGAGACCCACCTTACTAATTGTGACATCTAAGATCTCCATGTGCTTCTTTATAAAAACACTTAGAAAAAAACTCAGAAGTCGTATCTCTCTCTCTCTCTTAACTTCTCTTTCTTTGTTTATGGATTTTTTGGTATTTGATTAATGACAATTTGGCACGTCGAGGAAAATACAGAGGAGACAAAAGACTGACCTATAATTACGCGGCCATAGATGGAGCCACCGTCACCGACTATACTCTATAACTTGGATACATGTCCCCAAAGATTCTCTCTGAAAAAAAATACTAATAAGCCGTCACAGACCTATAAAACGCGTTTATCGATAATTCAAAAAAAAAATTGTTTAATAACTCAAACAGTCATGACCATGAAACATTAACTTGGATGCTTGTCTGTCACAATATACATTACGTAGAACAAAATATCACCTGTTGGTAAGCATTCCTCTGTTTTTAGCTCCAAATGAAACTTTATCTCATACTTCTTGTAATGCTTTGTGCATTGTAAGAACAGTTGGATCTTTATTTTTAATCGAGAAGGCTTACAGGTTTATTGGTGAGCAGATGTGAGATCTTTCGGGCAAGATATACTCTGTCTGTTTGAAAAACAAGCAAAACACAGAATACGAGAAATCGCAAACTAAGTGTGGTTAAATGAACCTTATATATAGAACGGAAAATATATAAGAAACATCAAACATGAAATGTGGTTTTCAGAGAGAAATCTATGTGAAGCAATGTGAATTAAGATGATTAACAAGAAAAAGAGATTTAACAACAGCACTGAAACAAAAAAAATGCTTCTTTAAGTCCAAGAGACTGGATTTAAAAGAATTGAAACAACAGAAGCAAACTACATTTTCAAGTGAAATTCTCTCATGGAAAGTTCCAATCTTGAATATATTTAGCATTCTATAAATCTCGCTTCAAATCTCGCTTCAAATTTCGGGTACAAGATCTTACATACTTACATTTGCATCACTAATACATTAACCAACATTGGAATAATGACGAATCACAGTCTCTTAAAACCAAAAAGATTCAATGCTAATATAGAGACAAGAACATTTTCCATTAAAAACCATTAATCTGGTTAACATAGAAGACGAAAAATCGCAAACTATAGATAAAGAGGACTAAAGATATAAGAGCATCAATCTGGTTAAATGTAAGATAAAGAGGACTAACAAGAAATGTGATCTTCAGAGAGAAATCTCTGTGAAGCTCTAGATACAATGTTCCAGAGAAAGTATTACTAATATCTGGATGATGGCTGAATCACAGTATATTAAACCAGAAACATTCAAGGCTAATATAGAGACCAGAGCATTGTTCCATTAAAACCATTACACTACTTGAAGCTCAAAACCAAGCTTATATATATGAACAACGATCATACCAAAACACACAGAACAATAGGTAATAGCTGGAGAAAAATAAACAATCAAATTCGGTCTTTTACTATAGTCAAAATCCTATCTTAGTAACTGCATCCAAATCAAGATTTATAAAAAAACTAGCTATTTTTCTAAACATGGTTTAGGCACTTGGTTGCAGACCAAATCACAAACCATTTTATAACACACATACTTAATCATGGAAGAAGAAAACGAACACAGTTCAATTTGTAGTTACTAGTTACAGATCACAAAACATTCGAGCAAAATTAGGATATGTACTCCTAGGGCCACTACGAAGACGCTTTTTCAGTTTCGATTCAACGGATCTGAAAGAAACAATCGGAGTCTAGGACGGATTGAATCGCCGGAGGTGTAGGAATTTTTATAAAACGCTGACTCCGACACACCGGGAAGCGTCGTCGAGTTATGCTCCGGCGAGAGAGTTTTACTGGATCGGATACGATTTCGAGAAATGCCGTTGAAGTTAATGGCTAACTTTAACGATGTCGTTTCACTGTTAAAAAATGGAGTGTTTCTTTGGGAAATTGCACATTTAAATCCTCAACTATTTGCAATCGGCACAAATAATACCCAACTATCAGAATAGCAAAATAATTCCTCAATGTATCGTTGACCACGCAAATTAGGGATTAATGAAGTCAGCAGTTAACTCTCTTAACGATCGTCGTTAGTATTAATTTCGTTCTAATTTCTGTCATCGGGATTTCATTAGTTTGAACCCTAAAAAGCTCCAAGTAGAAACGATTCAGAAGGTGATTTCCGGCGAAGCAATAAACCTTACTCCGGCGAGTTACAGCAGCGATACGATTCAGAAGAAACAAGCTTTTCCATCAACAATGGTTAGGACTATGTGGAAAAGAGGCGGAAAGAAGCTTCCAGTTCGAAGAAATCGAGAACCAGAACCCGAACCTGATCCTCCGAGGTAATTTCGAACTTTGCTTGTGAATTTTGATTAATCAAAACTCGTGTTTAGAATAGAGAATTTCGATTGCAGGGTAACTGATGAAGAAACGAATATGGGTTTAGAAAGAGATAATGTTGATGGAGAAATGGCTACCAATGTTGAAAAACCGGCGAATGTGTGTTTGGAAATTGTGTTGTTTAATAAAGAGAGAGTAGCTAGTGTAGATGAAGAGAGAGTAGGTCGTGCAGATGAACCAGAAGGAGGTTTTGCTGATGAACAGGAAGTTGCAGATGCTGAAAAAAATCCAGAAGAGTCTGATAAAGATTCATCGGTCGAAGGAGATGATTGCCCAGTAATTGTTGAAGACACTGCAGGATATAGAGAGAGTGAGCCAGCTTTGGCTAAAAATCCAGAGGATAATGATCCTGAGGAGGAGCTAGTCAATGTGCAAATATGTGAGGATGATGAATGGTTTTCGCATTTTGGAGAAGGTGCCCCTGAAGATGGAAATGGTGATGATGATAGTGGAGATGATATCTGGGATGATGAACACATTCCAGATCCTTTGACAGATGATGATGAAGACGAAAATAGGACAGAGGAAAGGCCATTCAACTTTGGTCCGGATGACATTTTGGCTTTAGGGAAGACATTCAACAATGCTGAGGAGTTCAAGTATGCATGTCTCACTTATTCTCTGAAGACACAATATGATATCAAGATGTACAAATCATCTCAGAGCAGGCTTGGTGCAAAGTGCACAAAAGAAAAAGAAGAAAACTGTGCTTGGAGGGTCTATTGCTCTTTTGAGAAGAGCAAAAACAAGCTGATGATTAAGTACTTCGATGGTAAACATGTTTGTGTAAGATCTGGATCGACAAAACTTCTGAAAAGTGGTACCATTGCACAACTGTTTGAAGAAAGGTTGAGACTGAATCCTAAAATCAAGTCGCAATTCATGGTTGATGAAATAAAAAGAGAGTACAACATGAATGTTAGTGTGCATCAGTGTAGGAGAGCAAAGGCATCACTCGCAGCTGCAAGAAAAGCTAGCCATGAAGCTCATTTTGCTAGAATTTGGGATTACCAGGCTGAGGTACTTAGGTCGAATACAGGTTCAACAATGGAGATTGAGACCATTCCTGGTCCAGTACCCGGAACAAGACAAAGAATTTCCCGGCTCTACATGTGTTTTGAAGGTATAAAAATCATCCTGAAGGGATTTTTGTAGCCTATTATTCGGTTTAGATGCACCATTCATGAAAGTGGGATATTAAAGGCCAAATGTGGGAGCAGTGGGCAGAGATGGTGATAACCGAATTTTTTCCTATTGCTTGGGCAGTAGTTGATGTGGAGGATAACCCAAATTGGTTGTGGTTTGTGCAACTTCTGAAAAAGGATTTGGCACTTGAAGATGGAGCTGACATTACCATCATCTCGGATAAACACAGGGTTTGTCTAAGTTTTTTTTTTTTTGGGTAATGGTTTATCGTTTACTTGATTTTGCACTTCTCTAATGGTGCTTGCTTGACGTGACAGGGTATCCTCAATGCAGTTCAGACAGAGCTTCCTCGTGCTGAACATAGAATGTGTGCTAGGCACATTGTGGAAAATTGGAAAAAGACCCACAAAGACATAGAGCTAGAGCGTTTGTTCTGGAAAATTGCAAGAAGCTATACTAGTGGAGCATTTGAGGATAACTTGGAAGCATTGAGGAAGTACAATCAGGGTGCATATGATTCTCTGCAAAGCACTGCACCAAAAACGTGGTCTCGGGCCTTCTTCAAGCTTGGTTCTTGTTGTAATGACAACCTGAACAATTTGTCTGAGTCTTTCAATCGAAATGTGAGGGAGACAAGGAGGAAGCCGTTGTTGGATTTCTTAACCGAGGTAAGGAGGAAATGCATGGAGAGGAATGCAAAGAGAACTCTCTTAACAAAGAGGTGGAAGAAAAGATTCACACCAAGAGCAGATAAAGAGATTGAGTTGAATAGGCAGAGAGCTAGAGAATGCATACGCTACATGACCACAGGAGATGAACATGAGATCGACTTCCATGGTACAGCGTATAGCGTTCATATGGGGAATAAAACTTGTGGTTGTGGCTATTGGCAGTTGAATGGGATCCCATGTATGCATGCTATGTGTGTCATCACAACAAAAAAGTTAGACCTGAATGAATATGTCTCGGATTACTATCTGACTTCGAAGTGGGTGCAGCTATATGCTAGGGGAATGAAGCCTGTCCAAGGTATGAAGCTGTGGCCTCGGTTGAACAGGTTACCTGTGTTACCACCACCATCCAGATTTAAAGATGGAAGACCTAATAACTATGCTAGGAGAAAAGGTCCTCATGAATCTTCATCAAATCCAAACAAGGTAACACGCCATGGTCGCATTCCTAGTTGCTCAAACTGTAAAAAACAAGGACATAACAAGACAAGGTGTCATAATCCAACCCCACCTCCTGAACCAAAAAGGAGAAGAGGTCGTCCAAGGAAAGACCAGGTTTGCTTTTTTTTTTTTACATGCTTCGGATCTAGTGTAGTTTGGATTTGATCTAGCTTTATATAGCCATTACCTTGTTTTATTGTAGGGAGAATTATCTGGAGCAGGATGGGAAGCTTCTCAGTCATCACAAGTAGGAGCTTCTCAATCATCACAAGGAAGAGCTTCTCAATCATCACAGGGAAGATTTGGTTTCTCAAACTGAAGCAGCCATTCTCTGTTTTTTGTTGCATTTCAGGTTGTTTTAGACTGAAATATCGGCTTTATGTTTTGTTGTGAACCTCTCTTTCTTGTCATCGGCTTTATGTTTTGTTGTGATTGAATTTCTCTTTTGTATGAACCTATGTATCAGCTACTCCTAATTTTTCAGATGTAATGGTGGAGATCTGTTGATAAACTGTAATTCTTCCCAACCAAAACAGAGACCAATAGATAGAAATATAGAAAGATAAGACAATCAATACAAACTTGTGTCTTACATAGAGATAAAGAGATAAATACATGTCTTAACAGAAACCAAAACACAGAAATTTGGTCTTACATAAAGGGTCATAACCACAAACTTGTTTACTTGTTACCAAATAAAAGTGTGTTTCCGACACTTTTGTGCAACATGAGGTGATAAATGATCACAAAAGCCAAAACACAAATACAAACAATGAGTACCAAGTTGTTGATTTTGAATCTGCGTAGCTCAGTTTTGCATTGAATGACTTGATCCTTCACACTTTCCATCTCAAGCTTCAACTCATTCACTCCCATAATCCCCTTCTCATTCTCGGATTTCCTTTCTAACAAGTCGATCACTTCTTCATATATCCCATCTTCGACCCATTTAAACAAATGCCCATTCTACATATAATGCAAACAGATGTGTGTATCATCATAAATATGCCGTTATTACTCTCATGAACAAACCAAGAGTTTAGCTAAACATAACAAACACAAAGGTAGAGAGCAGTAGTAACTTACCTCTCTGGAAACAGCACAACGAAAGTAAGGACGTCCAGGATTAGTTTTTGATGCTGATGTATAAATGGTAACATCACTTCCACACACACATTGTTTTGGAAATCCTTTTTTTTCCATTGATGAACCCATACTTAGATGAACTCCCAAATTCATTCCTAGAGTATGAATTTTTCTCCTCCTACACTCAAACGATTTCAATTCTATTCAATTTTGTATTCTACTTACTCAAATCTGGATAGAAGAATAAGCTAAAAGAATCGACACTTACAGATTTCGGGTGGATAAGCGATGTCTTTGTAAATGACTTTATGTCCGTCTCTGGGCAAGCATTCTTGTTCTTCATGATGTTCTTCATGATTTCTCTGCCGGATTTCAAGCTTTCTCAATGAAATCAAAGCTCTGCAAACTCGCCGGACCTGGGTAAGCTTCGCCGGATATCGTCTTAGGTTTTTTTATTTGGGGTTTTTAGTTCACTTGTGTATTAGAACGAAATTAATATTAACGACGATCGTTAAGAGAGTTAACTGCTGACTTCATTAATCCCTAATTTGCGTGGTCAACGATACATTGAGGAATTATTTTGCCATTCTGATAGTTGGGTATTATTTGTGCCGATTGCAAATAATTGAGGATTTAAATGTGCAATTTCCCGTGTTTCTTTTTTCTTTTATTTTGTCATCTTTTTTTTTCTTTCTTCTTTTTCATTCAATTAAGAAGGTCATAATATTAGCCATAGGTACGACAGTATTTCTACCATATTAGGAAAAAATTGTGATACTTGTTTTTGTAGTCTTGTAGATATATGTTTTTTGATAATATTTTAATAAACATCTTCAGTCAGAGGGAATTTTAAAATGGAATTTGCTTACAATAAAAAAAAAATCATGTATTGGAAAACAAGATTATGTTTATGATAAAATAAATTAAATAATCTGGCACAGTTTGTATACATTTATGTTATGTATAATATATTGTGCCAGATTATTTAATTTTTCTTCTGTCAATTGAGATAAATGAAATTAAATGAACTGTTTTCTATTAAATGATAAGATTATAATATTTGGGAGACAATTTGTCGAATTGAACAGGCCGAGACAGGTCATGCGTCTCCCCCATGTGCCCAGCAATTCTGAGATTATTTAGCTCTTCTCTAATTATTTTGAGATATCCAATCCGAATATTGGATACTTGCTTCATTCTAATTCTAAATATATATATATATATATATAAAGATATATTACACAAACTAAAAAAATACCAAAATATCTAGTCTATACAGAAATATAGTTGCATTTTTTTAAGTAATGGTAAAGTAACAAAGTCAGTTTTTAAACTCATCATACTACTTTTTTTTTAAAAAAAATGATATAGTCTTTAAGAACATTAGGAACTAAAGTTTGCAACAACATTACACTCAAAGTTAATATATTGGGTGCCTATAGACAATATTTTAAAATATCACTTTAAGTTATTTGGTTTATCGTCACAGCCAATATTTTCGATGGACATTCCAGCAAATACCATTTAAAAACAATTTTATGATTTTGTTGGATGATTCATGATTGGATATATTATGTGATATTTATGTATTAGTTCAAAAAAAAAATCTCTATGCAAAATATATCGCATCGCTACTTCTCCATTTTGCTAACTGCAGTATTACACTCATCCATATGCCAACTTTTTTTTTTTCTAATTTGCCTACTTATTCAACGTCTACAGTCAACTGAGAACATCTCAAAGATTTTGATACACAAGAAATCGATCTAATGTGTCGATTTGAGCGATCGATTTGATTCTCATTTTAATCAATACTGCTATTGTCAATCAAAATTTGCTACTACTGGTGGTATTCGAAATTCGACAGTTAGGCACTGATCGTTAATCAAAGGTTTCAGAGGCTCTAGTTAATGCAGCTTGGCACACTTGTCATTTTTAAGAAGCCAATGTTGCATAACTTCATCTCGAAGATCCTTGTAAATCCTCTGCCGATTACATGCATATGCTAGAAATGACGTGGGGTTGTGCATGCACAACATTACTATCAGCATTGGTTCTTCACTTCTTTGTCTCCCTGACTTGGGATCATACTCGCAGAGAAAAACATAATTGGAGTCGAGTACTGGTTTGATTTTTGACCAGATCTTCCTCGTTATGCATTTATCACATGATGGTTAGAGTTGTCTATTTTACAGTGAACTAGACAAAACTAGAGATCATTTGTTTTTGTTTTGGGTGAATAACTATAAAGTCATAAATTTTACATTTTATTACTATAATATATCGAAAGTTTGAAAAATGACTAAAAAGTTCTTTTACAGCAAAAATACCACTTTTACCCTTATTTTTACTTGTTATCAGAAACATTATAACGAAACTGTCATTATTTTTTTAGTAAAACAAGGTATTTATTTACAAAAATGCCACCATCCTTTTTTCCCGCCAAAAAGAAATAAGGAGTTTTGTCTACTAATCTTGTTCGTGTAGACTTGTTATGGACGTAGACTTATAAAAAATACTTATGTGAAGATAGACTTATATCGCAGACTTATAATCCTTTGGTGCAGAGTTATCGAATCCGACAACCTCCGTTTAGTAGACTTAACCATTTCATAGACTTGTTGCTGAGTTTCTTGTGAGCGTAGACTTACAGTATAGACTTGTTCACGTAAAGCCGCAGACTTTCTTGGGTGTAGATTTTTAACGTTGTAGACATATAGCACTCGTAGACTTGTATATACAATTTACGACAACATAGATATAATATGTAAGTCTACGTATTATAACGTCGACTTATTTATGAAGACATTATTAAAGTTGTCGTAGACTTGAGTCTAACGTCGACTTATTTCAAAATGTGATGTCGAGATAACTTATAGGGCAGACTTGCAGTTTTATGGTGCAGATTTACTTGATTTCAGTTAATGCGTTGTCGTCGACATATATTGTGTCGTAGACTTGTTTCCCAAATTACGTTTACGTAGACGTTGTCGGTAGACATATTTGACACTGACGTAGATTTGCAGCACAAAGTTAATTCAGTTCGTGTAGACTTGTTCTGGACGAAGACTTATAAGAAATACTTATGTGAAGATAGACTTATATCGCAGACTTATAATCCTTTGGTGCAGAGTTATCGAATTCGACAACCTCCGTTTAGTAGACTTAACCATTTCATAGACTTGTTGTTGAGTTTCATGTGAGCGTAGACTTACAGTATAGGCTTTTTCACGTAAAGCCGCAGACTTTCTTGGGTGTAGATTTTTAACGTCGTAGACATATAGCACTCAGACTTGTATATACAATTTACGACAACGTAGATATAATATGTAAGTCTACGTATTATAACGTCGACTTATTTATGAAGACATTATTAAAGTTGTCGTAGACTTGAGTCTACCGTCGACTTATTTCAAAATGTGATGTCGAGATAGACTTATAGGGCAGACTTACAGTTTTATGGTGGAGATTTACTTGATTTCAGTTAATGCGTTGTCGTCGACATATATTGTGTCGTAGACTTGTTTCCCAAATTACGTTTACGTAGACGTTGTCGGTAGACATATTTGACACTGACGTAGATTTGCAGCACAAAGTTAATTCAGTTCGTGTAGACTTGTTCTGGACGTAGACTTATAAGAAATACTTATGTGAAGATAGACTTATATCGCAGACTTATAATCCTTTGGTGCAGAGTTATCGAATTCGACAACCTCCGTTTAGTAGACTTAACCATTTCATAGACTTGTTGCTGAGTTTCATGTGAGCGTAGACTTACAGTATAGACTTGTTCACGTAAAGCCGCAGACTTTTTTGGGTGTAGATTTTTAACGTCATAGACATATAGCACTCGTAGACTTGTATATACAATTTACGACAACATAGATATAATATGTAAGTCTACGTATTATAACATCGACTTATTTATGAAGACATTATTAAAGTTGTCGTAGACTTGAGTCTAACGTCGACTTATTTCAAAATGTGATGTCGAGATAGACTTATAGGGCAGACTTACAGTTTTATGGTGGAGATTTACTTGATTTCAGTTAATGCATTGTCGTCGACTCCGATTCCGACTACGCCGACGAATAGAGTGTCCAGAACGAACCGCCCACAACAACAACGAGTTCGCCGATGGAAGGAATGAAATCGGAGAACAGATAACCGTCGGCGAACAGTGAAACAGAGTCAGTGAGACCCGTCGGCGAGGACCTCGTTCGCGAGGACTGAAACAGAGTCAGTGAGACCCGTCGGCGAGGACAAAACCAGAAAACAAGAGAGAAGATGAAAAGTTAAAAACTATGTGAGGTGAAATCCTAAATGAATTTTCGAAAATGTAAAAAAAATTGGGGATAGAAAGAGAGAAATGGCATAAGTGTAATAATATGTTGTTTTCTTGGGTTACATGTAATGTCCACCCCTCAAATTATACCAAACATAAAACTGAATCATTCTAGTAATAACATGATTATTTTTATTTTGGTACATTCTAAGTAATTACCCTTTTGTTTTTTGCATGTTCTTATACATTTACAGTTAGGAATGGTATTGTTGGAAATCTATTTCGGGGCTTACCGGATTCGGATTAGAAAGAAAT
Organism: Eutrema salsugineum; assembly: GCF_000478725.1. Lineage (NCBI taxonomy): Eukaryota > Viridiplantae > Streptophyta > Magnoliopsida > Brassicales > Brassicaceae > Eutrema > Eutrema salsugineum. The sequence continues at coordinate 1,767,557 of NW_006256414.1, forward strand.
ACTCTAGAGATTTGTTATTCACACGTATCACGTATGATACTTTCACCCATCCTTTTACTCACATGGCTTTTCATATGACTATTTATTTCATCTAAAAATAATGAAATGAGAAAGGCACTATCATTTATGAAATGGTTAATTGAAGTGGACACTAGATCATAAGTATGTATCATATGTGCAAAAGAAGAAAATTGAAATCTTCGTTTCATTCTTATGGATAGTTTTAGAAAAAGCCAAAACAGTAACTACAAATAGAATTTTCAGATATGTGACACAAAAAAAAAAAAATTCCAATGGAAGAATAATTCTTCATTTTGGTCACGTCAAAAAAATAAAAATAAAATTATAATGATTTATTAAAGTTTTGTGCTTGCTCTCTCTTCCAGAGAAAGGGGAAAAAAAAAAAAAAATCCCTTCCTGATATTTTCTGCTTCGCTTCGCTTTTGCTTTGCTTTTTTTCTCTCCACAATATTCCCTTTTTTTTTTTTCCTTTTTAGCTCTCTGCGAATCTCATCGTTCTCGTCGCTGTGTTCCACCGATCTTCGCTTCAAAACAAAGCTATTCCTGGATTCTAAATCTGTCTTGCGAAGACGAGGTATGGCGAAATTTTTTGACATTTTCTGTAACTTTATATTCGAATTCATCACTTCCCAGTTCGTGCTTCACACTTTCGAATCTCTTCACTCTCTTCACTCTCTTTGAATGAATTTCTGAATAGTATTTAGTATCTTCGGCATCTTGTTTCTCGTGTTCTGCTTATGAAAAGCCGATAAATGGAATCTGAGTTTTGGTCGAACTATGGTTTTATGCTAAATCCAGTCGCCTTTAAGTGTTTCTTCCGATTCCGTCATATTTTCTGAGGTTTCTCGTCTTCTTATCAAGTATCTTTAAATGAGAGTCGAATCTCTTCACTGCGTGGGGCACAAATGTTTTCAATTAGTATTTATCAATTATTGCTGGATTGCTAAAAAAATTAAAGTGATTGGGAATCTGAGATGTTGACTTCCATTAATAGGGTTTTTAGTAAGATTTCCTAATTCTCCTGCTGCAGAAATATTACTCAATATCAAGTTTGTAGTAGAATCTGATGGTTGAAGATGTTTGTTTTGGTTTAGTTGTTGGACACAGATGTTATCCTCTTGATTCAATTCGGCAAAATCAGAAATTTTACAAGCCATGGAAGAGGAACATGTTACGAGCTCCCCTTCAACGCCGGTACAAAAGCTTAGGCATCGGAAACGCTCTAGTGAGGTTTGTTTCTTTTGATTCATAAACTTCATTTTCTTGATGACTAGTTACTCTCTTCTTGCTTGGTGGAATGTAATGTTGAAATAGAACATAGCTTCATCAAAAGAGTGTAGTGAGCTTGATGAGTTTCTTGTTTTGATTTGGCGGTTTTGGTTAGGTTTTTGTGGATGGGGACAGAGTGAATGCAAGCCCTCTGCTTGTTAATGATCGAAATAAGTACAAATCTTTCATGGTCCGGACTTACTCTACCTTATGGATGATTGGCGGTTTCGTTATGGTTGTATACATGGGACATCTTTATATCACTGCCATGGTGCTTGTTATCCAAATATTTATGGCTAAAGAGCTGTTTAATCTGCTGAGGAAAGCTCCCGAGGATAAATGTCTCCCTGGGATTAAACAGTTGAATTGGTAAAGTCAGCTTCTCTTTGTCGTCCAGTTATCTTCTTAGTTAATAAAGTACTGGCTCAGGCAACATAAAATGATCCATGTCGTCTTGTTCGTTTTTTTTCTTCTGCAGGCACTTCTTTTTCACTGCCATGCTTTTCGTATATGGCCGGATCCTTAGTCAACGGTTAGCCAATACTGTGACTAAAGACCAGTTCCTATACCGGCTAGTCAGCGGCCTGATCAAATACCATATGGCTATCTGCTACTTCTTGTATATTATAGGTTAGCCTTGCTTACCATATTGTCGTCTTTGTGGAATTTGGTTTATCATCATCGGCGTTAATGTATGATGCATGGCATATGTGATTTACCTTACATGGATGCTTAAGGAGTCTGCTTTAATGTAATAAATTGCAGGTTTCATGTGGTTCATTCTGACATTAAAAAAGAAGATGTACAAGTACCAGTTTGGCCAATATGCATGGACTCACATGATTTTGATAGTCGTGTTTACTCAGTCCTCCTTCACTGTTGCCAACATATTCGAAGGAATCTTCTGGTACATTTTTAAGAATTTCAGCATATGAAATTTTAAGTGTTTCCGTCTATTATTGATATAAAACACTCTTCTCCCATTTATTGGCCAATATGATGAGGCTATGCTTTTAAAACCTCGACCACCTTGCTTCCTAAACTTGCACATTTTGGCCCCAATCTGTTTTACTTTTGTTTTGAAGTTTAATTGTCTTCTTGATTGATCAGATATGTTTTGTTCTTTCGGCGGCTTGAATTGCAGGTTCCTTCTTCCAGCATCGTTAATTATAATCAACGACATCTTTGCTTACATTTTCGGTTTCTTCTTTGGAAGAACGCCCTTAATAAAGCTGTCTCCAAAGAAAACATGGGAGGGATTTATCGGAGCCTCTGTGACAACTATCATCGCCGCATTTGTTGTGAGTATTTGTTACCTACCGGCACCATTTAACACATTATAATGCCTACATCATTTCATTGTATCTTCACCGATCTTCTGCCTGAAAATGTTCTGTATCCGCAATGTTTCAGCTTGCAAATATTTTGGGTCGTTTCCCATGGTTGACATGTCCTCGACAGGTTAGTCATTTTTAAGAAAAAAAAGGCACTGGTCTTGAATACGATCTTTTAGGGAGCTTGTAGTAAATCTGTGAATCATTCTGCAGGATTTGTCCACTGGCTGGCTACACTGTGATGCTGATCCAATGTTCAAACCTGAACCTTTTACTTTGCCTGCGTGGATTCCAGAATGGGTAAGCTTTGGTATCATGTGCTTAAAAGAAACTTATGGGTGGTGTATATAACTGATTTCAGAGCGTGTTCTTGTAGAGTTCAGATTATGGCCACTTTTATGGTAGTTAGCTACTGATAACTAACAAAAAAAATATTAGTATTTAAACTGAGCTGTAGGTTTTCCGTTATATGAAAATTTTGCAAGAGCTTTCTCAACTTCTTACTACACGTTTGCAGTTTCCTTGGAAGGAAATGGAGGTCCTCCCTGTTCAGTGGCATGCTTTATGCCTCGGTTTGTTCGCATCAATCATAGCACCTTTCGGAGGGTTTTTCGCTAGCGGGTTTAAAAGAGCATTCAAAATCAAGGTCTGTAATCAACACCATCTAATTTTTGACCTGAGCTTCACGGTACACATTTATGATTTTACCTCTAATAAAAACTGCAATCGCAGGACTTTGGTGATAGTATTCCAGGACATGGTGGAATCACGGATAGAATGGACTGCCAGGTAACTCTAATGAAACTAGTATCTCTTCATAATTTGTTAATTATGTCTTTTAATAGTAGAATTGAGTTTGTTAAGAACGACACAGAAGAGAATTGCAGATATCCTTTATTGTTTTATCTGTAAAAGTGTCGATAAAGAACAATAAACTGATGAACCAAGGACTAGCGGATCTCGAGAACCAAGAGATAGTTAGAGTCCTTAAACTCTCCCATACTCCCACAAAAAACCAATTCAACTTTGATTCAACCTCCTACTATTTAGACTTCAGTTGTTACATATGCTTCGTTTCTTACTCCCATCTCTAATCATACATAACATAACTTTGTTTCTATTGTCACAGATGGTAATGGCAGTATTTGCTTACATATATCTCCAGTCATTTATAGTCTCCCAAAGCGTTTCGGTTGACAAAATCCTGGACCAGGTAAATGAACTTCCTCTATATACATCTCGACTTTGTTATCTATCAAAAACCGCATTGCGACTAAATCAATCAATCATGTAATGTTTCATGATAGATATTGACGAACCTTACCTTCGAGGAACAACAAGCTCTCTTCATGAAATTAGGGCAAATGCTTCAAGACAAGGCAAAAATGATCGGTTACTCATAGTTTCCACTGCCAAAAACATTTCTTCAGGTTCTCCAAGAACAGGTTTTTATAACTCTGGAATATCCTTTTATCCTTCTATATCAGTACTAGAGACAATAAATTTGAAATTGGATAAGAATTGTTTTCTGGCATTGTAAATCCTCTTGAAGGTTGTCGAAAATTAGAAGTTTTTAAGTCTTCCCAATTTGATTCAATAGGTTTGAAGCTATAAGTTGTATCTACTATCTATTTATCTAGTAGCATTGGTGGTTCATTTGTATTTGTTTGTATATGGTTATTTTTAAACGGATTTTTTCTCTTTTTTTGTTCCATGATTCGATGTGTGTGTGGACTTTTCCCGCAAAAAATTGAATGGATCAAAACGGTGACGTATTGGGAAGGAGGTCTGGGCTTTAAATTATGGCTCAAATCGTTAATCAGGTCCAAAACGTATACATTATTAGCTTTAAAACTTTACTATACAGCCTTTTTGTATATTTTTTTTGTTAGTCCCTTTTTTATACGGTATAAATATTGACTGACTTTTATACTCCCTCTGTTCAGAAATATTTGATGTTTTAGGAGGTTTTTTTTTTCAGAATTATTTGATGTTTTCACTTTTCAATGTAAAATTTAATGAACTTTTATTGTTTTTGACCATTTATATTCTGCAGATTGTCTTCTTATTGGCTGAATGATAATTAAATGAATTATAAATGATATTTTTAGTATAGAAAAAATAAAAATTAAATGCATTCTTAATCTGTATGTAAAAACCTTAAACATCAAATAATTCTGAACAGAGGGAGTATTATTTTTGAATCTACGTAGATGAAAATTTTCACGATTAAATTTTTAATATAAATAAATATTTTGACTGAATTTTATATTATTTTCGGATCTACGATGAAAATTTTAATGATCAAATTTTTAATATTTGACTGAATTTTAAATTATTTTCCTACGTAGATGAAACTTTAACGAACAAATTTTAGATTATTTATTGGTAATCGATATCCGAATTTGATCACAAAGACGACGATTCGAACAGAGCTCTTAGGATTTTGATCCCAAATCTACCATTCCACTACTTATCCCACAACTGTATAACAGTTTTGTTAAAAAAGTCTCATGTATTTCACGTCTTTGAAAAAAGTGATGCTATTGCTATTAATATTTTCAACAACTATTTTCAAGACCAGCTTAAAAGGGAAAAACAGATACTCCAGCTTTAACCAAAAGTCCAAAAGAGAGACGCGGTGTGCAAACGAAATATGAGATACCTTGAACTTAGACACTTTCTTAACACATGTATCTAGACTTTCTTTTGGTTTAACGCCTGCTTCTAATTTCCGCGTCGCAAGACACCTAATAAACCGTTTTGAAGATTCAATTCGAATGAGTATTAAAGAAAAAACTTAATAAACCGGCAAACGTCCTTCCAAAACAGAGAGAATAACCAATACATTTTTTCGGTTTAATTAATGTAGTTACTACTCCCTCTATTCCAGAATAGATGATGTTTTAAAATTTTTCTTTGTTCCAAAATAGATGATGTTTTGAAAGTATTTAATGCTATTACATTTTACAAGAATGATTTAATAGCATATTTTATTTAATTATTTTAAAATAATAAATGTTTATATGTAAACAAACCAATAGTATCAAGTGATGGAGCTAAAGTTCATTCATAATTATTATAGAGCATTTAATAGGTGTGTGAAAAAAAAATTTAGAAAGTGAAAAGACAAAAAAATAACTAAAAATAATACATATTTATTGTTTCTTAATAAGAATGAAATTTCTAAAATATCATCTATTCTAGAACAGAGGGAGTAATATTTTATATTATATTTTTAAAATTTTAATGGTCGAAGGCATTTTTTAAAATAATATTCAATGTTATCAAAAAAAACAAAACAAAATCTTCACAAGGAAGAAACGATAAGCACATCTTGTCACGTGACAATCACATGTTAACCTTGACTCACTTGTTGTCTGGCACGCGCCGGCACCTTAGACTAAACACGCCAGTCTTAGCACACGTCATCAGTTGATAGCCGATACATAAATAATATGACGTGGACGTTAGTAAAACAAAATAGCCTCTTTTTGTCGTATGTATGTAAACTAACTTTCTTATAGATATAAATAAATCTGAAAATTTTATTCAGCTTATGATTCACATTCACGCGTTAGATTTTTATTCGGAATAAAGACTTGAACAATTAGAGATTTTATTTTGATCCAAAATGAATGTAGACACTATAGTGTTATAATAAAACCGAGAGTTGATTACAAGTTACATAAACGGCGTTAATTCTTCTCACCTAATTGAGTTAAAATGAAGTATACTACTATTTGTCTTTTTCATACTTTTCAACATAGTTTCACCACTCTGTTGTCATCTTTTAACATTTTGTCGTTTACTCCGTTTAGTTCTCTCTAATAAATCTCTATGTATAAATATACGTTGATAAATTCTCCGAATCATAGTATCTCGTCAAACAGACTTATCATATAGAATACAAGACGACAAAAAGAATAATAAGATGGTGGAGTTTCGAGGGAGATTCAATAGAATTGAGTCGGCTTTTAACGTAGCGGCGGCGCGTGCACGACCACCGTGTGATAACAGCAGCGGGAGCGATCATTCGCCGGAGGACACGGCGGATCTTTCGGATTTGGTCGCATCTTTTATTGAACAAGAGGGACAAGTAATATTACCGGTGAAGAATGATGATCAGGAGGAAGAAATGGATTCTTCGGACAACGGGTACGATGATGTGAAGGAGAGGTTACAGAAGCTTCTAGAAGGTTTATCCGGCGGCGAAGAGCGGTTGAGAATATTGGCTGCGGCGCAAGTCGTTGGAAAGTTCGTCGGAGATATACTTCAAGATTGTGCTCCTAAGCGTCGATAGATGGCTTTTGCTACGTAACAAGGGCTTTGATGCAGTAAAAATATATCTATCGCCTTACATATATGATAGAAATTATCCACTTATATACATAACATATTGGAATTTACATTTTTATGTATTGAACTTATAGGGGGATTATTGGAGAGGATTTTACCTGTCTATGAAAAAATCAAGGGGGGGGGGGGGGGGTTTATAGACTTATAGTTAATTAACATGTGTAAAAATTTTACAAATTTCACAACGTAGAATTCTTTTCTTTTTTTTGTGTGTGTAGAATTCTGATTTAGGTTTAACGAGACTTGTGATTTTTACAAGTTTTAGTCGACAAAAATCAATCAAGTTTTATCATCGATCGTGGTTCTATATTTCACTTCTTTTTTCCTTCTTTTTCCTTTTCATCCACGACTTCACAAGTACTAATTAACTGTTGGTATTATCAATCATCATGTAGAAGCTAAGTTTTCAAGAATGTTTTTTACTTAACGATTACCGAAGTTTTCAAGAACTTTTAGAAACTAAATTTATGAAAACAAAAATGAATTAGTTAACTCATTTTGTTTTTCATCGCGTTTATGATTCTGTACTTTCAATTATCATTTTTTTATATCAAGAAGTTTTGACTTCAATTATAACTTAGTACACCAACTAAATTATCGATATTAATTTTTTTTTTTAATGTTTTATCTGTGATTCTTGCCATTGCTTGTTAATAATATCAAACAGAACCAAAATTTCGAGATAAATAATTCGCAATATTCACCGTATATATAGGTCTTTGCAAGTCACGGTGGGAGAGATTCGGCAAGAACACCGCCGGAAAATACGAGTACGTCGACGTTATATGCGACGGAGGAGACCGTAATCGTTACATCGTCGAGACAAACCTGGCCGGAGAGTTTGAGATAGCCCGACCAACGAAAAGGTACATCTCGATACTAAGCCAAGTGCCACGTGTCTTCGTGGGAACTCCGGAGGAGCTAAAACATCTCGTGAGGATCATGTGCCACGAGATGAGACAGTCGATGAAGCACGTGGGGATACACGTGCCACCGTGGAGGAGAAACGGTTACATGCAAGCTAAGTGGTTTGGTTCCTATAAACGAACTTGGACGATTAATCACGAAATGGTTAACAATACTAGTAGTAGCGTGGATACGACGCCGTTTAAAGGTTGCAAGGAAGAGTTTTGGGAAGCAAAAGGTCTTAAGGTTATGGTTAGTCAGCTTACGGTTGCTTTTAACGCCAGTGGAGTTGACGTGTAATGTAGATTATAGAATAAAATAAGTATGAAACTTTTTGAATATTAGTTATCCTCCTTAACTGTTCTAGTATTGTATTTTTTTCTTTCTCTCGGGTCCTGCCTTTTTCTTTTGTAAAGGTAGACCCATATAAGTTGTAAGTATAAAAAAATCAGAAAATGGTATAAATTTTAACATTTTACCAAAAAAAAAAATATAATACTTTATGAATTTTGAGCTAATGTAAGCTAATTTCGTGTTGTGTTTGTACATATTTGATGATTTTTGGGAATTTAGTTAAGCGAATTAATATGTATTTTGTTTTGCTGACGGGTTATTTATAAGCTGCTTCGTCACGGTAGTAACCTGAAGAAGTGTGGTATAGCTTTCCTTTTGTTCGGTTACTATTAAATGACAATATCAAAACGACGATATTGGAGAGTTGGCATTTCGGACCGGTTTAAGTAAACCGACAAAATCAGATTTATTTTGGATGCGAAATGAGTACAAACTTTTGGAGGCCCGTTCATATACCGATCTTGGCCCAGTGACACTAGAAATAAACAATCTTACAAGTTACAAGAGTGACAAAGGCCGCAAAAGTGTTTTGATTAACAAATTACAAATTACAAAAAAAAATGCTTATAAAGTATTTCTATAACATTGGGAGTTTACATAAATCCATAAGATAAACAGACCTAATCAATTCAAAAACATTATTCATAAGATAAACATTTTCTAAACCTCAACAATTAAATACTTTTTTATTCCAAAAAATATGGAGTATTTAATTATCTACTGATACAAACATATTGTGTGTCACTCTACATTATTATCATCATTTTTTTTGGTTAAGAACTCTACATTATTGAGGAAAGTAATTACATGAGATCAAACGGAAATGAGCCAATAACATATCAAAATTTGATAAAAATAAAAAGAAAAAGAAAAGTTTTGATTTTCATGCGGAATTTGGTTATAGTAGCACATGATAAATATACTGTTTTTATATCCTTCAATGTCAAATTTTAAAATAATTTAGGAGAATGTAATATTAAAATAAGTAAACAAGAAACATAAAGTTTTGACAAAAAAAAAGACAGGAAATATAATGTACGTCTTAGACAATTCAAAATTAGACGACAAAAACAAAAAGACCTTTCAAAATAAGTCAAAAATAAAGAAAAGCCCTTTCAAAATTCAAAGTCCCATAAGACTCATTCTTCAAGAAGACTCTTTGTTCTCTCTCTCTCTATCTCTCGCTCTCTATGAAGAAACTCGGTCGGAAAGGAACCGTTCATCCGTCGCCGGCGACTAAATCGGACGACCAATTTCTCTCTCTCCTCCCCGTCGCCATCCTCTCTCTCGTGGCGGCGCTCTCGGCGGAGGACCGTGAAGTTCTTGCTTACCTCATCTCAAACTCCGGTGACCCGAATCGTATCTCTCGGCTCAAGAAAAACAAAGCCAACGAAGATGATCATCATCACTCTCCACTTTTCCTCTGCGATTGTTTTAGCTGCTACACGAGTTACTGGGTTAGATGGGACTCGTCACCGAATCGCCAACTCATTCACGAGATCATCGATGCTTTCGAAGACAGCTTGGAGATGAAGAAGAAGAGAAAAGATCGGAGAAAACGATCGGGAAAATCTTGCGTTCGAGTTAACTCGGTCGTACCGAGTAGACTCAGTGAGTTAGATTCGAGTTTGGACGAGTTAGTTGGTGGTGACTCGGTTGGTGATGGAAATTGTGGTGGTGGAGAAGTGGAGAAGGAGAAAGGATCAGTTGAGAAGATTATGAGTTTTATTGGTCAGAAATTTTCTGGGGTTTGGGGCTAAGAAATTTCCAATCATTTTGCTTGAAAATGGCGAGGAAATTACAAGGACATAAAAAGAAGAAAATGCACTAGATGACCATGATACTGTACTATATTTGCAAGAATATACATCGCACTATTTCGACACTGTTAGCATTTTAATAACCCGACTATACCCCTATGCTCCCTACTTATTAGCAAGCATCGCCGATCTTGATAAGATTTTGGCGTCAGAGAGAAACAGTAATATATTACACAATAATTTGAAATTCAAAAATCTTATTAATATTACACAATAAGCCTCATCGATCAAAGCAAATGTCGAACACTGGTAAACAATATTTTTATTAGGTTATTTTATTAATTAGACTGAACCCAGAAGCTTCTTTCTCTTGTTTTCGCCGCCGTTCATCCCTGGAATCCATTTTCATCCAATTTTACAGTTTGTAGTCGCCGATTTCTGTAAGTAAGTTTTCGTTACACCGTTCTCAATTTTGCACATGAATTTTTGCTTTGATATATGACTAATTGGTTTCGTCTGAAATATATTAAAGGATGCCTAACATTCAATTGCCTGAGAGAATTTTTGCTGCCGGCCAAGAGCCCGTCGGAGAGAGGGTGAATTCTTACCAAAAATCAAAATCGGTACAGGCTATTATGAATTCTCTCGACGAAGATGAAGCAAAGAGGCTTCGTGATTCCCAACTTGGACGGCTCCTAGAGACGATGGAGAAGCCTTCATTTTCCGGGAGCTTTGGCTATTACATGCTCGCTCGTCTCTTGCGTGTGAAGAAGAAGCATGAATTATGGTTTCTGTTTGCTGGTCGGCCAGTGAGATTTTCTCTCAGAGAGTTTGCTCTAGTTACAGGGCTCGAGTGTGGGAAATTTGCTCAGACGAGGAAGCTTAAAAATCTTGTGGCCCAGAAACCGTACTGGCCTGAGCTCTTTGGGTTGCTTAAGACATGCACTGTTGATTCCGTCATCCACATGTTACAGAAAAGAAAAATTACAGACAAAGAGAAGAGATTCAAATGCGCCTGCCTCGCTGTAACTGCCTCTGTTTTGGTTCCTACCTCGCATGTTACCAAGATTGTCCCCGAGCATGTCGAGCTCATAAGGGACATTGATTCATTTCTTTCATACCCTTGGGGTAGAGTTGGGTTTGATTTGCTCGTATCTAGCATCAAATCCAAAGATGAATTGGAACTCTCGCAGAAGACAATCGCCGTAAAAGGATTTTTTTATGCCATCCAGCTTGTAATGATGGCTGCAGTGCCGACGCTTACCGAGGTAGTTCAAGCTCCATCCGGTGAGTCTGATAGTGACTACGAAGATGAATGTGACACCGCCGCCGATGTATCCACCGGACAGGAGGCCAATCTCGGCTGCGATGCCGCGGATCTGGCTGAAAGAGCCACATCTTCCGGCGTTGTGAAAATGATGCTTAGTCCCAGCCATGCACGAGAAATCGATGAGGAGGAGAAGGTAAATTACCTCACTTATTGATACTGTTTACAATCATAGTTAACGGGTACATAATCTGAGCGTTGACAAATTAATAAGTATCCTTGGGAATATCTGTCACTTATTATAATATCAGTTACATTATGTTGTTCAATGATACAATTTCCTGTAACCTATAACTTTCCCATATCAGGCATTGGTTTATTCCATCATCCCTACGGACGGTGTCTGTGCTATCGAAGGGATGGACTTACGTTGGGCTG